>NC_136953.1:7414374-7480234 GCF_949987615.1 Pollachius pollachius | reverse complement strand
ATGAGGAAGACGATGATGATGATGAGGCTCGGCTAAGCAGAGCTCCCCCTCCGCCCCGTCTGATCCCCTGCAGACAACCTGTCGTACATCGAGCACATCTTCGAGATCTCGCGGCGGCCCGACCTGCTGACGCGCGTCATCGAGTACCCGCACCACCGTGCTCAAGATCTCCGAGGACGACGAGATCGACACTAAGCTCACGCGCATCCCCTCCGCCAAGAAGTACAAAGGTAGGGCCCGCGCACCGCGCCCCACGTACAGCAGGGGGCACCGTAGCTCTCCTCTGATTCGTCACTCCCAAAGGGGTCTGAGATGTTGAGTTAAGTTAAGCAATGAGTTAATGTTAACTTCTGAGACTGCACGTACCGGTAGCTTGGAACCAGCAGGTGCATGATAGGAAGATACACTGGGTTTTCTGTTTTTTTACGGCGATAGTCTTCCGGACACGGAGAGATACTCATTAGAGCAGTGGTTCTCAATTAGGGGTCCGCGTACCACTAGGGGTACTTTGGGGAATTGCAAGGGGTACTCTGCAGTGAAATTTCTAAAAAAATATATATATGATAGATAACTATTTAAAGCTGGGCAATAGAAAATAGGGAAAAAGGAAAAGGGGTTGAAATGTAAATCTGAATACAAGGAGAAAGTTTAGTATGTGTGTGCGCTTGGATTGGGAATTTAGTACTAGACTTCTGAAGCGATTAGCATTGCATTCGGAGCACACTAGGCCTACGTTCGTCGTTGCTTATGCCAACCGGTCCCGTTAACTCTTCTTAAGCCAGAGTGTAGTCTACTTTCATGCCCAAGTTTCTGTGTAGTAGTGATTTTTCTTTTTCTTCTTTTGAAAGATCGAAGCAATGACGACCTAATCTACACATAATCAACCAGTTCTTATCCCCTTTCAATTGATGCTCAGCCATATCATGTTTGTTGTGGTTCTGCCGCTCAGATTATTTCCAGTTGAGACCAGTTCAGGTGAACACTATTTTCTGTGTATCTCCACCTCTTTTTCAGACATCATCCGCCAGCCCTCTGAAGACGAGATCATCAAGTTGGCCCCCCCACCTAAAAAAGCATGAGGTCACAACGCCACTGCGACCTTTGCACCTTGACCTCCATCCCTGGCCTGTCTAATCAACTAACCAATCAACCAATCACTTCTCTTGATATCTTAGCCCCGCCCCCTCCCGATCTCACAGCCACGCCCCTCCTCTTCACCCCGGCACATATACAGCCACACAAGTCTCCTTAGCAACCAACAACCAATCAGAATGCTGCAACGCGCACCTAATCAACCTCATTGTTCTCCAGCCCGAACGGCAGCAGAGTTTTCGAGAAAAGACGTTCCGTCGAAAGAGAAGGAAAGAAGGACGGAAGGACAGGTGGACAGGACAAAGGGAAGAGAGAGAAGTCTGTTGTCCTCTTCCTTCATCCAATGGTTTCGTTCCCATAACTTTATTCCATAGCTATTGTGTTAATGGCGTGTGCATGTGTGTGTGTGTGTGTGTGTGTGCAGAGATATCAGAGATTCAGTTGGCAGTTGTTCAGCTATCCATCTGGAGGACTCTCTTATTAAAACAATAACAGAAAAGGCTTCAAAAGACATTAAAGTGATGTCAGCCCGTAGACAGAGGCTAAACAATCCATTCATGAATCAAAGCAGTTATTTTATGTTGACGTACTTTAAGAGTCAGGGTGTGGTAAAATAAGTAAAAGGATGCAATTCATGCCTTAGTCATGAAGAATATGTCATTCTGAACAAAGGAAACAATAAAACAAAAGACAACCTTCAAGCTTAGGCATCTTGAAATGTACCAAGACACACCCAATACATTTACAATAAGGCCAGATACATTTATGAGAAGAAGTAATTATTGTTTGCTTGGCTCAACAGTTTTAAATGTCTGCCGGTACATTGTAAAAGTACTATAGCCCTTTTAGTGGACAAATATAACTATAGTCATCGGTTTCCCAGCATGCTTAGTTATATGAGAAGCTGTTTCGAGGGTGTTTCTTTCTTGATTTATCATACTGACCATAATTCTCCTAAAATAATAAACCATGGTTTCAGCAGTTTGGAAAAGTACTCGGCCTCTTCAGATGTCGTTTAAAATAAGTCCAAAAGTCCATATGAGACATCAGACAACATTTAAAAACGTTTTTCTAAAATATATCTATTTTTAAAGCCAATATTTGCCTTGAGCCTTTAGTCACTCCATCGATTGAGAAGTCATGTGCTTGAGATGGAGAATTCATCTCACATTCATCTCACATCTATCGTTTCACACCAACAACACCATCATTTGTTTTAATTTTGAAATACCAGATGAGTTTACACTAGACATCACAGAGAAAAGGTTTCAGGACAAGAGAGCTGGGAAAAAAACCAGACCAAAACGCCTAACATAACGCAAACTAATAGATTTAAAGTGGTCCAACAAAGACAACTGTGTTATCCAATATATTGAATTGACCTTATTCATGGCCCTACAGGCTTCTCTCGACAATGATAGTCTGACTGGGAATTGTAAATTGGAATAATAATTCCAAACTTAAACTAAAATTATACCTCTAAATAGATAGATAAAAAACTATCTTTACAAAGAATATGTGAAGATGTAAAAAACAATGTGAAATACATGTGTGCCCCATATAAAGTTGGATGTGTACCTTGGACCATGGGTTATAATAAGAAAATTATATTTTGAAAAATACATTTTTAATGATATCTGCATTATGTGTGCATTACACGTGTTCAGCTAAATGCTGCTTGTCACGTCTTTGGTTGCACAGAAAATTAACATCCCATCAGTAACCTCCCACCGCACGAGAGAGAGAGGGATGTGCATCATGAAGGAGGTTACTTAATAACATTAAATTATTATATTGAAACTTGTACCGCGTGAAAGAGCGGCTTACAAACCACTGACTTGGCCATCCTGGTGCATTGTGGGATGTCTGGACACCAACCAAATAGATAATAAAGACTGTTGAAGTTAAACTATGATAACTGCTGTTTGAATCACTGTGCATCTATACTCCCCGCGGTCAAGCCTTAGCAGACGTCGTGACATAACTTATCCGCGGCGTAGTTTGTTTGTTTGTTTTTTCAAACAAAGAATTTGTCTGAACTGTGAGAAAGATTGCGTCCAATGTTGTCCTGTTTTGCCTTTGACAGACACATGGCGTGCATTCCTTGAAAGGAAATAAAAATAATAACAACAATAATCCACTCACCTTTTTAGACAGTAGTACGTTTATCTATACTGGAAGTCTGGAACGACAACGAAGGACATCGTTGTACGTGGGTGTTTCTCAGATATGTAATGTGGCTCTATTTCAGTGTTAAAGTCCCATGTTTGAGAATGGATTGATTACAATCACAATGTTATGTTAGATAATGCCCCTCCCAGTTAGTAGGTGGGATAGCATTATTGAAGTCACTATCGGTCCCCTCTGACTAAAGATATATCCCAGTTATGTTAAGCTACGAGCTAGCTGAAATGTAGACATTGCGACTTTAATACGAAAAACAAACAAAAAACGCATAATCTCTGGTAAGGTCAAGGTAGATTGCACCTCCCCCCAAAAGAGCTCATGTTCCTTTCAGTATGTATATGCAACAGTTATACCTTCACCTGCTCCCAGTGCCAATGACCAAGACTTTTATTTTGAAGCTTCCCAGTAGCTGTGATCGGGGATGTTGTATTCTGTATTGCTTGCCATATATTGTGTTGTACTATTGGATTGATTTGTATTTCTATGCATTTAAGTTGATGTTATATATGAAGCCTTTTGCTCTGCTTACGTTAAAACGTTACCCACTAAATCGAATGGCTGGGATTTTATAACTTGTAAAGCAAAGGGGGTGAAACCGGTCGTCTGTCCGCTATAACTATTTTCTCCTGTGTTTTATAAATGGAGAACGTCACAGGAGTTGTGCATCCATTCATTCAAGGGCAAAAACATACCAAACTAACCCACCCATCTAAAATGTCTTCAAATCCAAGACATTTAAGACACTTTCAAATTCAATTAAGTGTCACAATTCATTCAATTTTCAATTTCTTGGCAGCGACAAATTAGCTAACTATTTCTTTCCTAAACCATGTTACAAGTATAATTTTACAGTCAACTGTTTCTGATTATGTTAAGGGCATGTATTTATGACATTTTATGTACATACTCCAGAAATCAGATTAATTATTAGTTCAGAATATGCCTATCAAGGGCAGACAGAGTACTGCCCAACTATACTGCGTCTGCTGAATAAAAAACTCTCCCACTGCAATCTGTGACACCACTCGACATGGACTCGAACCAGAAGCAGTATTTTATTCACTGCTATGACCTGTAGCAAACAGGCATTGGTAAATAGGGACATTATTATAAGAAAGAATTCAACAGTTGCTGTTGAACAGTGACTTACCATGGATATATAACACCAAGGCGTTTTTATTTCATAGCATGAGCATAGATGTTTTGTCTTGGGATTCAATTTGTCGTTATATTCCATTTTACACGATGTTTAAAATGCTTTTTGAATAGCAACTTAGCAACTAATTTCAAATGTATGTGACAAATCTCCGATAGAGCCCTATTCAGTGGACTGTATCAAGAAGGCTGGTGGGTTGATCTGTCCTTCATACTCCTGGGCGAACACTCCCACTTGTGATGTCACAAAATTGGGGCTCTTTCATCTCAATCCTAATAGAATACATCTGTCATTGGTTGTAGGTGTAGTGCAATGCATATATGTTCACAGAGTCAGGGCTTGTAGTACTACAGAGCAAAGCATGCAAGGAAACATCGCAACCAAAAAATTTGACATCCAATTATGTTAGTTTATGTTTTTCAGACACAGGCTTGTGCATTAGTGTGTATCAAGTCTGAAAACATCGAGCCTACATCCAAACGTCCACTTTGAGCGTATGGGAGCCCTACCCAAACTTGTTCTCCATTGTCTAAGTCTTGTTCTGCAGCCATTGCACATAATGTATCAACATATCAGCTGCAAACAATGTAAACATTTGGATTTCAATGTACCAAGTGCACCCTGACTGAGTACATAATAACAACAATAACTAAGAGCTATATATAATTGTTCAAACTATACACAGCATGACAATAGTTACCAACGATTCTAAGCAAATCCCATCCACCAATATCATTCTCCCTTAAGCATAACAGCCATGCTGTTCCTTCGGACTAGATTGTACAAATGGTTTGTGAATATATATATATCAATGTGTTTTGTAATTGATTAATTTATTTAATGCCTCTATGTTGTTTTTTAGGTATCCTGATTGCGTACTAATCGGAAAACAATTATTTAACGGGAATGAAAATATGTTTGCTTATCTACAATTAGACCGCCATTATTAGACCTTTTGAATTCAGAGCAGTCAGGCTACAGCGCTAATAATGTTATCATGGTTTTATCGTATAATTATGCTTTGCCGTGGTCTCTATTGTGATCCACCGGGTTCCTCTTGCATCATCTGAGTGTTCACCGGGTGTTCGCTCAGTCTTGAGGTGTTAAAGGGGACATATCATACCACCAGGTGTGAGTGTGATTAGCCATTACAAGCCGTTTTCAAAATGTGCAGCATTGTGACATCACAGGTAGGCGTGTCCACCTAGATGTGTGACGGATAGATGAGCAGTGTTTGCTAGTCTACTGGGTAGGCTGGTAGACTGATCTATCCAGCACACATCTAGATGGACACGCCCAGCTGTGATGTCACAATGCTGCACATTTTCAAACCTGCTTGTAATGGCTAATTACACTCACACCTGGTGGTATGATATGTCCCCTTTAACTATGGGGCACTAAGTGACGCTAGGCAACATTAGTTGGTTGTGGTAACGGACAGCTAGTGGATTTGGAAGCATGGATTTTTCATTTTTTTCTGGATACCAATGGACCAGTTCCTATACAGTGTTTGAAAGAAATGATTATGATCTCAAAACTAGTAGGATATAGATATCAAAGAAAAACAGGTTAAAAACACATGAGATTCACAACTTCTAAACGTGGCTCGCAAACTAGATCTAAAAGTGGCTAGCAAATGCCAGTTGAGCTTTTGAGTTTTTGGTTCTAAGAGGATTTTAAATATTAAATATTAAGGAATTATGTTACAAGATTTCAAGAAGGCTCAGGAGATAACGATAGGAGAAAGAAGAAAATGATGTGTTTTGAGTGGCTCAGTCAATGGCAGGTGATGTCACTTCCTATTGTATGTATGACTGGTCCCTGAAGTTTGATTTTAGTGATTTGCTTACAGTTTAAGGAGGTGGTGTTGGATGAGATAAATACATGATCAAACGTGGCAGGTATTGCACAGAATGCTGTAAAATAGTAGAGGTAGCGTGAATAGAGTTGTGTTGTGTTGGGATTTTGTGAGGATCATGAATGAGGCTAACATTGTGCAACTTGATGCTGGCCTAACCACTATAACCACTATAAGAAATGTTGGGTAATCTCTGCTTTGGTGGCGAGACATTGAATAATCTCTTTTGTCGCCGGACTTTGCCAGGTCTGCCATTGTTTAAAGCCTCCTGTTTAGGTCATCTTCTTTTCCAAGCAGTAGACCGTAGACGTAATTTTGACAACTGACCGGAGACTAGGATCATTGGTAGTGCAGTGGTGTGTAAAAGATTGATCAATTGATACCCAGCGGCATAGATAAGTTGCTTGATGGACAGATGGATCGCTTTGATTGGTTGGTTAACGTGTGTGTTTGACTTAACTCTAAGAGGACAGCTGTTACATTCTGTTGGATAGATTACAAGGGGAACTTAAACTGTTTTAAGTCAACCAGTAAAAAGCATTTTATGCCCAAAATGATATTGATTTTAAATGAAAATGCAATTAACTCAAAAGTCTGGGCCAAGTCAAGCAAACATGATTAATAACGATTATTTCTCCTTTGTAGAAAATTCAAATTTGTATCTGTGTCAAAGTGGCAATTATTGTAACAGGGATTTAAAAACACATTTCAACTCTGGTAATGAGGAGGTTAGAGCATATTTCCAATACTGTAATGGGGATATTAAAACATATTCTATTGTTGAATTGTGGATATTAGAAAATATTTAACACTTGAATTTAGTTTGAAATCCATCTATTCCATGCTGTTCAAATTTGCTCGTCATGTTTTGCAAGTCACCTGTCAGGCAAGTCACACGTTAGTAATGTCGATGGGAAGAACAATAAAAACATGTGGTCAAGTGATGTCTTTCGTTTTCGTTGTGAAGTTGGTCAGATCGTGTGTCTAAGTTGGTCATTCTTTAAAAGAAAATCGGCAACAGCTCAGTTAATGCATCCTCAAGCTTTTACGTTTGTCAAACTCTTTTACATTAACCCACTGGAGGCCATGGCAAAAGGCTCAATACATGTTTAAATGGGTTTCATTGAAAGAGAATAAATTCAAAGATGTATTTTACACCTTTCAAACGTGTTATTATGATGTACATTGTTAAACAAAGTCCTTCTGGTGTGGCTTACCTATCATGGTTTAAATGAGACTGAACTGAAATGCTGTTTTGTCATTGTGCTAATCTGAATATAAATATTATATTATATATTAAAATATATTTGCTAACTGATTGTGTTGTCTGGAGCAGTCGTCTTTCAATTTAATACGATGTATACATTTTGGAAATACTTAATTTTACTTGCACATTACACATTGTACAGAGGTAGTTAAACAGATTAAAATGACTATAACTATATTATTCTGATATACTGTACTTGTTTCTGTAGCATATTTTAATGTGGTTATATTTCTGGTTCATGGCAGATTCCACAGTACCACAATAGATCCTTGAAACCAATTGTAGCTTTGAGCTGTTTTTTTAAATAATTCCTATAAACAGGGTTATCTTGTAGGCCAAAAGTTGCATGCCCATTGCAAATCTTCAGTATGTTTGTAACATTACATAAAACATTCCTCCTTTCTTGTCTATCGGCTTAAAAAGATTGAATCACAAACGTTTACAACTTAGACATGTTGACATTGGGCTGGAAGTCTGCTGGAAAGATGAAGCTTCATCGATCCTGCTACGATTTCTTGATTCATTTGACACGTTGCTACTGTCCTACTGAACTTCTATCAAAAATGAGGAAAAGTGAGCCAGTTTGTTTCAAGTGCAATCCAAGTCTAATCGTTGGGTCTCTACAGTGGTGGTGTGCATATGGAACATCTCTTTTATTGATGAGTCAAGCCACACTTAAAGGGGACATCTCATACCACCAGGTGTGAGTGTGATTAGCCATTACAAGCCGTTTTCAAAATGTGCAGCATTGTGACATCACAGGTGGGCGTGTCCATCTAGATGTGTGACGGATAGATGGACACGCCAACCTGTGATGTCACAATGCTGCACATTTTCAAACCTGCTTGTAATGGCTAATCACACTCACACCTGGTGGTATGAGATGTCCCCTTTAAAGGGCTGGACAAGGATCAGTGAAGTAGAACACCTGTCAGGAAACCTGTTCCAAAGAATGATGTGCATGTTTATGAGCCAACCCAGGTATTAAAGCTTCCATGACAGCTTGTCACAAATTAAGTTTCGTTTTCCCCTCAACCAAACGGTTGAGGGGAAAACGAAACTTAATTTGTTCAACCACTCGATCATGAAATATGCAGGAAGGGTTTAACCTTGAGGGTTAAAATGCCAACATGTTCACCAATATCCAAATGTAGGTCAAAAGGATAGGTTAGGCTTCGAAATGACTGAACCCATAGACACAACACCTTAAAGGTCGGGCTGCACTCTATAACCCTCACTACACTCCCCTGCTGGCATGATGACGACGACGACGATGATGATGATAATGAGGAGGAGGCTCGGCTAAGCAGAGCTCCCCCTCCGCCCCGTCTGATCCCCTGCAGACAACCTGTCGTACATCGAGCACATCTTCGAGATCTCGCGGCGGCCCGACCTGCTGACGCGCGTCATCGAGTACCGCACCACCGTGCTCAAGATCTCCGAGGACGACGAGATCGACACCAAGCTCACGCGCATCCCCTCCGCCAAGAAGTACAAAGGTAGGGCCCGCGCACCGCGCCCCACGTACAGCAGGGGGCACCGTAGCTCTCCTCTGATTCGTCACTCCAAAAGGGGTCTGAGATGTTGAGTTAAGTTAAGCAATGAGTTAATGTTAACTTCTGAGACTGCACGTACCGGTAGCTTAGAACCAGCAGGTGCATGATAGGAAGATAAGCAGGGCTTTCTGTTTTTTTACGGCGATAGTCTTCCGGACACGGAGAGATACTCATTAGAGCAGTGGTTCTCAATTAGGGGTCCGCGTACCACTAGGGGTACTTTGGGGAATTGCAAGGGGTACTCTTGTAATTTCTGAAATAAAAAATATAAAAGATAACGATTTAAAGTTGTAGTATGTGTGTGCGCTTGGATTGGAAATTTAGTATAAGACTTCTGAAGCGATTAGCATTGCATTCGGAGCACACCAGGCCTAGATTCATCGTTGTTTACGCCAACCGGTCCGAACTCTTCTTAAGCCAGAGTGTAGTCTGCTTTCATGTCCAAGTTTCTGCCTGGTAGTGATTTGTATTTTTTTCTTTTTTTGAAAGATTGAAGCAATGACGACCTAATCGACACATAATCAACCTGTTCTTAGCCCCTTTCAATTGATGCTCAGTCATATCATGTTTGTTGTGGTTCTGCCGCTCAGATTATTTCCAGTTGAGACCAGTTCAGGTGAACACTATTTTCTGTGTATCTCCACCTCTTTTTCAGACATCATCCGCCAGCCCTCTGAAGACGAGATCATCAAGTTGGCCCCCCCACCTAAAAAAGCATGAGGTCACGACGCCACTGCGACCTTTGCACCTTGACCTCCATCCCTGGCCTGTCTAATCAACTAACCAATCAACCAATCACTGTTGATATGTTAGCCCCGCCTCCTCCCGATCTCACAGCCACGCCCCTCCTCTTCACCCCGGCACATATACAGCCACACAAGTCTCCTAACCAACCAACAACCAATCAGAATGCTGCAACGCGCACCTAATCAACCTCATTGTTCTCCAGCCCGAACGGCAGTAGAGTTTTCAAGAAAAGACGTTCCGTCGAAAGAGAAGGAAAGAAGGACGGAAGGACAGGTGGACAGGACAAAGGGAAGACGTGTTAATGGCGTGTGAGTGTGCGTGTGTGTGTGTGTGTGTGTGTGTGTGTGTGTGCAGAGATATCAGAGATTCAGTTGGTAGTTGTTCAGATATCCATCTGGAGGACTCAGTCTTAATAAAACAAAAACAGAAAAGGCTTCAAAAGACATTAAAGTGATGTCAGCCCGTAGACAGAGGCTAAACAATCCATTCATGAATCAAAGCAGTTATTTTATGTTGACGTACTTTAAGAGTCAGGGTGTGGTAAAATAAGTAAAAGGATGCAATTCATGCCTTAGTCATGAAAAATATGTTGTTCTGAACAAAGGAAACAATGAAACAAAAGACAACCTTCAAGCTTAGGCATCTCGAAATGTACCAAGACACACCCAATACATTTACAATAAGGCCAGATACATTTACAATAAGGTCGACCCATTTATAATAAGGCTGATACATTTATGAGAATAAGTAATTATTGTTTGCCTAGCTCAACAGTTTTAAATGTCTAGCCAATATATTGAATTGACCTTATTCATAGCCCTACAGGCTTCTCTGGACACTAAATTATACCTCTAACTAGATTGGCTCATTGGTTGCACAGAAAATAAACATCCAATCAGTAACCTCCCACCGCACGAGACAGGAAACCTGTTCCAAAGAATGATGTGCATGTTTATGAGCCAACCCAGGTTTGGTTGAGGGGAAAACGAAACTTAATTTGTTCAACCGCTCGATCATGAAATATGCAGGAAGGGTTTAACCTTGAGGGTTAAAATGCCAACATGTTCACCAATACCCAAATGTAGGTCAAAAGGATAGGTTAGATTTCGAAATGACTGACCCTGCATTCCTGTCAGTTTCAGCGGGCGTCAACTAGATCTATAAAGATAAAGTACTTCAGTCACAGGTGCACCTTCTCCACAACCATCCAATTGGACGGATTTCAGCAGGGCAGAAGGTATGACCCAGAGGTAAGGAAAAATTAGACATGTTTTCTTATGATACCTAACTAAATGTATTGTATCAATTTCAACTAATTGTTAAAGTAGTTAGTAAAAGTAATTATGTAGCTTAATTATGTAATTTATAACCTTACATTGTACTCTTTTGCTCCATTATGTTTAATTTTTTTCTATTGGGAGTAACCCTATCAACTACGAGTGTGTAAAGAAACATATTTTTTACCCACGCATACTCAGAAATGTATACATAATTAGACACATAGATACAGATTTATTTGTATATTATTTTGAGTTGCATTTTAAGCTTAGAGTGACTTTCATACATATAAATACACATACATATATGTATATATACAAACATTTATGTATACACACACATATATATACACATATATGTACAGATATACATATTTACATATACACATATATATATAGATACACATACACATACATATACATACACACAAAGGCAAAGAACAAATGTCTCTTTCCTTCCTGTTCCCTTACTAGGAACGAAGTAAGAACAAAGATGCCAATCCTGGACATTCTCGATGAAGATGCCTTTGAAAATATAAACCCAGATATTTCACAACAAACAGAAGTCAACTTTTACCGCGGGGCTCCGCCCCAATGGTTGAATTTCTACCTTGATGAAAAAAACAAAGCTGAAGAACGTTTCACTAAACGGGATGGGTATGATGAACTTCTTAAACAGATTGAAGGGAAATTTGGAGGGATTACATATGTACGTTTAAACCACAAGCCAGGGAGTGGTGGCACCACATTGGCCATGCAGCTTCTCTGGGACTTGAGAAAAACATTCAAGTGTGCTGTTCTAACCGACCCCACCTTAGAAAGCTCGCTGATCGCGACCGCTGTGATTGATCTCTACGCTGCTGGAGAATCAAAGAAACCTACTGTGCTTCTGTTGGTGCAGGATGGAAAGGTGCACATTCTCCGAGAGAGTTTTGTGGCAGAATTGTCTAAAAGGAAGATCGATTCAGATAAACCCATCGTTATCATAGTTAACTGTGTGAGAATTGCCCACATCAATGCTAAACACTCAAAGAAAGATGGAGTGGTTAACATCGTCGACCATCTCTCTGTTAACGAGGCAGAGCATTTTAAGAGGAAAAAAAAGTGGCTTCTGAACAAGTACACCAAGGAGAATGGTTCACCATCAATCCCTGGCATTATTCCAACAGAGTTCCATGGCTTCAACATTATGCAAAGCGATGACTCCAAAGACTACGTCCAACGGGCATGGGTTGCTAGAGGGCTTCCAGTCAGCAATGAGGGTGTCAAGTTAATTGCTTGCCTGTGCCTGTTGAACTGCTACGTCCCGGGCTCTTTCATTCTTAAGACTGACTGCGAGAAATTTCTCAAGACTGATACTGATGACAGTTCATTTGAAAAGAAAATGGGACCTTTCTATCACCTAATGGTCAGCTTCAATACCAATGGAAGTGTTGGACAACAGGTCCTCCGCATGGCTCACCCAAAGATAGCAAATCAAGGCACTGAGATACTGCATGATAGAGTAATAAAGAAAAGTGACATGGCACGAATCTTGCTGCAAGAGCTATGTACTGGGGACCATTGCCTGTTGCTATCTGGGTTCATTAAAAAGCTGCTCACAAAACGACAAGAAAAAGGAAAAGGTAATTGGAATCCAAAATTTTCCAGATTAATTTTGAACATTCAGAAATCGACTTTGAATGATGAGAATGTGTGCTTGTTGGTTTTAAAAGAGGCAGTCAAAAAATTTCCTAAGATAGGAACCTACCCCCAGACACTTTCTCGTTTCTATTACCTAGTGAATCAAGACTTCAGTAGTGCAAGGGAATGGGCACTGAAAGCAAAACAAATCGCTCCTCTCAACTCCTTTATCGCGGACACACTGGGGGAAGTCTACAAATACTATCTGTACAGAAAAGTCAGTAAGCTGAAGTCTAACCCAAACTCCTTGACTGAAGTCTTGGACTTAGCAGAGGAAGCCTTTGCAGCATTTGAACAAGGAGAGATTCTTGCAGAAAAGGAACAAGAGAAAAGAGACGGTTTGAGCCAACAGTCAAAAATCTTTAACTACAGGCCGAAAATTGCTTACTTGCAAGTTGCAAACCAGCTCTTTGATTGCAAGAGATTGGAAGCCACCGCAAATCAATATTCCAGATATGAAAATCTGATATCCAATATCTCTAATCAGATAGAAAAAAGAGCAATATTCATTAACAGGTTACTGAGTTACACACAAGAGAGCTCAAATAAAAAATACCCAGAATATGTTTTGAAGGAGGCCAGACAATGCTATCAAGATTACATTCGTGATGATTGGCCGGAGGGTCTTGAACGAGGACACACAGAAGACCGGCTCCGTGAGCTTCATCGGAACTGGCCGAATGACACACAAAAAACAGGGTTGAACTTAAAAAGTAAGGTCAAAGACCTCAAGTCCTCCTTCCAAGAAACATATGAGAAATATTTCAGGTCCAGGTACCTTCTACCCCTCCTTTATCTTGAAAAAAGTCCCGGAATCAAGGCCAGAGTTCGCGGAGAGGTCCGTTGTTACAAAGTGTATATCACTGTGGGGGATGAGGAAATACAGCTGGATGTGGATCATCCCAGCCTAGCTCTCTTGAGGTCTGGGACAGTGTTCTTTCACCTTGGATTCACCATCAGAGGCCCTACAGCCTGCGACATTCAGCCAAAGGGTGTCGATGAGGAGACAATAGCAGGTTAGAATTTTTGGTTAAAATGTTTACACATCAAGTCATCATTCATGTTGATGGGGAGGTTGATTTTCTGTTGTGCAGAAAATAGAAAAAACGTTTGAACTGTATATTTCTTGAAAGAATTGTTCTTATCGCCCATGCAGGTGTTCTCCTGTGAAAAGCCAAACATGGCGGCTGACCGTGTAGACCTAAACCAACTGTCCCCCACACAAACCAACAATATTTTAGATTATTGCTTGAATGTTGTTTTCTTTTGGTTTTGAAGTCTACCAATTAATTATTTTTCTTGAATTATGCTATTTATAGATTTTTTTCTCTAAATAAGTTTTTCATTTTAAACATTACATCTTATTCTTTTTTTTAAATTATTGCTTGAATGTTTTGTTTTCAAGTCTAGCAAATAATACATTTTCTTATGAATTATGTCATGTAGGCCTATTGATTTTTTATCTAAATAATCGTTTTAAACATTACATCTTATTCTCATTGAATTTACGTGTGAAGATAGTTTATATTTTGATGTGCATGCGACACTGGCACACCGCTACAAATAGGAGTTAGACAAAAAATGTACAAAGTTTTTTTAGATTAATGCTTAAATGTTTTCAAGTCTAGCAAATTTCTAATGAATTATGTCATGTATTGCTTTTTCTCAAAATAATCATTTTAAACGTTAAATCCTTTTCTCATTGAATTTACGTATGAAAAGTTTATATTTGGATCTGCATGTGACACTGGCACACGGCTATACTGTAAATAGGAGTCAGACAATAAATATGTTCTTTCTGAATAGATGAGTAATCAATCTGAGCAGATGGCCAACTGTAAGTCTCTGGGTTTGAAACTCCAATGTCTGCATTGTACCCAGCAGCGGCGCCAAAGAATTATGATCGCGGGAGCTACAGGGACTAGATTGATTATAGCAGGTGCCAAATACATTTTGTCGCAACAAACATACCAAATAATACTACACACTATAATATGGTACGAAACAACCAATCCAGTCCAACAACAAGCAGCAACGGTCATCGTCACTTGGAATTATGATTTCATAGTTCAGTTTTGTTACCTATAAGTCAGTCCGATGTCTTCATATAGCTATATAGATATATTAATATGGAGATCACAGCCATGGTCGCCAAGTGCCGCAAAAGATCCTTGGAGTGTCGGCGGAAGCGAGGCAGTCGTGGTTGTGGGGGATTTGGTGTGTGTGTGTGTGTGTGTGTGTGTGTGTGTGTGTGTGTGTGTGTGTGTGTGTGTGTGTGTGTGTGTGTGTGTGTGTGTGTGTGTGTGTGTGTGTGTGTGTGTGTGTGTGTGTAGGATGGAAAGGTGCACATTCTCCGAGAGAGTTTTTGTGGCAGAATTGTCTAAAATAAAGGCAACTCTCGGGATCATGCGGTGTATAGGCCACGAGATACAACAACTCCTATAACCTGAGCAATTATTTTAAAAAAAATTATTGTTGAATATTACAATCACAAAATTACTAGGAGTTTTGGGAGGAAGGGGGGGCTTGGGAGGAAGGCCCTATGTCAGAGCTTTGCTAGCTGTGGCCAGAGACGATCCCAGGGTAAGCTATGAAGGCCCTCTAAAACCTGGTCACAAGGTTTTCCAAACAGGAAAGGGAATTGAACCAATCTATGCTGGCCGGCCTCATACACGCGGCGGCCACCTTGGTTCTAAACGCTAAACCGCCCAATAGCCGTACAAACTGTAAGGTAAGGCAACCAGGTAAAAGCAGCGCGATGAGCGGAGAACGCAAACACCACAGACGACTCGAGGGAACCATTGTTTCGGGAGTCGGTACAATTTATTCAACTATCACAACTAGTCACCATCAATACGTCGCCATCGTGGGACTAAAGGGCTCACAGCAACAACATGGGGTGCAGGAGGGAAGAGGAACGAGAGGAATACTGGGAGTTCATTTTGCTGAGGCGGGGTGTGTCGTGTTACGGGTGTTGCCGGGGCGACGGAGGATGTTCCGCAGGACTGTCAGTCCCGCTGGTTCACCTGCGCCATGAGACCCTCCAGCTGAGGACGCGCCTTGAAGCGCTCCAGGAAGTCCCTCTCCACGTGCTGAAGGGGGGGGGGGAGATCAGTACAGTGGCGTTAACACTCGATTTAAGGGCTCATGTCATGCCACCAGGTGTGGGTGTGATTAGCTGGTATAAGGCGTTTGAAAATCATTCCTTCCCTGTGCTATAGTGACATCACAGGTGGGCGTGTCCACCTAGATGTACGCTGGATAGATCAGTTTACCAGCCTACCCAGTGGACTGTAGCAAACGTTGCTCATCTATCCTTCATATATCTGGGTGGACACGCCCACTAGTAATGTCACTACGGCACAGGGAAGGAATGCTTTTCAAACGGCTTGTACCAGCTAATTACACCCCCCTGGTGGCACGACATGAGCCCTTTAAGGAAGGAGGTCGTCCTCAACGTCCAATCATAAACGAGGACGCTCACAGAGGGCGGGACAGCGGTGGGGTAAGGGGTGATCCCACTCCGTGGTGATAAAAGGGTACTGGGTTGGCCGTGTACACACTCACCTCCTTGACTGAAAGCTGAACGCCTTCCGGTTGGTTCTGGAGAACCACGTCCATGAAGGTGGGGCATAAGGTGGCGGTCATGCTGCTGATCTACAACAGGGAGACATTTTGATCGCAATGTCATGTTTTTGTTCAAACAATCTCCAAAGTAATATAATCGAGTTGAAACCATTTATTTTATTTTTATTTATTTTTTAAGTATATAATTTTTTATTCATTCAATGTTTTATAGAAATTGCAAAAATGAAGAGCTGGATATGTTTTTTGTACAATACTTTTAATTTGAACTTTTTCTATATGAACATTTTGTCCATTACTGCTTTGCGATGCCTGTAAAGTGTCTGCTGAGGAGTCAAACCCACCTGGACGATCCTCTCGTGCGTCTTGAGGAGGGCGTCGATGTACATCTTTGTACCTTGCTCCTGCATCAGCATGACCTCTGAGCTCTTGGTTGGTAAAGCGTAGCTGCATGTGTTGCATTTTCGGGTTGACAAGAGAATTTAAAAAAGGTCAGGATTAGCCGTTACAAGACGTTTGGAAAATCTGCCTCTTCTGACATCACAAGTGGGCGTGTCCACCAAGATGTCTGATGGACACATCTAGGTGGAAACGCCTACTTGTGATGTCAGAAGAGGCAGATTTTCAAAACAGCTTGTAATGGCTAATCACACTCGTACCATGTGGTATAATATGTCACCTTTAACAACGACAGAGCTATTGGATTTGGAAAGAATGTTGTTGTTTGATTGGCCACAACTATCCATTCCAAAATCTACCTTATTGTGATATCATAGGTGAATGGTGTGACGATAGCAGACTTTTTTAATGGCTTGTAATGGATTAACAGCATCACACCTGACGGTATGATAGTTGCCCTCCAAATGATAATTATTGCTGGCCAACAACAAACTGGTGAAACTTCTAAATTGACAGTAGCAGTAACAGGTAGCAACATATACACATGACCAATATAAGGATTCACAGATAACAGTATTAGAGTAAAACAACCAAACACCAAAAATAAAAAGCACAGGGTCAGCCCCATCTCTGGGTGAAAACAGATCATTGCAATGGCCGTTTCTGATCAGAGATGTCCCTAGCCAAGCCAGGCACTCGACCAGTGACGTACAGACATCAAATTCGGCCCAGAAGAGGAACTGATATTACAATGTCCGACCGTTGGACACTCGTCCATAGAGGCCTGCCGGGCGCCAGCGGGATCCTTCAAGCGCCGTGCCTTTGGACAATTCATTATTCTGCCTGTTATGGTGAGTACGACTGGATGCCTGCATATCACAGTGACTGAATGCCGGGACTCTCCTTACGGTTAACCGGCCTGCACCCCATTTCAAATGTTTTGCCGGTATGCATGTATGTACCTATGCATGTATGTATGTATGTATGTATGTATGTATGTATGTATGTATGTATGTATGTATGTATGTATGTATGTATGTATGTATGTATGTATGTATGTATGTACCTATGCATGCATGTACCTATGCATGCATGTACCTATGCATGCATACGTACGTACGTACGTACGTACGTACGTACGTACGTACGTATGTATGTATGTACCTATGCATGCATAGGTACATACATACATACGTACGTACGTACGTACGCCAATTATGGCACTCCTGATCATCCCTTGAAGGAGGGATCCCCCAGTCTGCATTCCTTCTCAAGATTTCTTCCTTGCTGATTAAGAGAGTTTTCCCTTGGCCTCTCGGGGGGAGCAAGGGTCAGGGGGGTTCCATACATATATGGCCTGTTAAGCCCTTTGAGTCTGTGCTTGTGATTAAGGGCTAAACAAATAGAATTTAATTGAATCACAAACCTTTCGGACACCCTGACGCCGAGCCGGTTGCAGAGGTTGTGGATGTACTGGGAGTAGTGCTCCACCACCGTCATGTCGTAGCCCGACACCTTGACGCTCAGAGAGCCGTACTCCGTGGCGGTGGATCCCCGGATGGGCTTCATCTGAAGCTTGTCCCGCTTCTTCCTGGGCTGAAAACAAAACGGGTCAGACTTTCGGCACTTTTCATGCAACGCTGCAATACAAACAAGTGTGTAACAAGAGGAAACACAGAAGAAATGAGTGTTAAAATAACAGGTGAGTCAGAGTCACGTAACATTTTGAAGTTTTGTCACTTTCAAAGCACTCCATGGAAGTTATTCAGAGACGCTTGAAACATCGCTTTTTTTCAAGTAGGTTCATATTTTTAGGGTGTGTATAGTTTGAAAAACAAAGATCCACACTCAAAAGTGTCCTTACGCATCGCAAAACAACAATACCACTGCAACATAGGAGAGCACAGCAAAATCATTGAAACACAACACATTCCCAGGCATCACTTCAGATGGGGAAACTCTGCAACCCTGTACAAAATAACTCACCACTTCTTTGGGCAACAGATATTTCCACCTGCCGATGCCATGTGTTGGCATCGTTCTGTACTGCCTCTCATTCGTAGGAGCAAGTCCTGCATAGAAGACAATATACACATAAACACCACGCATAGCCAAATAGCTAACGTTTCTTCCTTTGTATACTTACTGCAAAGAGGGGCAGGCAAAGATGACGTGACCCTTAAAAAAAGAATAGAAAACAAAAAAAAGAATAGTATTTCAGAAATCAAACCAAATTTCAAACATATCATATAAATTAAGTGCGAGAGAAAACACCTCACCTTTGTAATAAAGCTGATGCTGTATTGGTCAAAATTGATTGTTGTGTGAGGGACACCTGCAACTGGAAGAAACCAAAAACACACTCAATGTGTTAAAGCTAGTATACGTCAGTTCTATGTCGGCGCCTTCACATAGTGACTTTAATTGTCGGTGCCTTCACATAGCCTAGTTTGGTTTTTAATCAAATTTACCTGTGCGAGGAGGCGATTTGTATGATCTTCCCTACTCTGCCTCTGATTTTCTTAGCCTGACGATTATGTTAATCGCGTACTCCGATGAAAGAACAGTTAGATTTGACTGTTTTGCAGTCTTCTGCAAACTATACATGAGAACTTTGGCCTCGGGTTTTCTGTCTGAAAGCCCTTTTGGACAGAAAGCCTTGAAGAGGTCAAGTGTCGTATTATAAAGTATAGTATAAAGTGAAAAACCATAAGCAGGGAGGCAACACCAGTACTTGGTTAGGGTTAGACCACACAACTACTAGGTTAGGAGAAGGGCAGATCATGCCTTAGCCATCCTAGGAAACAAAGCATCGCTGCCGGGAGAGTTGAGCAAAGTTTCATGCTTTCAACTTCATATTTCGTCGCCCACATAATTGTAATGACATAACGTAGAACCGACGGTATGATACAATATATAACGTTACTGGGCTATTCGACCAAAGAACCATGAATGGGAGACGTCTACACATACTGATAGTATTAACGGTAAGCTAAGCATGAATTTAGGTCAATAATCGTGTGTTAAAAACCAGCCCTCACAAGCGTAACAGCATTAGGCACTGGTCTGCCAGCTCTATTTTGACCTCTAACAAGGAACAAGAAACGTTGACCACGGTACCTGTCGAATGAGCAGGCTCATGGCTTCAGACACGGGTTCCCCTGTTGTCACCACAACTATGAGCTCACTCAATGTCAATTTTCTGTTCTCAAAGTTGCATTATCCAGGTACTGAGCTGTCCACGAACCATCCCCGTGCATCGCCGAAAAGCAACAAGCTGAAGCGCGTACGTCTGCAATTCCGTCCGTGTGCGCGCATTGGTTGAAACATTGGCTGCAGCCTTTGGTTCCTTCTTGTGGTTGAGTGTACAATACCAAAATAAAATGTATGAAAGCTCCCAAGTTGTTCTTGAAGGACAGTTGTGATCATTCAAACGCTTTATTTGGGAATGGTTTCAATACAGTGCCTTACAGTATTTAAGTATTTAAACAAATAAGCTCCTGTACTAAAGTGCAAAACCCCACCCTCACCTTTTTTTTGTTAACATAGTAGCTGCATAGAACCGATTCACTTTGAAAGGGAATGCTAGCCATCTTTGTATAGATTTCTGAAAATACAGTGCATAAAAATTGAGGCCAAGCAAATTATAAATTTCCAAATACCTAGGCATGCCTAAACGCACATACATGAATATGTAATTGAGATGTATGTGTTAGTGCTTAGGTGGCATTGTTATCCAGTAAGAAAAAAATGAACCATTGTTTGCCACACCTAAAAAGGATAAAAAAAAATTGAATAATTTACGAGGAAATTGAAATGAATATTAATGTCGTAAAATGAAAATTTTGTTGGTTATCCTGTTAATTGAGCAAAGATGTAGAATAGGTAAATACAAACTTTTAAAATGTTCTGTTCTGTAGTATATAATATGAAAAGTGAATAAATACTTATTTTACTTGTGTATATATATATATACATATATATATTATCTTATTTGCATGTCACAAGCATAAATATAAACAAAATAATAATATCCAACTTTTGAGCTTGTGTGGTATTTCCTTAAAATACCCATCGGCAGCATTATGCTCAAATACATTCCCATTTAAACATGCACGTGTGTGTGTATGTGTGTGTGTGTGTGTGTGTGTGTGTGTGTGTGTGTGTGTGTCAAAGCCCAACACCAAGTTTGTTTTGAGCCTTAAATTGGCAGAGGCAATGATTTTTGCAAAATAAGATTGGTAACAAAAATTACAATTTAAAAAAACAAACCCAAAACACATTCAAACGCCCCATCACACATTTCAATATTTATATCAATCTTGCAATGAAGGACTGAGGATTCCGTTGCAGCATTCCGAGAGTTATCCAATGCACACAGCTGCGTGTGTGGCCATGGCGACGCATGCTGATTTGTTAACAGGCCCTTTGCTGTAATGACCTAGGGCTGGCAACAGACTACATAAGTTAACCATCGGCCCCATCTCTCCTTAAACCTCCTCCTCCTCCTCCTCCTCCTCCACCTCTTCTTCACCCTCCTCTTCTTCGTAGTCCTCCTCCTCTGGGCTGTAAAGGTCGTCAGCCGAGTCACTCTGGTCCTCCTCCTCCTCCTCCTCCTCTGCCTCCTCCTCACCCTCGCTTCTGTTCTCATCGCTGCTGTCGTCATCTTCGTCTTCCTCCTCCGTCACCTCCTCCTCCTCCTCCTCCTCCTCCTCCTCCTCCATCCCCTCCTGCTCTCCTTCCTCGCCTGCTTCCGGAAGATGCCCTGAAGAAGAAAACGGTCAGAGGTCAAAGGTCGTAGCCCGTTTTTCCTCCAAGTCCAACAGCACCACTCGTCTAACTGGTCCCGCCGCGCTGGGCTTACGCAGTTGTTCGACGGCGGCGATGATGAGCGACTGGAGGGTCACCTCCAGGAACCGAATCATCTCCTGGTTCATGGCGTCGCCGAGGGCGTCCGTCTCCATGTCCACGTACTCGGGGTAAAACATGTTCCTCCTCAGCTGACGACGACACCTGGACACACAGACCGCTTTAGGAAAGATCCCAGGAACAGACACACGCCGTGCGCGTCAAGGCCAACCAATAGTAGCGCGGCAGATTAGGTCTATCCCAAATCATACTTAACCAAAATCAGGAACACAGAGGCATGCAAATGCTCATCGTATAACCCTGAATCATGCCAACCCCGGATCAAGCCGACGCTGAATCACGCTAACCATGACTCAACCTTACCCTGAATAAGGCGAACCCTGAATCAGACCCACCTTGAAATAAAACTAACACTGAATCATGCTAACCCTGAGTGCTGCTCATCCTGGGTCACTCTAAACCAGCCAGAAAATGAAGGTAAGTTAAATACTTACTGCTTCCTTGTAGTTTTGTATGCCTAAGGAAAATAAAGAGCATTGTAAAGTTGAATGTCTAACAGTAATATGCCATGGTATAGAAAAAACAAGGGTGAAACAAGTGCAAAGCTAAATACAGCCAACCGATTTGTTAAATAGTAAAAGATATCCCAATAGAAGAAAAAAAACACTCTGACACACTTTGATTGTTGACTTGGGGTGAAAGCAGAACAAGACTGTGCCTGATGAGGTGTAGACATTGGACGGGTTAAGCTAAAACGACGGATGTACTTTATGTCGTTAAGGACCCCCTTGAAAACGAGACGGGTCCATCTCAAGGGGTTTATTCCTAATGAGCACTAATTGAACGGCTGTGCGGACGGCCGGGTGCGTGCGTCTTGCCTGGATGAAGCGGAAGGGGTCGTTCTCAAGCAGCAGGCTCTCCATGCCGCAGCGGACCGCCTGCAGCCGGGCCTGGTCCTGGCCCACGCGCTGCAGGTTCTTCTGGATGACCCGGCGGTTGGCGTCGCTGTGGCCCTGGGCGGAGCCCCGCAGCTGGGCGACGAAGACGTCCACCTTGGCCTTCAGCTCCTCCCCCAGCGCGGCGAGACACTGCTCCGAGTCCTCCGAGAACTTCTGCATTGGAGGGATGGGTGGCGGACGGGTGGGTGAGGGTGGGTGGGAGGGTGGGTGAGGGTGGATGGATGGTTAGTTGGGGCGGGGTTGAAGGTGGGATGGATGGACACGTTAATGGATGGAGAGATTCAGAGAGGGATCAAGTCTGATCATAAATACATACAATACATTAAAAGGCCAATTTGGGCAACCAGGGGTACGGTTCTAAACTCGATCTGCGTGTGACATCACAGGTGGGAGTGTCCACTCTTGTGTGACATCACAGGCGGGAGTGTCCACCCATGTGTGACATCACAGGTGGGGGAGTCCCCCTGTGTGTGTTAACGTGGGGGGAGCAGGGAGGATTCCCCATGGTTGGCTCTTACCCGGTTCTGTCGCTCCTTCTCCCTCTGCTCATGGACCTTCTTCTCTGTGGTGGTGAACCTCCGCTCCAGACGGTACAGCTGTCTGTCCAGAGAGTCCTGGACAGATCACAATCACACCCACTTAACATATGGAAATAGGACTTGAAAACAGCAATGAGGCCTCCAATTCATAGGCAAGGAACTGCTTCACAGGTCCTTTATTCACCTCTCTCTCTCTCTCTCTCTCTCTGTCACAGTCACTCACACAAACACACATTGTCTCTCCCTCACACACACCACTGACAATAGGCTAGCCATTCACAAGGATTCCAGATGAATCACACTCGATTTTGCACACCGCACAACTAGAAGGTCACACAAATGTGTATGTACACACACACACACACTTATCAGTCGATATCATTATTATTAAGCAATTATTCATATTCATTCCTGAATATTCATCGTAATTAAAGCGATTAGGGTTATTATGATTAGTAACAAAATCAAAAAGTAAAATGCAAGCAGCGAACCGCCACTAGCATCATGCTGCGTGTGTGTGGCGGAGGCGTCTCCCGTCCGTCCGTCCGTCCACCATCAGCTCATCCGTCCCTCTACCTTCAGGTCTCTGGCGGTGTTCCTCAGGGTCTTGATGCTGTGCCCCGCGTGCCCCCCCTCGATGGTGCAGGCGTTGCACACGCACACCTTGTCGTCGAGGCAGTAGTACCTACGGGGACAACCTATGGTCAGGCCCCGGGGTCACAACATGAGGTCACGCCACGGGGTCACAACACGCAGGGTCAACCAGGAGCACATCTCTGAGACGGAACCTATTTTTTGTATTTTTCAAATTCGATCCTTTTGTGTCCATCACAAACGGAGAAAGCCCGTCCACGCTGTAGACATTTGATGTTGCAGGTTTTTATTTCACGTGTTCTAAGGGTTAACGGTCGCTTATACGAACAGACCGGCGCCTAACGGTCTATAGCCGGCAGCATACAAAAAAAAGGGAGCGACTACTTCACTAGGACTACTGCCGACAGCTGGTGACGGGGTTGAAACGTCCACGGTGGACAGAAGCATAACGACTTCAGAAGCTGTGATTCCACAAGGATTGCCAGCCCTAAGAAAATGGGCAACCACCACCCTTCTCAGATCAGATAAGGGGAGGGGGGGGGGGGGGGCGGTCTGGTACCTGTAGATCTCGTCGTGGCTCGGACACTTGCGGCTGTGGAGGTCGTCCAGGGGGTCGGTCAGCGGGTGCTCCCTGAACGCCGGCAGCTCAAGGTGGGGCCTGACGTGCTCGGCGCACATCGACACCTCACACTTCAGACACGTCTTCACGGCAGGGGTCGCCAAGGCGACGGCGGCGCCTTCGGAGGAGTCGCCCGAGGCCCCGCCGGCCCCCGCTGGCTCCCCTTGGTCCCCGTCGACGACGGGCGGCTCCGCGTCTCCGGCCCCCGACGGCGACGCGCCCGGCGGCGGACAGTAGTCGCACGGGACCGAGAGTCGAGAAGCCAGGCAGGGCAGAGCGGCCAAGGAGGAGGCGGAGCCCAGTGACGGCTCTCCCGACGTCATTGCCGTCGAGGACGACGACGCCGCCGCCGACGCCAACCTGCCGCGGCGGCGGAAGTCGTCTGCGATGTTGGCTAGCTTGAAGTTCTTCTGGAACTTGGCGGAGCAGCGGTGGCTCTCGCGGCACTCGGGGCAGTGGAAGTGGCCGCGTTGTGACGGGGCCTGGTGCTGCAGCCGGCGCAGGCAGCCCAGGCAGAAGTTGTGTCCGCAGGGCAGCAGGCGGGGGTCCCGGTACACGTCCAGGCACACGGGGCACGTCAGCTCCTCCCTCAGCACGCTGCTAGACAGCTCCGGGTGGACACACGCCATCTTGGGGGCCGGGCGAGGGACAGTTATAGTACGATGGATTATAAGAGAGAGAGAGAGAGAGAGAGAGAGAGAGAGAGGGAGAGAGAGGGAGAGACAGACAGACAGAGACAGGAATGTAATAAGAAGTTTGAGATAAGCTAATAGGGGGCTGGGAAATACAAAAACTGTACAAGTAACGAGTACAAAATACAGGTGTTGTAAAAAGTTTCTGTAGCCGAGCTGTTGCCATTGCGTGTTCTTTCGTTAGCATCACAAAATAAGCAGTGCCGCATTAATGAAGCTAGTAAACTCTTCTAAAACAATTATTACAATGATCGTCTTCAATAATCTACTCAAAAATGTTCTAATATAATTACAACCACAAAACAGTGCATCCGGCATAAGTGGAACAGTGACTTCCATTATGAATGAGTTATAGCGTTAATTTCCAGTGGTTTTATTCTGATTCAAACAACATTGATACTGAATCACGTAAAGATTTATTGACGTGGCCTCGTTAATACTGACTAAATACCTCTGAACTGAAGTAGATTATCTCTCCGAAACTAATCACAAACTCACCTTGCTCGTCTCTGGTACCTGCGGGGTGTTTCAGTCATCGGGCCTTTGTTTCTACCTCTGGTGTTTTCGGCACATGTGAGGTCGAACACTGTGTGTACGAGGTGTGTACGAGGTGCGTAAAGGTGTGTGGATACGTCCACGGGACTAATGAGAGGAGGACATCAACACGAAGAGCTGCTGGACCGTACACAGGACCGTCTGACGTCATTTCAATGCGCTCCCCGACACTATGTTGCTATGGTGATGGTGCGTTGAAGTCATCATTCACGCCATATGGGAAAAATGCTAATAAACTAACTTTTAAGAAATGAAGGTTTACGAGGACAACTGAAATAATTTAAGAGCAGCACACACAATAAAACAATCATAAACATTTAGCGATCAGTCTGGTTATCATCTGCGATTCTGTTCCCTCTCCTCGACTCCTTTGAAAAATAGTAAATTACAATTTGATTAATTGGATGTTGTCAACCAATATAGTATAAGAAGAACAAAAGCAGTGCTATTTAATATGTAGCCAATCCTAAAACGCAAGTTTAACAATAATAGTGATCTTTCTAATCGTAGTCTTGCGTCCCACATGGTATGAACGCAGCATTATGTCCAGTGTACAGTCCGCGATTGAACAATGAAGACCAATGAATGGCTGAACTGAACAATGGCTTTAACACTAACGTTAACACATGTTCAGTCGAAAACGAGTGAGGTTTAAGGACATTACACATAGAAGGATATATTCAACAGCAGCTGATGGGAAAATGGTATCGTCTTTGAGTCAGTCATGAGCACACCTCAGCAAATTGGTGCTCATTTTATCTAATGTAGAGTAGACCCTGCATTCAAAAAGTATCCGGACCCCATGACTTTTGTCTTTGTTCATCTTTTTACATGGCCTAAATAGCCCCCAAAAATAAATCTTCTTGAAAAATATCTTCATTAATTTGTCCAGTACAACACACGCGCGCGCGCGCACACACACACACACGGACAAACACGCACACACACACACAGACACACGCACACACACACACAGACACACACACACACACACTCACACGCAGCATGTGATCGTGTACGTGAGTTTATACAATGTGCAACATTTACTTTGCAAAACATTGTCAATTTGTTTTGTAAATCCTGCTTCGTCACATAAGTCCTATCCCATGGCTCAAATGACAAGAGAAAAACTGAAATGACAATAAGTATTTATATGTACATATAAGTGTGTGTTTTAAAGAATTATTCTTTTGAGTTAGTTCATCCACTGTTTATTTCATACATAATTAATTTGGTTAAAAAAATGATAGAGCCATATCCCATAGCCAAATCAATAATATGCAGGCCTAATTCCATAAATCATCATTAAACTATTTCATTTTTTCAATTTTCACACAGATGTATAAAGTAGGCCTACCTAACCATAACTATAACTTGGTCACGTGAATACTACCTTTGTTACATAATTGAATAACTAATGAATAAATGGTAGCCACGCAGACTTGATTTATGTCTAAAGCTTTTTTTAGTTGAAGGTTACAGGTCTCAACTCCTTCCACGCCGGGCGGGACATTTCCAAACAGGCCTAGAACTTTGACGAGCACTGAACTATGTGGATCTCTATCACGCAGGGCCTGCACTCATGTCTTTGTGCATTGTGAAACATCTTCCTCGTCCTGCTAACAAACACCAAGTCAGGTCCACTTGATTTGTATATCTTGAATCACAGCTCCGGTCTCAAAGGGCTCCGAAGGCTACTTAATACGACAGTACTAAACCCCCTGATCCTCAACGCGCTAAAGGACTTGAAGGAAAATCTCTCTTAACATCAAGGAAGAAAGTGTAAGGAACGCAAAAGAAGGATCCCTCCTTACTTTGTTTGATTTGGAATTATTTGTATTTTTACATTTGTATTGTATTCATATTTATTTTAAGATTGTTTAAATGTGCTGTAAGATCTAAGAGCTATCATTTGGGTATCATATGAATATCTGTTATGATGCATGTCTGCCCATGTGAGACAATTCTTTTTTGGCTGATATCAGTCATGTGCATAACTAAAACATTCCTCGAGGGTCGAGATAGGTAGAATGGAATAGAATAGAATAGAATAGAATAAAATAGAATAGAATAGAATAGAATAAACCAAGGTGGGCATTTTCCTTTGGCTCACCAGACATAAAATGGAGGGAACAGAGAGGGAGGGGCATTTTCTTTGGTTGTTTACTTTCCGAATCTTGCTCTCTCCCTTGACTACTCTGACATTTTACAGCAGCCCCTCTAAACAGTACTCTAGAGTCAAACTGTACATTGTGTCATGATATACAATTACTTAATAAGTTATAAATAAATAAATTCACACAAGATGCGCAAAACTACCGGTAACTCTGATAATAAGATCCATAATAATAATAATCTCCTCATCTCCATACACATGCAAATACTGTGCATGTGTTTGCATCTATATGTGTTTGTGTGCTGTGTATGCAGTTGCGTGTGTGTGTGTGTGTGTGTGTGTGTGTGTGTGTGTGTGTGTGTGTGTACGTAGGAGGTCTGTTGCTTCAGTCAGTCAACATTCTGAAAGGAAAAGAGGAGAAGAGTTAAAGGTACTTCAGGCTTGTCTTTCAAAATTGCAGCATATGCAACTTTTCATTCTCATAATGCCAAAAGACGCTACGTGTGAGAAAATATTTGGTCTTAATCACAATATCAATTAAATCTAGTATAAAAGCCTGAAAGTATTTGGATGTTTATCTGCGTCAAAAATAGACAGTGTCTTCTATTTACCGACTTTATTTGCAATAATTGCAATATATAGTATAATTTGCGGAAATCATCAGAATGTAGTGTGTGTAACATATTTCACCTACAGTATTTTGTTATGTGTTGTTCTTTGCACAGTGTTAGGCATGTCGTTTACTGTCTCGGTGTTTCAGGGATCGCTGTCCCTTAAGGATTACGAGCATCTCATGACGCGGAGCCCGAGGCGGGATATGTTCACTTGCAGCACGTTTTGGATTCCGGTTTTTTCTAACGAAATAAACGAGTCACACAACTGTGTGCTCAACGTGCGAAATTGTATCTTTCATTCAATGCAATTTCCACAAGAACATAATTTCAGTTGGGCTATCATCACAACAAAACAATTTCATTTCTTCAGGACCTGGATCGTGGCTCTCAGCTGCAGAATTCTCGTTTATCTCATCCTGACGATCGATGTCGCTCTTCCAGCTGAGTTGGAAATCTGATATCCCCTGACTTCTCAACTTCTCCTCGAGCTGAACACACCGACACAAACACAAATAATGGTTCTCCTATTGCCCGGTCGTGCTGCTTATCAGACACTTGAGAGTTCACAAGTAGCCAGGTATGGCTCTCTGACCTGCTGCAGGAGCTGAGCACTGGCGGCTGAGCGTTCGAGATCACCATCCGATTCCATCATTAACTTCATCAGCACCCTCCGCGATTTCAGAGCTGCAACGAGAACCATCTGTTCACCAACATCTACACCACATTCAACAGCTCACTCATTTTAAATGGGGTCTTATTTTTTGCCACCAGGTGTGGATGTTGATCGGCCGTCACATTTCAAAATGTTCCCTATAATGACGTCAAAGACCGTTTCTGAACCATGGGGACGGTCTTGCCACGCCGTTGTGGAGACCAGCAGAACTCACCGCCCTGGCAGACGAAAGGCATCTCGGCCTCGCACTGCTCCTCGTACCACCGGCCCTGGTCCTTGACGCTGACAACGGCACAGCCCTGGAGGTTGGCAGGCCTGCCCACCATCCAGTACCTGAGGGAGGAGGGGCTCCCGTCGGACCACACCCAACGGTCCAGGAAGAGGCCGATCCAGACGGTGCTTTGGTCTACCATATCGAAGATTGTAGTCATCTGGTGGCTAGTGACATTGGGCAGGTCCATACCTAGGCTTCTGCAATGATCCCGGGCAGCTCTCCATTCCCACGCATTGGGCTGAGGGAAATAGTACGGCGACGTTTCTGGAGAAGGAAACGTCATTCCCTGTTAAAATATTTGTATAGGTACGACTTTACAAATCTAATTACAGATTAGGCCTATAGCTTGTTTCTGGTTGAGTGCGCCTGCCTCTTTAAGGGACCGTTTGCGTTTCAGACCGTTCCAGGCTTGTTTCTGACCCACGGTCAGGGAAATCCCTCGCGTGCGCACTGGCTCCATCAAAAATTTGCGCTCATTTCTATTGAGCAATGTTTGTATTACAGTATTTACAATTTGCAAGTGAAACTTTGTGAATCGTAAATCACACAAGAATGGTTTCGACTCACTGCCTTGGCACACAAGATGAATTGCCCGGGTACACCTGATATCGTTCCAGCCCGATGCAGACGTCTCTGCGCAGCAATCCGAGCAATCCGAAAAGTTGGGCTCCCCTGGCAGCCAATACGAACTGGACACCGCTCCGCTTCCGTCCGACCACAGCCACCTGGCGAGTCCGTTGAAACGGAGGCCGATCCAGGCGTCGCCCCGGCCGGCGGCGGTCTGGGCCAGGAGCTGGGCTTCCTCCATGGAGGTCACGGTGGCCAGGTCGCTGTGCTTGACCCAACAGAAGCTCCGCGCGTCGCTCCAGCTCAGGGTCTGGTTGTAGTAGTGGTACTCTGGGGAGGCTGGGGAGCGGACGCATTGCTCTTTGTCGTTGGTTTTCATCGATGCTCTTTTTTCAATTCAAATTGAATAGCATGACATGAAGGGTTGACATTGTGCTGGCAAGTGTGTGCGTGGGTGGCTTTGTAGCCACACTTACTTGATTCTGTAGACATACTTGAAAGCATGACAATCCCTTTGAATAAAACATGCTTATGATTAATATTGGTTTATAATAATGCAATTTATAATATTGGATAATTGCTATAGGCTATGTTAATATAATTTACTTCATTGCATTTACGGAACTTTCAATGACAGTTCCTAACGTAGGCCTATTCCTTTACGTAAGCCTAATGGGTAGGATACTTTATATCAAATTGCAAAATAATTGACATATTCTGAGTTTTATGCTTTTGCGCAACAGTAAACAATGGCCTTTGCTGTAATAATCGGATGGTGCGTCGGATGGCTGCTTTATGATGAAGTGCTCACCAAGGAGACGGACCGCGGAGACTCGTTCCCCAAACATGTTCTGATGGTGTATTAATGAAGCTTAACAGGGAAAACCACATCACAACGACAATAGATCAGTTTCAAATAACGATAAACAGAGAATCACAGACCTATATTCGAGGTATTAAGCAAAGAAGACAACAGAAAACGTGGTTCGAAGAACGCTTCATTTAAAAGTTACGTTTTTTAAGATTGAATTAAAGATCAAAAAAACGTCTTACCTGTTCGCAGATGTCCCCTCTTCTTTATCCACCCAGGCCCACCAATCATACTTATAGTCACAGACATACAGCGTTGTGTCTGTGGCTAATTAAAAAAATGCAAAACTGGACCACAGGTGTCGCGTTTGCTCTTCAGAAGGTGACGTGTGTATTTGGTTACCAGCCTTGCATTGACATGGGCCTGGCCTTCCTCTGTCGGTTTGGTTAGATCGAGCGCCTCTTACATGTTTCTGGTGGTGACTGGGAGTTATAGTCGTGTTGATTTGTTTACTCCGAATAAATGATTATGTGACAATGGATGAACGAATTTAATGTTACGGATACATTATGCCATTTGAACAGAGAAGTGTGCGAGGCTAATCAAAATAAGAATGAAATACTATTAGGCTTCCTAACACATTGGATTAAGATTTTAAAAAAATGCTTTACATTATCAGGGGAGCTAAGATTAGACGCAGGGCGATTTTTATGGTCACTTCATCACTAATATATAAATTACTAGAAGTCTCATTTTGTTAGTTCCACTACAAATTTTCTCTTCATATATTCAGAGAAAGAGAAAGTTATTTAAACGAAATGTTCATGTTATGACATGGTTTATTATGATGGAAGTATAAACGCAGAGAAGCCCCTCATATTGCACATTTTCATAAACAATTAAGATGTCTGCCACTGATGTTAGCGATCAGACATTTTGGTTTGAACCTGTTCCCTTTGTAAATTAAAAGTGAACTGGGATCTTTCAGACTAATTGTGCCGGCAAGTTCGATTGACTAATGGCATCTAATATATTAAATTCAGTACGAAGAGGAGGGAAAAAGGAGTGACCACAATCATCGGAACAATTGGCCTAAAATGCTATAGGCTAGTCCTGACCAAAGTGTAGTGCCTCAATCAATTAATTCGTACAAAAGTGATGAAATCAAAGCCAAGACAAGACATTCGTTTGCAAAACTTTCCGAGGAAGCACATCAATCAAGAGCAGAGCTGACAAGTCTCGTTCTAAGTAAAACATTTGCATAAATAATGTTTTTCCTTTCACTTAACATGAATGACGTTGACGGTTTTTAGGCACTGTGGTGACTTTTTATCACTAAAAGGGTTTTAGTGATGAAGGGATTTTTAGACTGGTTCAGCTGCTGCTCAATAACTCTCACGTTCCTCTGCTTGCGATCATTGCGAAATTACAATAAATTGATCCATTTATTCAAAAGATCCAAAGACAAAGAACAGGTGCATTACGGTAGGCTATAATTTTATATTATTGTTAATAGTCTAATAAACATTTCAGTTGCGTTGGTATTTAATTTTTCATTTGCGTGTTTAGACATAACAGTTAACAATGTTGGTGTCTGTTACAATTATTTATGTGGGTAGGCCACTCCAACTTCGTTGCTGGTTGATGGTCTCGTATTTATGTTTCATGTAGGCTATTTACATGTTTTTTTCATGTTGTGACTGTCTGTGTTTGTGATGTGAGTCTTCGTTCTATGTTGCCACTCTTGGCCTGCACCTTGACGTGGTGAGTGGGCTTTAAACTAAGACAGGCCTTTTATATATTTTTTGTTTCTTATTGATTGTTTGTCACAGTCTATCTTATTAATGATACAACGCCTAATTAAACACCTTCTCTTCTATTTGCAGAAACTGGAAACTTTTAAAACTGGAAATTTTATCTTAAGTTAAATAATCTTTATTGTTTCCTCATCAGATCCCAGTCCATCATGCTCCTCTACTCGTCTGCCGTGCCACCATCATGCCTCATGCATCACCTCTCAGCGCCCGCTCCCCCAAGTGTTTTTAATCTTGTATTAATTATACATGTAATGTGTGCTTAAGTGGCCTGAGAGGTGCCCATTATTATCAATTTAACATCATGGCTCTATCAAAAGCAATGTACACCTGCCATTTACAGTTAATATTTATACTATCCTAGACAACTTTAATCTTATTCAGTAGGCCTGATTTCCTCTGAATGTTGAAATAAAATAATTCCCACAATTGTATTTTTGTCATTCAGATCCCTGTCCATCATACTCCTGTTGATGTCTTCCTGCACACCTGACTGCCTCCTCCATCGATTGCTGCCACAGCCCTCTCCCTGTACAATATTTCATGTTAAATACATTTCAGGATCATGTTTGAGATTCAGTTTCAGTATTACTTGTTTTTGAAACCTGACGTGGGGCTGGCACCGTCATATCTGTCATACTTATTGCACCCACACATAATCGGTCTATGATACCATGCGGGTCATTCCAGATTCCTCCGCTTCCTAACATCTTGACTGAATCAGTAAGTTCCCTGGGTAAGACAGCTGATGGGTCTGTGTATATATTGGGCATTTGATTCTCGCTTCAGACACAGAAAAATATATTAAAAAACAAGGGGTAATCATGATTTTTGTTTTAAAATACAAAAATTAAAATTTATATACCAGGTGTTTGTCTTATAAAGTCAAAAAGGGGCAAACTGATCGAAAATAATAATATAAATAATAATTGTTACACATATAGCGAATCATGGGGGGGTTAGTAACTTATACTTCCCGACCATGTAACTTATATATGGTCGGTGAACAATGCGATTGCGATCGCTCAGACCTCTCGCTTATGATGCTAAAATGCTTACAATCCTAGAAAACATGAACATTTCTGCATCCGGTACGTCATGACCTAGGGCAAGGCTAGGCTCCCATGATGCGGAAGCAAATCTCTCCTTGATGTTGCCCATGTTGCCCTGCGACATTGACGATTTTTATAGGAATGATTGAATGGGCGCCAATTTGGAATCCGCTGTCAATTCCATAATAGGTCCATGCATGTGCACAGTCACTACTAACGGTCAATGACCCAGAATGCACTTCTATACAGAAACAAAATAAACCAACCAATCACATTGGTGTACAATAAAGTTGGATACAAATAGGTTGTAATCCAAATAATATAGGGGTATATAGAAGCCATTATGAGAACACATAATTTAACAGGATGTATAAAGTAGGCCTACTAACTACAACTATCATTTAATCACGTGATTACATCCTTTGTAGGCTAAAATAAGAATAAATGGTAGCAACGTAGACTTGTTTTATGTCCAAAACTTTTATTAGTTGAAGGTTATCAAAGTACAGGTCTCATCTCCTTCCACGCCGGGCAGGACATTTTCAAACAGGCCTAGAACTTTGGCGTGTGAAAAAATTCACACGGGATGCACACAGCTACCGGTAACTCGGATATAACGTGTGAACTCGGGAGTTTGGCATCATAATAATAAGCTCCTCATCTCCATACACATGCAAATACTGTGAATGTGTATGTACCTATATGTGTTCGTATGGGTGTGTATGTGGCTGTGCGTGTGCGTGTGTATGTGTGTACGTAGGAGGTCTGTTGCTTCAGTCAGTCAACATTCTGCAAGGAAAAGAGGACAAGAGTTAAAGGTAGGCTGGTCTTTCACACTTGCAGCTCTATGCAACTTTTCATTCACAATATAAAGACCCTACGAGAGAGAAAATCTTTGGTCTTTGGATTATTTATTATTTGATCAATCAGCATGAATGTTAAACACAACGTCATATTAATAAAGTATAAAATCCCGAAAGTATTTGAATGTTTATCTACGTCAGTAATAGACAGTGTCTTTTTTTACTGCTTTTATTTGCAATAATTGCAATACATTGTATAATTTTTGGTCATCATAAGAACAAACCCATTTCGTTTATCGCAGGGACCTGGATCGTGGCTCTCAGCTGCAGGAATCTCGTTGATCTCATCCTGACGATGGATGTCACTCTTCCAGCTGAGTTGAGCGTCTGATATCCCCTGACTTCTCAACTGCGCCTCGAGCTGAACACACAAACACAACAAATAGTTCTCGCATTGCCCGGTCGTGCTGTTTATCTGACACTGATATACAGTTCATATATACGATGTCGCTTAGTAAATAGCAATACGTTTAAGTATGTATCCAAGCTGAATGAAGTTCAAATGGCAGTCGACATTTGCCAGCACAGTGCAGGAGCACTGCACCTTTTGCCCTATGTTAATGTATGGTTGTGCAGAAACATACGAAGGCTGTGTAATCCGTGAAAAAGCTGTCCTGCTACAGTCGCATAATCCTGAACACGACCAACCTCGTCTGATGTCGGAAGGAAAGCATGATCGGACCTGGTCATTACTTGGATGGGGGCAGGGCCGCCGGACTGGGGGGTGTAAGGTGGACCGGCTTGGGGGACCCAATGCAGAGGGGGGCCCATGGGAATGTAAAAAATAAAATAAAAAATATTTTATTATTGTTTGATTCTGCTACAACCCCCTAGTGGCAGGAGCCCCACATTGCGCTCAGTGGCCATATGCCGCTAGGTCACGTCTCGCGGTTGTTCCGTCCCCCGCTAGGGGAAGGGGTGGCAACATAAAACCAGATGTCTTTGGTTAACTTAAAGTCGTTTATTCAACCCGGATCTTGGGGTAATCAATGAAACAGCTTGATAATTTTTTATTATCAAATTCAAGTTCAAGTTCAAGCTAGTTCAAGTTAAATTATTTGAATGTACCCAATGGTAGAATTTGTTTGCAGTATAGAATCTTCATATATACAAATAGGAAAAAGACATGGAGGCGCATAGGCTATCAAAAATAACAAAAGTTCTTACAGGTCCAGATTAAATATGAAGTGAAATAAACAAATGGTAAAACAACATAATAACTCAGTAAAATTGTTAGGTTGAAAAATTCTTTTCTGTTCAAATGAGATAATGTATCCGTAAAAATGAAATCAGTTCATCCATTGTCATAATAATTTATTCGGAGCAATGAAATCAACGTGATTCATAACTCTATAGTCACCAACAAAAACATGTAAGAGGCACTCGATTAAACCAAGCTGAAAGGAGGCCCTTGCCCTCCTACTGTCGCAGCTTTGTTTGAATTTCAGAACGAAATACTTTCAGGCTTCGGATTTAGACACACGCAAAAAAAATACATTTGCAGGGGAGCTGAGATTAGACGCAGGGTGATTATTATGGTGTACATCACTTCATCACTAAGATATTAGATCAAACTAATAGTGCATATATTTCATTTAAGACCGTTTCCGTTTTTTGTTTTTTTTTATACTCGGGGGGCCAGCGGGGGGCTAACCTCTGACCAGGGGGGGGCCGGTCTGGAATCGGATGCATCGTTTACGGGGTGTATGTGCCATATAGAGTCTGATCGATCGAGGAACTTGCTCCGTAGGTCCCTAAGGACCGGCGAGCCACATCTCCACAGGCCACGTTCACTGGAAGAAGCATCGGTTTTTACTTCACGTTTCGTTCTTATCAGAAATGAGAACGAAACGTTCTCCCCCTTGGGTTGGAGGCAAGAGGTTGTTTCCTTTTAATGGTGTCGTGCAATTTAAAAAGTTTCAACCTTATTGACTAATTTAACGTGTATTAAATGCATCGTTTTATAAAGCCTTTTGAAAAGCTTTTTTTTAAAAGCAGTTGCATTTCTTTCTGAATCCAACTATAAATGTACTCCTTTATTGGCTACATAAATATAAACATGTTTTTTTTCCTCAACTTTTTATCTAATGCTGCATTAAAAAAGGCATTCATTACTTCTATAAGCGCATCATTCCACGATGGGATGAGTAGCGGTTTGCATATGGCCAGAGAAGATTAAAAATCCATATATTCAGAGACCTTTCAGGACTTTTACAAATTGTTATTGATCAAAAATGTATCATCAAAGGACTATATCCATCTCCTGGGACCCCTGCATTGACCCACAGATTGGGGACTTTAATTTATATAGGCATGTCTCATCGAGGTTGCGTTCCTTTTTTTTTTTTAAACCCAACAAGACTAGACCTGCGCAAGACGTTGTGATATGCAGGTGAGGTTTATCAAGCAGCACGATCACTTTCTTTATAGCCCATTGATAGTCCCTTTGGATAAAAGGCATCTGCAGAATGACTAAATATGTAACTATGAAGAAAGGGAAACACTGGTGAGGAGATTGTAGCTGTAGTGACTCTAAAAACAGCCTCAGGGTGCAGCTCTAGCTCTAAAGGTTATGGGAATAACACATTTTCCTTGAGCATCTTCTGTTCCTCTTCTGCAAACATGGTGTCTTACCTGGCTGGGGAGAGACCTTGAGGACCAGAATGATGACCCCTGTGAATAGGAGCCAGTAGGGAGTCATTTCTTTAACTTTATGGAAATTCTGGGAAACGCAGATTTTTCTCCCCGATTTATCGTAATGTTATGTATATATAATAGGTTAACCAGTATGGAAACCCATGAACACACAGCATCAATTAAAAATAAAATTGCAATTGAATTTCAATTTCATCAGACAATAGCTTTTCATAAAAAATTATAAAACCATGAAAAGAACATAAAAATGAAACTACTCCAACCTCCAAACGTCGTTTGACGTTTGGAGGACGTTTTGGGGTGGATGCAATGTTTTTTTTGTGGCAGGAGACTTACAATTGCTTTGAATGTTTTTTATGCATATACGTACTGTGGCAACCCGTTTCCCCGATTGTCAGATACCCGGTACGAATTACACATAAAGCAGGGGTTAAAGCCGCAGCCGGCGTTTATTTCCGCAGCATAAATAGTCTGTATACTCGTGCTAGGGTCTCCGTGAGCCTCTAGCTCGCCGGCGTGGTGCGGAATCCCTCCGTGTTGCTTCGTCGTGGTGCGGACTCTGTCCGTGGCACTTCCTCGTGGTGCGGACTCTCTCCGTGGCCCTTCCTCGTGGTGCGGACTCTCTCCGTGGCACTCCCTCGTGGTGCGGACTCTCTCCGTGGCCCTTCCTCGCTGGTGCGGACTCTCTCCGTTGCACTTCCTCGCTGGTGCGGACTCTCTCCGTTGCACTTCCTCGTGGTGCGGACTCTCTCCGTGGCACTTCCTCGTGGTGCGGACTGGTGCGCCTTTTAAACCCGGCTTCTGGGGCTTTCCCTTCCTCCGGCCAGGTGTCCCTGATTGCGCTGATTGGGGGGAGAGACGTGGTGCTCTCTGTCGCCGGCTGGAGGTTGGCGACGGTAAACCAGGACTACTGGGTGTCCTCGGACCCACCCGGTCCGAGGTTCAGCGGCGGGATGCCACAGTACGCGTAAATGTAGATGTACGCACACACAAGCGGTTTGTATTTTGATGTCATGCTGGAAACAGTTCCTTTCCTGGGGCTGGTCTCACAACGGAATTTCAAGAAGCACGCAAGCATGTCTCACTCTCGTAGCAGACGCTTTCCATTCATCCGTCGTTGTCATGGCGGCACAGAGGCTCTTCCCGTGTTCAACCCAGTTTCTGAAGGTCTGGGCGCCATAGCGAGCCCCATCCCACAGAACCCCGGTCCAGGTGGGCACCCCCTGATGCAGGCCGATCCAGACTCCCCTGTTCAGGCAGTCCACCTGATTTGACCCCTGGTTCATTTGCTGGGCCTCGTCGATGGTGGCACGGTCAGTGCAGGGCTGGTCAGGTCACAGTCACATTTCACTTTAACCAAATACGAGAGGTAGAGAAAGACAAAGTTTAAGAGAAAAATACTTTATCACTTGCACAGAAGTTCTAACAAAACCTGATTTGGTTGGCCAAAGAACTCCTGTTCTGGAATCAGGCTTCAGGTTATGTTCCCAAATTGTGTGGATTCCTCCTACCTGCACTGATCTTAACACTCTATGCAACCCCTGTTCCCCGTTGATGGAACCTGGCGCCAGCTAGCTACACAGGAGAGGAATTAAGGGGCTCCTTTCCTCTTTGTGGCCACCAGAATGCCCTCTCTGTGCCTTATGGCCTTATGGCTTATGGCCTGAGGGATCACAACTTTAGTGGTCAAAGGTCAACTTGGAACTGTCTATCTGAACAAGGTCCATTTCAGAGGGCTTTCAGGAGGTTCAGTGGCGGAGATAGACTTTTATGCAAGGGGTGGCCAGAGAGTGTACAAGGCTTTATAAAGGGGTCAATATACTAAGCCTAATAAAGGAAAATACTTAATATAACCTGGTACCTAAGGAACATGCCTACTTGACCATTTTCATAACCCAGATGCATCTCTCCTTCTCACACACAAACACACACACACACACACACACACACACACACACACACACACACACACACACACACTATCGTGATCACAATAGCAGTTATCAGCAGGTGATAGGTCCACCTCCCTACATTAACATTCTGATTCTGGGTCAACGACTTCGGACACGTTCCAGACGATGTGAAAAATAGGTTTAGTATTGACCGCAAAAACGGGCAAAGTACTAGTAATTGGGGCTATCGACTTTGAAATAGACACGTCTTTAGAATAACGCATCAAAGCAAATGATGGTTTGGGACTATCGGTTATCAGGTTCCAAAGGTGGCCAGTGATACCCCGGCCCCCGTTCTGGCTCCGCCCCTGAGGAGGTTAAGGTGGAGGTGGAACTTGGTTAAGCTTGTTTTTCTAATTCTTATAGATTCTCTGCATTCTCCCCTGTTGTTTTTTTTATTCTGTTCTACAGCACTATTAAAAAAGATGGCAGTGACTTTATACGTTTCTTTGGTTAAAGGCAACTTCGAAACAACTAAACATGTAACTATGAAGAAAGGGAAACACCGGTGAGGAGATTGTATCTGTAGTGTCTATAAAGACAGCCTGAGAGTGGAGCCTGAGATCTCAAGTTTACATCTATATGGAAATACCTGATTTTCCTTGAGCATCTTCTGTTCCTCTTATGCAAATATGTTGCCCTAGTCTCGAAGACAACATTGAGACCTATTTAGAAAAGTGCATGTGTTTATTCTCTTTCATTCTCTCATTCAAATGAAACTTTGCACAATGTTTTTAAATGATCATTTGAAGTGCTCCTTTTATTAATTAAAAGGAAATAATATGAATCGATAAAAAATATTGACCTCAGCCGAATTCCTGTGTCATGAAACCTTACATTGAAATGCTAAATGGTGGCACTGGAAAGGGAGCATGGCACAGCACTGCTATTCATTTATTTGAGTCCATCGTTGTTGTCTCACTTGGGGGGGGGGGGCATATTCTCTCGAAAAAAAAAAACCTGTTGATTTGTAGTGCCCCCTGCTTACCTGCTGTGGGATCTGCAGTAGGGCGTTGGATACTGTCAGCGGCAGCAGTGATGGTGGGGGTAGTGGTGATGGTAATGGATGAGACAGTTGGATGGTTTTTCAAAACGGCCTGAAATTATTAGCTGAGGTAAGGCTCCTTACAATCTTAACGAGCAGAACTTTTTTTTTTTTAAATCTCTACAGCGTTTATGCATTATATCGTACTAAGAAAGTACCACAAAGTTGCCGTGGGTCATAACACCCCTCCTTTCTTCTACAAAACACTTTTTAAGTCTGTGTTTGAATTCTGACACAAACATTGGCACTTTCACACCTTAACCTAACCCATAAACCTTACCCTAGCTCTAACTATAATTGGTTGATTGGCTAACATTAAACCCAGTCAACTGGACCAGGTCCAGAGAGGTGGAGCTGAACTTCAAGCTCCACCCATTTGGCTCTGCAACGGCCACGTTGAATATTGTGAATTTGGAGTATCCGAAGTACCCATTTTAAACGCTTCGTGTCCTCGTTAAATAGCATACCTTTAACTAAAGCCTGAAATCAAAGCAGAGCGTTGAAAAATACATTTGATTGATTCTGTGTTTTAATGGTCAGTGCTGGCAGGCGATGTCACAATCTATGTAGCAACGTCATCTGCCAAACACTAAAATTAGTGTTTGGCAACGCATTAAACAGCTGACAGTCACATACGCATTAATACATGTTTCTAATTATGTCCTGTCTGTTAACAAGCATACGATGGACTAACTAAGCTCTAGTCAGTGAAAGAGGACGTCCGACAGAGGACGTCCGTCCGTCCCCCATCATTGTGTTCACCTGGGACACACCTGTGAGGAACCGGACGGACGGTCCCCCACATCACGACATCTTAGCGGAGTCTCTTAAAATCTTACATTATTAGGACTTTGTCAACACGTTAAAGCTGCATTTCTCTAAGAATGCGTGTAAAATAAATTCTCAAAATTCATGTTCTTAAAACTGCCGTGTTCGGGGAACATGTTAGGATGGCAGCAAGCTCCGCTGGCAAACCTGTTGTCATGCTCAGCTGTTCTCCGAATAGCCTAACAGGGTTTATGAAATGTAGGAGCAGCATAGCCTACTTGCGAAATACTCCATGTACAAAACATCTTAACGTTACCTTATGTGGTCGACCACTAACGCAGAAGTGGACCTGACACAATCAAAACCGTCAACCGTAAATGTTACTACGCGACAAGCCACAAGGAACGGACTCAACAGCTGTGGCTCCCGAACTAAGATCCACGTGACTTCGATTATCCGGAACGGCCGGTCGAAGCACTCACTCAATAAATAAACTAATAACACTTAAGAAATAGTGCAGACAACAAGTCTGAACGTGTTACAAGCTCAACATCAGTAGTTACAATAATAATAATGTACGAATAAGGTACAAATTAAGCACACCAATGGTTTAACAGAGAGCCGCGGGACAAGGCATAGGCTACATTTCACTTTAATTTTATTACAAAAACAAAAACAAAAACAGGATTTTAAGAATTAACAAGTAAAACAACCTACCTAGTCAATTTGGAAAAAAGGAGAGGAAGATGGGTGTATTGTGTTTGTGGTGTGTGTGATTATGTTTGTATGAAAGAATGTACAAACAATATATATATATTTATAAAAAAAAAAAAGAATCTGACATTGCAGAAAAAAACAACATTTGTTTCTGTCCCTATAGAAGAAAAGCAATATTTTTATTATTTATTTTCCCCCCAAACGGATAAAAATAAACAAAAAAAATTCAACCTTGACAACAGATTTGAGGGTGGAGATAGGAGGAAAGGCGGGGCGTTAAGGGTTTGGGCTGTCACTCCATCTCTTATAAAAAAGGTTGGCAGAGGACCTCTTAGCATTTCTACCACGAGGCGAGAACGACCGTGAACACAACCCCACGACGACACACGCACGCATTCAGACACGCACGACCCTGACACATGGAAGAGGGAGAAAAACGACAAAAAAAAAACCCACGAACGTTTGTGTGTCATTGTCTGCTGGTACTTTAACACGATACCATTTGAGCAACACAACACGACCTGTATCTACCTCTATGTACACATCCACTGTGTGTGTCTGTATGCATGTGTGTGTAGCACGGTTCAAACGGCTGAACGGGGTGTGGCGGTTTGTGGGCGTGACCATTGTTTTGGGTGTGTGTTTGTGTGATGACCATTGTTTTGTGTGTGTTCAGTGCCGCCGCTTCTTCTTGCTGGGTGGGGGGGGCGGGGGGCGGTTCTTCCTCTTCCCCTTGGTCGTGTCCTCCGCCTCCTCATAATGACTCTCTCTGTCAGCTGAGAGACACACACAAACAGGGGAGAGAGAGACAGACAGAGGGGGGAGAGAGACAGACAGAGGGGGGAGAGAGAGACAGACAGAGGGGAGAGAGAGAGACAGAGGGGAGAGAGAGAGACAGAGGGGAGAGAGAGAGAGAGAGAGACAGAGGGGAGAGAGAGAGAGAGAGAGACAGAGGGGAGAGAGAGAGAGAGAGACAGAGGGGGAGAGAGACAGACAGAGGGGAGAGAGAGACAGACAGAGGGGGGAGAGAGAGACAGACAGAGGGGGGAGAGAGAGACAGACAGAGGGGAGAGAGAGAGACAGAGGGGAGAGAGAGAGAGAGAGAGAGACAGAGGGGAGAGAGAGAGAGAGAGACAGAGGGGAGAGAGAGAGAGAGACAGAGGGGGGAGAGAGACAGACAGAGGGGGGAGAGAGACAGACAGAGGGGGGAGAGAGAGACAGACAGAGGGGGGAGAGAGAGACAGACAGAGGGGGGAGAGAGAGAAATACATAGGGTGGGAGAGACGGCAACATAGGGAGAAATCGAAAAGAGGAAGAAAGACAGGAGCCAGAAAAGACAGGAAGAGACAGATGAAGGGGGACATAAGGAGAGGGGATTAGATTCAATTCAGTAGATTCAAAGCCACAGTATGCTGGGAGGAGGGGGCAGGAGACACGTACCTTTCCTGGCCTCTTCTTCCAGCTCGTCCCAGTCCTTCCCACTCTCTTCTTCACTGCCCATCGAAGCACCGCTGTATTCTGGGGGAGAGACAGAGACCAGGGCACACACATGTTGAAAATGGGATCCAAACGTGGTTGTTGTTCATGTGTTTTTGGCTGAGACTCTTTGAACCAGAGGAAATCCAATGTGGGGTTGAAGACGCGTGCTTGCGTACCAGAGTCCTCCGTCTCAGAGTCGTAGTCTTCGTCGCTGTCCTCCCCTTCCTCCTCCTCCTCGTCGGCCGAGGGGTTGAACGTCTCGTCCTCCATCTCTGACTCAGAGTCCTCCTCCCCTCCGCTACCCTGTGGGGGGGGGGGGGATAATAAAAACATTCAGACTTCCACCCACCCACACACACAAAACTTTGAAGAACCCACACTTAAAATGATATTTATGCTGCTCTCCAGTCATAAGTGAAAAATCAAAGAGCAGTCAAAGTGTAGACTTCAATAACTGGCAACAGCGGTAGCTTCAACAGCGGTAGCTTCAATAGCTGGTTCAGTGTGTACCTCACTTTCAGGGTCCAGGAAGGACCAGCCGCCCTGCTCAAAGAAGCCCTCGGGGTCGTCGACGATGGTCTTCATGATCTTGGTCCAGTTCAGGGACTGCACCCCCTCGGTGTACTTGATGTCACACGAGCTGGCGAGGGAGGAAAACATTCATGCCTCGCCCCATTTGGTCAGACCATTGCATTGCCGCGTGAATCCTCTAGTTCAGCGGGTTCCCAACGTTTGGCTCGAGGTGTACCCCTCATTGGCCATGTAGACCTTTCATGGACCACCTCGTACGCAAACGGTAAACAACCGGATGAACAAACACGCCCGTGTCGGAGCAAAGAGCTCCAGTGCCCAATTTAGACATGATTATTACTGCATTAAGTGTGTGGGAAATAGTGGACGGTCAGCGATGCTGCTTCTGCTCCCAGTGTGTTTATTTAGCAAACACTAATTAACACAAAACACCATGGAAAAATAAATATGACGGAAAGCACAACCATTGACATTTGGGTCGTAATTCTACATTTACAAATATGGAAGGACTAGTATTGATTATTTAAAAATATATAATCAATATTGTCTATTTTAAGGATAAAGTCCAATGTACCACCAAACCCTTGCGTACCACCTGCACTACACTTGGGTACTAAAGGTGGAAAAACATGGCTTTAGTTTGTAGGGCTGGGTAAAAATATCGATTCATCAATGCACTGCAATTTATTTGTTCTCAATCCAATTTCGATTCAGATTTTTTTTGAAATCGATTATTTCCATTAAAAAAATAAAATTAAAAAAAAGCATACTAAGTCACTGTAATCTAGAAGCGAGTATGCCTAAATGCACATGCCCTTCTACATTTGTCCATGTTATGATTATTACTTTTATGCTGCAAGTTTAGCTCAGGAACAATACTATACAGGTGTATTCCCTTTATGCTAGTTAAAGTACAATGAAATGGTTAATTCATTTTGAAATGGTTTATTCTAAATAATATTTAGGTTTTTTTGTCATCTGCACGTATTATTGAATTGATATCGAAGCAATTGGATCAATATCAAATCGAAATCTAATCGATTCAAGACCTAAAGAATCGAATTGTGAGGTACCTGGCAATACCCAGCCCTATTAGTTTGCATGTTTTGTTCAAGCCCAAAACATAAATTATGCTTGTGAGAGTGCTTTTCATGCAAATGATAGCGCTAAACATGACAAGCAGCAGTGTATGTGCCCGCGTGCGCTCGTGTCTTACTTGAGCCACTCCTTGATGGGGTCGAGAGAGTTGACGGGCACAGCGTTGATCATGGTCACCTTCTTGTTGTAGTCCTTGTAGACAATGACCACGTCAAAGTTCTTCAGGTGGAACTGCACACGCTCAAAGTGGACCAGCTCCACCTCGTCCAGGGTCACCACGAAGGGGGGCTGTCGGAGAGAGGGTGGGGGGGGGTATTGAGCAGGACTACACTCCAAATATGATACAATACAGACCAGAAACGTCTCAAAAAAACCCCAATGCATGCAACATTCAAAGGGATGTTTAGACGTGTATCCAACAAACAGTAATGTGCAGGGCGTTTCTTTTTGCATCCATAATCTAAAATTACTAAAGTGTAGAAATTAAAATGTCAAAGCGCTAAGATTTATCTGGACATTTCTAAAACATGAAATTATTTATGACTCGTCAACCAATAGTCTGGATTAAATGCTTTTAATCGATGAATGGATATCTATGCCTCCTCATCATTATTCAGGAACATCTCGCTCTAGAATGACAACAGACATTTGGTATGTCTAACCCTAACCTTTAGGCTTGGAAACCAAAACCCTCGCCACCAAACCTCCTCATCAACCCTTCCATTTAAATGGGATGTGAATGAGGAACCCGGGGCCCACAGCGGTCACCTACCCATTCAGTGGTGTTGACCAGGGAGCTGGAGGTGGGCTGTAGTAAGCAGGTGCTCCTGTAGGGGGCGCCCTGGAAGCTGAAAACAAAACAAGGGTTTTTTTTTTTAATGCAATTTGCAAAATAAAATGTTTTGCCAACTACTAAAAGCTGTGGCAGAAAATGTTCAGTATCCTAAAAAGAAAAGTTCTTGTTAACCATGCACAAATTGATGAAATTCAATTGTAAAATACTATGTATTTGCCCATAGAATAAAAAAAAAATAACACAGTACTCAAACACTGCAACGATTGTGACTTGTATTTCAAAAGATTGAATACACAAGCAGCCAAACATCAAATTTGTGACATATTTTACAGGAATAAAACCATTAGGTTTCAGCTCCAACGGCCATCACCTTCATTCGGCGGGACAGAGGAGCGCACGCCTTGGAGGCCAAAGGCCAAAAGACTCACCCCAGGTCTCTGAAGGGGACCTCGAACTCCAGCTCCTCCTTGGTGAGCGTCTCCACCTTCTCGATGAAGTTCTTGAAGGCCGACTTGAGCTTGTGGCGCATCTCGCGCTCCATCTGCTCGGCGTAGAGGTCGTCACGGTCGTGCATGTGCTGGTGCTTGCCCAGGTCGGTGGTGATCTCGCCCACCTCCGTGTAGAACTGCACGTCCGTGTGCCGCTTCTTACCGAACATGATGGCGTTCTGGTGGGGGAGAGGATCGAACCAGAGACCAGTAAGAGAGAGGGAGAATGTGAGGTTCTGGCGGAGCCATCAGGAGGGTCCAGATACTTATTTTAGATCGCAGGCGATTGTTAAATGAACCACTGTGTCATCTCCTCAAACCATCTGCTTTATTGAATACGCATTTCTGCAGTAATGGTCTCCACCAGCTCTGAGTAAGGCACGGAAAGATATGTTCTATCATTTGACTTTTTCTCTGAATATTTACACTAATTTGGAAAACCTGGCGATGAGCCAACGCTTTAGATGAGGTATTCAGCCAGCCATGGTAGATCATCAACAAGACAAATGTACTTCACAAGCACTCATCTGCCCTCCTGATTTGGAACGGTAAGTGCTGTGTGTGTATTGAGCGCATATTTTGAGGCGAATCTTTGGGTTGGCGGTGGTTGTGACAGGTCATTTGATAGTTTGTCAAGCGTCAATATTTTCCTAGATAAAAATCGAGGCCTAGACAGTAGGGCATCATCATGGTTGGATTGACAACACACGCACACACCTTTAGGTGGAAGTGCAGCACTATGATCATCTCCCCGTCGCAGGGCTGGAAGATGGAGTGCTTGATGTTGTTGTAGAGGATGTCCACCTTGTCGCCTCGAACCGATGTGAAGCGGAAGCCTAGACACATGGGAGACATAACGCCGGTTAGCAAGATCCGCCGAAAACAAACCATCGCCAAACACTAAATGAACCCGAATTTGCCTCCGTTCTACAATTCAGTCCGACAGTTCTTAACAGAGCTCTCATCTTGTTGCCGCTGCTATCCCCCCCCGCCCCATCTCATCCATTACAGATCCTTTCCCTCCTTCCACCCATCCAGTCACCCTCCACCTACCCACCTAGCCCCAGCCAGCTCAGCCCACCCCCTCACCGTTGGTGTGGGCCTCCAGGGAGCCCTGCATCCTCTTCTGGGCGATGTTGGGCCGGATGTAGAGGTCCTTGAGCTTGGGGTTGCTGCGGTTCAGGTTGATGACCAAGGAGTCCTGCTTCACGATGCCCTCCTTCTCCTTCTCCTCTGCCTCCCGCATCTTGTAGCGCTTCTGCACCTCCTTGATGATGCGGAAGGCGTTCTGCAGGTTGGTGGAGGGCACCGACGGGTCTCCGGGCGCCTTCAGGTTGGACGCCCGGTACGTGCTGGAGGACGGGGGAGGGGGTCAGCACACGCTGGAGGATAATGTGGACCTTTGGATGTCTAGGTCCCGATTTTGAGTTTGGGATTCTTTTTCGATTGAATTGTGGACGCTATGCCATGATTTCAAAATTGCTGGTTCCGATTTTTTATATTTGGACTGACAATCATAATAACCTTCAATCAAGTTTAAATATGGAAACTATGTTTAGAACATTGTCGCCACGTATTTTGTGCTACAATTGAAATTTAGAAGCTGAAAGTCATCGATCATCCTTGATGGACACTTGGTGTGGCGACAGGGGCCACTTCCTGCCAGGACGTACATTTCTTTGACGAAGGTGGCGTCGGGGTTTGGGAAGATGTTGCCCTCGTGGCGCCCCAGGGAGCTTCCGGGGACGTAGAAGTTGATCCTCAGGTAGGTATAGTCCCCCTCCACCGACATACTGATGTTCTGAGGAGACAGTAGGGACACAGGTTCGATACCCTACTCTGGAACCGGCCGAGGGACCCGGTAGGAGCAGTGGCTGCACACCGGTGAGGCTTGAGGCGAGGCCAAGTGTGCCGTGCCATTACATAGAGCAGCCGAGTAAAAACTATTTAAAAAGTGGATCCGGTTTAATATAATGACTACCATTTATGTTCGTTTCATTGCTTAAATAATCCACATGACGCAAGTTGTTGCTGAAATTGAGTACATATTTGACAGATAATATCCGACTTGTTTTTAAGAGCTTGTATCCTGGATGTGATGCAGACTCAACCAAGGTGGCCGTACCTTGATGGTGGCGATGTGGAAGGGCGTAGCGATGCCGAAGACGGGCATGACGACCGTCTCGTACTTCTTGTCGATAAAGATCTTCATGTCTCGGATGTCCTTTTCTCGAGGCATCTGGGAACCGTTCTTGTACGATATGTTGGATTTGCGGGCCCTGGGCGGCGTCAGGTAGGAGAGGGAGGCACGGGAAGAGATCAACGTTACATATTGTTGTTAAAGCAGCTTCTAGCCCAGGGGACTTACATGTTAGGCTGAGAGCAGGCAAAGCACTCCGTTTATACTGGAGTAGCTACAGGTAATGTAGTGATATGTAATAAAATAAAAGAGTTGCAATTTATTTAAAAATCAGTGCGCGTTAGATGACTAAAGTAAACTAATGCAATCTTAATTACCAGACAGTAATTGCTCCCTCGTTCCCAGAGGCGTGTAATTAATGATCCGTTAATGAGTGTCGGGAGGGTTCATGAAGTGAAATCAAATCCCTCAGAGCAACGACAGTTTCTGATTGACTCATTAAGGGAGGATAGTTACTTGACCACTACTCACTCATAACTTTTTTTACAAGTGTGCCAAGTTTTTCTTCCTCTACTCTGGTCTTATGGTACAAATCGCTTCAGTTATGTAAGACATCTATTCAAATGAGCACGGTGTGTCTGGGAAGCAACATTTGAATGGAGGTAAATTTGGTCACTTCATGGGGTTTGTTACAACATGCCAATGACACCAGTGGGCGTCCATTGTACACTGGTGATTTGAATAGACAATGAAGGCTAAACCAGGCATATTTCCACACTCTAAAAATAGTCACAGGGACTCCATGCAAAGTCCCAGGCCGGAATCCGGTTCCTAGCACGCAACTCACTTCTGAATTTGCTGCTCTCCCTTCTGTTCCGTCAGACGACGCTTGGCCTCCTCGTTCACCTGATTGGCCAGTTCCTTTTGATGAGCCCGCCTCTTTTCTTCTGCCGTCATCTCATTCTAAACCAATAGGAAGAGAGTCACCACCACACCGCCAATGAATAGGCAGCCAGATGAACCACCAAAGTGGTTCAACCTCGAAGCTTCAAATGAGTACGCTAGTGACACCTAGTGGTGAAGGAAATTATGATGAAAGAAAGTTTTCTGTGAACCCAGCCCAAAATGTGATGTCTGCTTCGTACAACATCAAAACATTTGGGAATTAAAGTCACTTCAGTGATACGCGTGAGGGTGCTGTTCATAAATATCTCCCGAGCTCATGGTAGAAAATAAAGCATTTGGCAAAGATTTTTAGTCATCCCGGGCAATAAAGAATGTCTTATCAACTACAGTAGCCGACTAATAATTGTAATAATAAAACTGCATGATGACTGAGAATGAGTGTCATCAATTCAATAGCAATTAAAAAGATCTTGGAACTGGGTAGTGTCTTATTTTTGTAAATGATGTGCCAATTGTGAACCCATTTTGCCGAACAGCCCGAGATTAAGCCTCGAACGTCACACGCTACGTCATTCCTCCTGTGAATCCCACTACTCCTCATTTCTCCTGTGAATCCTACTACTCGGTACGGAGCATCGCTGGGGGGGAGGGGCCGAGGTCCTCGACACACGCCCCGACGCAAACCATAACAGAGCTACCACACACACACACTTGACAACAAAGGTTTTCTACCTTAAGCAGCTTTGAACACGCCAACGAAAAAGCAATTATATATTTGAAAAATAAATTCTAAAAACACTTTCTAAAAAATACTCAGTGGGCTTGGTTGGAGTAGTCAAACTGATTTTTTGTGAGGAGAGACTCACGAAATAGTTACGCTAGTCAATCCTTGTGAAGTTGATAACTAAAAGGAGTACCCTGGTTCTGTCTGCCAGCAGGGCGGCGCTGCGAGCCCCCTTGCCCAGCAGCTCCTCCGCATCGTCAGCGTCTTCCTCGTCATCCTCCTCATCGTCGTTCTAGACACAACAAACATAACAGTGATCATCTTCCAGCTCAAACACAGGTCAGTCGCGGAGTACTGAGGACAGGTGAAGCGACACGTTGGCCTTTCGGTCAAAGGCCATATAGAGCTCGTACGTCCAGCTGAACTGGACCACTGACCCACCTTGAGGAAGATGCCCACGTTCTTGATCTTCTTCTTGACCGGCGTGAGCACCGTGGCTGCCTCCTCCTGTCAGGGTCAGCAGAACATCTTACCACAGCGCACTCCCAGCAAACATCAGACGCCACGCTTGGGTTCGAAAAAGGCCCCCCCCGTGTTTGAGACCAGGTGTGTGGGCGTCATGTCATCATAAGCCATTTCAGAAGCAAGCAAAGTGAGAGCCTCCACGTGGATGTAGTTTAATGAGAAGCCCACCAGCTTACCCAGTGGACTGAACCGACTGGTCAGCGGAGCCATAATTCATATATTGTTGGGGGCGCACACCCACTTGTGATGATACTTGATGAGCAGCTACAGTAATTGGCTTGAAATGGCTAATCAATGTCACAGCTGGTGGCAAGATAAGCACTCCAGCAAGACTTTCCAGTGGGCCTTACTCCCTCTAGTGGCGAGTGGTTGTAACTTGCCTCGTTGATCTGAACACTGTCTCCGACGAAGAGGGCGTACTTCTTCTGCTCCTCCTTCTTGCCCTCCTTGTTGACAAGGTCTGCCAGGCCCAGACTGATGCTCAGCACCATGCCTAAACATAAATCAAAAGGACATGGTGTCCTGCTGAAAACAAACCTGCACACTTGGGTGAAATCAATCCCTCACAGTTGCAAATCACGAGTAAAGGCCGCGTTAGGACCACACACACACACACACACACACACACACACACACACACACACACACACACACACACACACACACACACACACACACACACACACACACACACACACGCCAAGGTAACGGACCTTTCTTCAGCTTGTACTGGTTCTTGGCGTTCAGCACCAGGGAGCCCTCTCGGAACTCGATGCCCATGGCAAACCTGGGAGAGAAATATGAAATATATAAGACACATTATTTAAACCTTATACACTGGTGAAGGTGTTAACAAGTAGGGGTGGGACTCTCTTGGCACCTCACGATTTGATTCCGAGGTCAACGGTTCGATTCTAAAACGATTATCAATCATAAGAATAAGAACTTGTTCGTCGTTCTTGTGTCGGCCTGTGAGTTTGCGTGCATGCTATGCGTACGCTGAATCGCAATCGCGTCACGACAAATCAGATTGGCCAATACACATTGAAGAGAAATTAAATAATTTTAAAACTACTGAAATTATCCCTCTGTCGAACAGGATGTTACAGGAGGCGAACAAATTAAAAATATATATATATTTTTTTTTTATTCTGATTATTAACTTATCTGAAATGAGACGGAATCGTTCTACACAGAATCGCGATGCATCGAAGAATCGATTCTTTTTCCCACCCCTAGTAATAAGTGTCGGGTGTGTGTGAGTGCGTGTGCGCTGGCATGTTACCCGAGGTTCTTAGTGAGCTTTGAGACTAGGTCTGGCTTCTCCTTCTTGACGTACTCCAGGACCGCGTTGTATGCGTCGCTGATCTTGCACCCTGGACATACACCGTAGAGACAGTCTGATTAGGGTCATCGTTTGCTACTCCAACCTGTCGTTTGTTGGGTCAATTAACTCAGCTGTGAAGCGTGTGTGTGCAGTTTGTGTTCTGGGTGAAGAACTCGGTAGGTGACGGGTCACACACACACAGTACCTTGATTATCCTGTCTCCTTATAAAGTGTGACACAGCAACACACACACACACACACACACACACACACACACGCGTCGCCGGGGGCTCACCGTGCTTAAGCTCTTTGAGCAGCTCCTCCTCCACCTGCAGCAGGAAGTTGTAGTTGTCCTGCATTTCCTGGGGGGGATCCACCATGAGGGTACGGACCAAGTTGGAGCAGTAGGATTTGTAGCGGATGCCCATCGCGCACGTGATGGCACCAAAGTGCATGTGGTTCTTGTCACTGGAGGGGCGACGGAGAGGGCGGGGTTAGAGACCACATGACCACAGGGGGGGCGGGTGACTGGCTCATGTGCCGCACAGAAACAAACGGCTAAAAATACTACCGCAACTATCGGGTTGTACTTCAATCACTCATTGTCGAAGCGACTTGCAGTGAATCCAGAAACAGCTCATTAAAAAGGAAGCAGTCGGGGTTAGAACGACACCCAGAGGATATTGGGGAACAACCCCTAGAACCTTTCAGCCGGGGGGCCATGCACAATAACCAACAGATTATCTAGGCTATACCAAAACGTTATAGTGTGTCGACCAACCACAAAAGTACATGAATCTACAAGCACATTCAGATACACTTACCAACGATTTTGTCGAAGCAAGTGCTTCTGAAAAATGTACGGCTAGTTTCACAAGCGATTGAAAAACATACAGCATGCGTCTAATGCATCGTTCTGCTGTGACACACAAATCTCCCACCGAGATGAACGAAGCACATCCCCTCTCGCTTCTTACCTGACGACGCTGAACTTGAGGCTGTAGTTTCCTCCGCTCTGGATGATGGGGGGGTAACACATCTCCACCGTTGAGGGGTCCGCTCCGCCCAGGAACTTCTTCTCCTCGATGGCCTTTTCCACCGACTCCGCTAGCTTGCTGTGCCGCACTTTCTGCAACCAAAGCGACCACACGTGTTGTATAAAACCTGCACTATGTGGGTTTCCCCATTGGCAGCCTCTAGTGGCCAGAGCTGTAGACTACAGTCAGCTTTTCCAAGACTCATGTCATTAACTCAGAAACCGAGGTAACTGCATTCTCTCAGCATATCTTCCAATCATGTAACCCGGGAATGTTTTAACATTAGCGCATTAAAAGAAAAAAATATATATATATATTGTCCATGTTTTCCCCAACATCCCACGCAACGAAGCTAGCATCAAAACAAAAGGAAATAAATCTATTGCAAACTAGTACCTAGCCGTCGCTCAACCCACCTGTTGACCCTTCAACCAAGCAGACCCCTCCCTCCCCATCAGGCTCCTCCCCCTCACCTCGTCAGCATCCACAATCTCCATGACGCGCTCCTTGAAGAACTTGGAGTACACCTCACTCGTGATGGTCGCCGCCTTCTTCATCAGCGCCAGCTCTCCGTCCTCCTTGACCGCCATGGTGTACGCCACCACCGCACTGACGTCCACCTGGAGGGGGTCACAGGGCCGTGTCTCAACAGGCGGGCCGGGACCCCCCCCCCAACAAGGGGGTCACCAGGTACGCATATGGGGGGCAAGCTCATCGAGTTATACAATTGTGTGGTTGAAAAGCAACCATTGTCTCCTTGATTTTGAATCCATCCAATCATCAAATGACTTTAGCTGCGTGAGCCAATAAATAATTGGGGTCGGGGGGGGTCATCAGCCTAAGAATGTCATTTAAATAGCTGATCGGCAAAGGCCCAAGTGTTGCAACAATCATTATTTTTTAATATCTGGTAACAAAGGGCCTTGAATTTGATTTCAAGACAAATCAAGACTTTCCAAGGCCGTTTCTGACGCCGAACCGGTTGACGGGGGTGTTTCCTATTTTCTGAAGGACCTGCATGCCTAAGTCTTTTCAAAGCCCTGTGAAGGGTAGAGGGGCTCTCCTACCATCCCCAGGCCCTCGGCGGTGATGGTGTCGTTCCAGCTCTTCATGTACTCCCCGGGGAACTTGTCCTTGCTGAACACCCCAACCGTCTTGCCCTCCTTGCTTCCCTTAATGGCCTCCATCATCTTGTCAAAGTTGGCCTTGTTGCTCTCGTTCTGAAAACACGGAGAAGGCAAACATTCAGGATAACAGAAAAGGCACGCCTGCTGTGGTTCAAGGTGACAGTTGAGTTAGTTTATTGATTTGATCATGCTTATCGTTCTTTGTTTTTAAAGATAGCTATTGGTCCATTCATGTACAGCAACATTATCCTTGGCTGGGTATATTCATTTCGGACCCATTTGTAATATTAAAAAGGTTTGAGGTTGCTCTGTGTTATGATTTTGGGTCAAACGGTTACACTGAGAGGTTTATCTGTGCATCATATATCTTTCTTAAGAAATATGGATATGTTTGGTAAAACGTAGAAATGTTGAAACTTTCTACGACAAAACCACCTTCAACAAAGTTTGATAACACCATTGCCCCTGAAGCGCTTCAACGCCGTTACCTTCTCCCGGGTGAGCAACGTGATGGGCGGGACGCCGTTGGCGTTCTCGTTTCCCTTGGTTACGGCCACCTGCTTGAGGAACTCCACCTTCTTCTTACTGGCAAGGAAGAGGATCTTGGTGTCGCAGAAAACCATGATGGTGTCCGTCAGCTCGTAGCCAAAAAGCCACGTCTGCAGTGATAGAAAAATCCCACATTATGCATGGCTAGCCATCTAATCATGCTTGGCAACATACTGCATTACACAATACTGTGCTTAGAACAAGTGCTTAAAAAGGGAAACAAGTTATATGACATTGTATTTATATGCAATGGTTGATAAGTGTATTTTATAGTTTTGGTGCCAAACTGCAATACAAACTAAATAACAAGGGAAACCATAAAATAAATAAGCGAAAAATAACAAAATCGCGACATGGTCAAATGAATTTATGCAAAATGAACAGTTTACGAAATCTAAAAGTTGCACACAAAGGATGATTTGAGAGGCATTGGGGTCCACAGATGTGCAAGAACAGATCCAACCAGCACTCTTTTAAACAATTGTAAATAGTGGGGGGAATGAATGAACAGGTCACCTGTGATATAATAGATTCACATACTATAACATTACCTGTAAAGCCGTGGACTTGGCGTACACGATCTCCTCGTCGACCCCGACGGAGACCACCACAGCATCCACTTTTCCAAATTCATCTTCACCTTTCTGTGACGACAAAAGATTTTTGTAAAATAAACGACGACTTCTTTCCTTAAAAGCGGAGGTTACATTTAACTGAAGAAAGCATTGTAGTATCCATGTCCCATGGGGCTATAGTAGCAGATAGCGAGATGTGGCCTGCTGAGACAGGAACACTAGTGATAAAGTTTAGAGAACCGGTAGACCGGTCAGCAGGTGATGCTGGGGTTTATTCCTGAAGTTTCACTAACGCATCTTTTTACCATCACCACCACACCGACAGCCACACAGTTTTATTCAGAATCCGGATTAAAACAGCGAGGCACTCATTGAAAGCTGGCGCCAGCATGGTGTATAATTGCTAATTAGCAATCGTGCTAACACTGTGGGACTGTTATACTACTTAGCACATCAAAACAATCATACATACAGAAAATATAACATGGCTGTGCGACTAGCGTCAACGTATTTATGTATATACATCTGTGTTCTACCATGTACTAAATGGAGTTGGGGGTTTCAACGTCGTTAGCTAGCCTATTAGCATATAATAAACAGGCTGAAAGGCTAGCGGACGCTAGCAGGCTAGTTGGATGAGAAAGAGAGATGCTGAAGGCAGCTAGCTCATGTTAGCATGTTAGCCTTGGCGTCTGGCATGCCGTTTGGGCATATCGCTATGAAAATGGTTAACGGCGACGTGTGAGACCCAGCTCAAACCCGTGTCATTGAGTTTTGAACACCATGCAGTTGAGCTGCCTGCAGGCCTCCAGGTGTGATACTGGAGGAGATACAAGCAGGACACCCTGCTCAGGCTCTACACAAAGTGCTAGCAGACGGCTACCTCCAGATCACTCTCTCCGGGAACTCCAAACTACCATCAAACGTTGTGATTAAAAGCCCCACAACACACCATGATCCATATTTCCCCGACAATACCTTCCAGTTGCCGTACAGCCGCTTGATCCGGCGGTAGTATGCGTCCTTGTCCAAGTTTACCGCCATGGCGAGTCTGCTCTTCTGCTCCTTCAAACTCCAGCTCCCGGCTTCGCAGTGGGAGGCCGGACGAGTGTCAACTCTGTCTCAGTGTCCACGCCTCGCCAACGAGACCTACCAGCCTCACTTCTACTACAACCACTGCTAGATCCCCTTACCCCCCTTATAAAGACCCGCACCCCCGCTACTATGCAACAAATAACTAAACGGTCGCCGATATCAAATCCTTTAGTATATGAATAACCAGTTAGTTATGGCTCCTACTAAAACCGGCTCTGGATGAAAGATGGTATTTTTTATTCCCAGTGCATTGATAGTACACTTGTTTCCACCTCCACGCCGTTGTACACACACAGCAATCGGGTATAATCAATTCGTCTGTAGTGTGTGCCCCTCATTCTCTCTATCCCTCCCCCTTCCCGTCCTCGCTCTACATATCAGCCCGCGTATCTGCATCAATCCGTGGCAATGCTTTTTCTTATGAAACGGTGCATGTTTATATTTTTTAGCTGTAGGATCATTTATGTTTGAACTCCTTACATGCTTTGCATTGGTTGATTCGGAACATTGCGGTTTATGGAGATGTGAAAATGCATTTGCACTGTATCGCGCTTTCTTCTTGTTATGCCCATGTGATGATTTCATGTTTTTGTTGCATAAGGGCGCACAACAGCGCCGCCTATCTTGTTGACCACGCTGCATTTTCCCGCCACTGTAGACTTTCCCGCCATCGTCATCGGTTCAAAACATCGGTGGGTCTACGCGTCAACCTTGCGACAAATGATGTAGATGACGCGGCCTCTAACCGACAACAGGCCACAGTCTCAACAGCACTATAAAATGTATTCAATGAATGACTCTTACTAGATGTATATTAAAACATAAATCTTTTATTTCACCATTAAAACATAGCTGTTAACAAATGTTTATCTTTACGTCTTATTTAGACCTCATAGTCATAAATCATTTATCCCCAAAATATTCTCCTCAAACCAGACACACACGGAACCATATTAAGATAAAATGGGCAGAAAACGGTTGGATTTGGTAGGTATCCGAGAAAGAAAATCTACAAATCAAAGTATAATTTTAAAATGCCATTGCAACTTCAAGGGACATCTACAGGTACAAGTTAAAACACATTTAGCATCTTTATCACAGTGTGAATAATATTGCTAAACTCCATGTTATTTATTCATTAACATTTTGTATTTAATTTATTTTAAAATGTGTTTGCCCCAGCTGCTTCACATGTAGGTCTAGTCATTTAGCAGACACTTATATCCGAACCGACTTAAAATTGAAGCATTAAATTCCGAATTATTAAGACAAACTCATACATCGCTATGGGTACCAAAACTTTTGAATTACCAATCAATGATTTAACATAAATCACCTTCAGAATTTGACCAGATCAATACTTCCAAATCGTAACTAGCATCCATTAAAGCCACAAAAATCATGGAAGTCCCCCATCACCCACTCATTAAAAACAACACATCAATATAAAATATTATTAAGACTGTTCATGATTTAAAATGCAACGTATTCAACATCTTTCTTCTTTGCTTTTCTTGGTCAGGCGACTTGAGTGAAGACCGATCGTGTCCTCTCCATTAATTGTGTTGTTCTCATCTTTTACTTATATATATTTTTTTCCCACCTTTAGAAATCAATTAACTCACTCATTCACTCACTCACCCATTCGTTTATCCTATGAGCTACCATTCGACCAAGGTCACGTTGTATACACAAATCATTATCAGGCCATTCTTAAAAAAAACAAACAAAAAAATGTATGTGAGAAGAAGGTTTCAATCATGTGATCTGAAGTTCCATAAAAGAAGTTCAAGTCCACCATCTTGAGCCTTCTTGACCTAACATTTTAGAATAATCAAGCAACCAGTTGTTGTTATTCTAATTATAATAATGGTGAAGAAGAACCAGATTGGGCCCTTGGTGAAAAGAGGAAACCCTCCCTATTGCTGAAACGGTCCCCATGTCAGAAAAAACCTGTAGTGGTCAGTGAGCATATTATAAAAAACAATGCAACCTGGTTTGTAGACCGGTAATTCATAAAGTGTCCATCATTGCTCCTCTGGTTTTAAATAAGTGTTTTCCTACTATGTCACCGTCGTGGAGTTCTGCCCTCGGATGGCACACCATGCCATGAAAACATCTCTGTAGAAGGAGGAACACACACATACACACAGAGACACACACACACACACAATGTGTTCATACTTAAAACCTTTGTGAAGACACACAACTTTTTGACTACATTACCCAGCAAGCATTGAGCATTTAGCAGCCAAAGAAAGTTTGTGGTTTTCAACTGCCATGTTCAACAGATTTAAAGACAAAATAGATGTAATAACGTCCGACTACAATGAAACAATGATATCAATAGTGTAGTTTGTATTGTAGCAGTGTATTATCGTTTTCAGCTCCTTTTTCTACTAAGAAATCATTACAAAACTGACCAAGTTAGTGAACCTGACCTAAATGTCAGGTCCAAATTGTTCCAAAGAATAATACATGTGAATGCGAGAGAGATGCGTGTGTGCATGTGCGTACCTGCAGTGCGTTGCTACACACTCATTGCTGCAGTACTCTTTGTCCCAGTCCTGGCTCTCCACCGCTGGGTTAACACACCCTACGCGCACGCACATACTGGTGCTGGTGGCCGGCGCGACCCTTGACCCCGGGGTCACACTCACCTCTACCTCCATCTGGCGGGAAACCATAAGGCACTGCGTCACTCAGGAAGGAGTGCTACAGACATACATGATGAACTATCAGTGACAACATAAGGCACTGCGTCACTCAGGAAGGAGTGCTACAGACATACACGATGAACTATCAGTGACAACATAAGGCACTGCGTCACTCAGGAAGGAGTGCTACAGACATACACGATGAACTATCAGTGACAACATAAGGCACTGCGTCACTCAGGAAGGAGTGCTACAGACATACATGATGAACTATCAGTGACAACATAAGGCACTCCGTCACTCAGGAAGAAGTGTTACAGAAGTACATGAACTATCAGTGACAACTTTCCTTAACTACAAAGTCATAAGGTCTCGAGGGAAAACCAAAGGAGAAAATGAGAAGTTATCTGAAGGAATGTTAGAATGCTACTCAAATAAGATAAGGAATGAGGAACTGAGTGTGATTGATACGAGAACAGAACTTTGAGATGAAACTTAGTGAGATGAGAACGAATAACCTTTTTGTGAGAACAGTACACTTTGATTGGAGTATAGTATACTTTTATATGAGAACAAGTATACTTTAATTGGAGTATAGTATACTTAGATATCAGAACAAGTATACTATGATTTGAGTATTATATTCTTTGATATGAGAACAAGTATACGTTGGAGTATTATATTCTTTGATATGAGAACAAGTATACATTGATGGAGTATAGTATACTTTGATATGGGAACAAGTATTCTTTGGTTGGAATATAGTATACTTTGATATGATAAAAAAGTATACTCTGATTGGAGTATTATATTCTTTGATATGAGAACAAGTTTACTTTGATATGGGAACAAGTATTCTTTGATTGGAGTATAGTATACTTTGATATGATAAAAAAAGTATACTTTGATTGGAGTATAGTATACTTTTATATGAGAACAAGTATACTTTGGAGTATTTTATACTTTGATATGAAAACAAGTATACTTTGATTGGAGTATAGTATATTTTGATATGAGAACAAGTATACTTTGGAGTATTATATACTTTGATATGAAAACAAGTATACTTTGATTGGATAATAGTATACTTAGATATGAGAGGATTATACTTTGATATGAGAATGTGAATGAGTATACTATGATAAAATGATGATCTATTATGTAAAAATCATCTCCAGGTCTGCGGTACAGAAGGACCTCCGGTCCTACCTCTCCCTCCGCCTCCTCCCCGCCCAAAACCATGGCAGCGGCGGCAGACTGCTCCATCTCCCCCACATCTCCCAGTAAGGCGGTCGCCCCCGACAACGACGCCGTCGTGACGACGCCCCCGACCTGCAGCGTCGCCGGGACGATCTTGATCTGCAGGGGAGGGGGCGGAGCCATGCTACCCCCGGTGGTGGGCGCAACCTGAGGCTTAGCCTGCAAGGGGGGCGGGGCCTGGCTGTGGACCATCTGCTGGAGGCGGGGCGGGGGCGGGGCTATGCCGTGCATGGGCTGCAGCGGAGGCGGTTGCCGGGGGGGCGCGGCCATGGCCGTTACCGTGACGCCCCCGGAGGGCGAGGGCGAGCGCTTGATGATGATCTTAGTGATAGCCGGGGGGGGGCTGGGGGCCGGAGGCTTGATGACGCCGGTGCGGGAGCGCGTGGACATCTGGGGGAGGTCCAGGATGATGTTGGAGGTGCAGATGTTGGTGATGGTGTTCTCCTCGGGGTTGTAGGGCTGCACCCTGCTGGGGCGGGACGAGGAGGAGGAGGAGGAGGGGGTGATGGGGGGAGGAGAGGGGGGGGATGGGGAGGAGTCGTCCAGCACCTCGATTGGAGCCTGGGGGGGGGGGGGGGGGGAGAACAGGGAGTCACTTCACCAGACGTTTTTATACTAAAAGGACTCATAGTGAATCCAGATCATTAAAAAAGATGAACCTTCTGGCTGACTGTGTGTGTGCGTGCGTGTGTGTGTGTGTGTGTTACCTGGGAGACGTGTCCGGCCCGGTAAGCTCCAAGGGCTCTCAGGTACTCCCTCTTGGCTGCATCGTTCTTCCTCTTGTACACCTGGACAGGTGAGATGAGGGGGGGGGGGCTTAGTCAGAACACACCTGTCCTAAAGAGTTCTCATAATATTCTGGTGCAGCTCAGGTTGTGAAATCTAGAGCCCAACCTTCTATAGAGTACCTAGCTTATGTTTGTTCAAGTTTTTTTGTTAACTTAAGAAGAAAAAGTACTGTAAATGACAGTGACAAGTCAAACAATATGTTAATGTTCTGACAATTAGTTGTTCGGGTTATTTTAGCATCAAAAATGAATTTAATAACTTGGATCCAACGTGAATATGAATACCACACAGGAGAAAACCTTTATTTGTTATCACCGCCAATCGTCTAGAACAAAAACACCAATAAAACAAACTCGACAGAAACGTGCTATCGGCGCGTCGGCCATCTTGAGCCCTAGCTCCGCCCACCTGCTTCTGCTCCTCCCCCAGGCTGTCCCACATGGACGCCACGATGCGGGACACCTCTCCGAAGGCGGCGCTGGGGTTCTGGCCCTTGATGGCCGCCTGCGTGTCCCTGAAGAACAGGGCGTAGGCCGACACCGGCTTCACCGGCTCGTTGGGGTCCTTCTTCTTCCTCCCCTTCTTACCCCCCCCTCCTCCCCCTGCTGCTGCCCTGCGCCCCCGGGCCGGGGAGGAGGTGCTGGAGGAGGTGGCGCTGGAGAAGGACGAGGAGGGGAAGGGCGAGTCGGGCACGGAGGGGTCCAGGGAGATGGCACCCTGGGGGCCGGAGGGGGAGGCCGAGGAGTCCACCAGGACACTCTGCACAGGAGAAGATTAACGGAACGTGAGCGGCGTCTCTGGTTGGTGTTTTAGGATAACCTTTGCAACTTTTAATAATATATTTACATCTTTTACGTGGGCAAAAACTTTAATATTCGACCGACGCTTTACTACGATTACGTAACAATTCCATATTATCATGGCAATGGACACCGTCCAAAATGGCAGACTAACCCGGCTGAAATCGTCCATGTCGTCGTCCTGTAGCGAGCTGGTGGGCGACGCCGCCGGAGACAGGCGGTTGTCGGGGGACTGAGACTCCTCCAACATGGCCCCGCCCACCAGGCCCAGCCCAAGCTGAGCGCTGAGCTCTGATTGGTCAATGGTGGTGAGCTGATTGGTGGCCAGCAGGGCTTGGCCCATGTCGCCGAGGGGAACGTCGATGGTCATTGGAGAGGCGCTGCTGAACTGGGAGCCAATGGGATGGCCCAGGTCCTTCAAAAAGAGAATTGAGTTGGGTTGTGGAACTGGCTTTTAGTTTCTCTTCATGTTCACACACTTAATTTAACTGCTAGTAATCATTCGGCCATCCCACTGAGTGTTATTTCTCAGGATCTTTTCCTTTTCACAACTGGGTTCACTTTTCTTTTTGTCTCAAATGTATCTTTGTATTCACTGATATTTCACCTAAAATAGTTGACTATATATTGTTAATTTCAATTTCAAAATATCGATATTTCTTGTTAGTTTACTTCAATTTACTGTATTGTATACAATCGCCATAATCAATAAAGTTTGATTGACGGACGGAACCTCACCATGCCCAAAGAAGACCCCAGCAGGGCGCCCCCCCCCGGCTGGCTGATCCCCCCCAAACTCAGGTGCTCCAGACCCTGGGAGGGGGTGTTGACGTAGGCGGAGGCGAAGGAGGGGTCGTCGCCGCCCACCACCGCGTTGCCGGGGACGACCACCCCGTCGTCGGGAGACGGGTCTCCGAAGTGGGAGACCCCGTGGTGGGAGGAGGAGAGGGCAGAGTCGGGGTCGAGGGGGATGGAGGGGATCTCAAACTCCTCATCGCCCAGACTGGGGGTGTGGAACGTCTAGGAGGGAGAGAGATAGAGAGAGATTATTGACAGGCGGAAGTAGTTTATACTTTGAGTGTATTCACGGCTTGGCCGGGTGGGACTCAAACCCACAACCACGGCCTTCCTGAAATTGCTATTTTACCGACAGAAATTTTGCTGCCATTACTGACTTCCTTTCTTGCAATACCACAACTCAACTTATGCTGCTACTTCGAACATAGTAGACTCTTAAATTGTGTTTGTTGTGCACTTCAATGTTTACTTTAAGTGTTAGGAAATGTCTTATCTGTTGTGCCTGTGCGCTTTATCTGTTCATTGAGGGATAGTGAGAGACTTTATTGTTATTCACAATAAAGCTGACTTTGGCTTTGCCTTTGTAATGCCACGCAGAGGACAGAGAGACGCACCTCTGAGGAGGAGAGGAAGGGGTGGCTGGAGCCCGATATGGTGAGGTAGCTGTTGCTGGCTCCAGGGAACTGAAACATCAAGACAACCATTTAACAACACAGAATTAGCATGCGTTTTAGCAAGTGGCATTTTAGCTTTAATAACTTAAAAAGATAAACACTGGGCTCTGTTGACTGTTCTTGGGTCTTCAGAAGAGGCAGCTTAAGAGTTGAGGACCATATCTAAATACTGCAGCTGTTTGTGTGGTATGTTTTGACATTTTAAAGTTATCAGCAAATACAGTAATAGATTGTTTAGGGGTTTAAAAGGCATGACTACAATCTATACGAGCGACAACACGCAAAGAAACGTCCGCACATATTTAATGAATCTGATTCAGGTCCAGCAGCTTGCGGTGTTCAAACAAGCCAAGAACACATGTCGGAACCAGTTTATTCGCAGGCTCAGCATAGTAAAGTGCATCAACAATTTTTTTTTTACGTTTGCATAACTGTCAGTAGGCTATGCAACGTAAAATGTAAATACTGTAAGTTATGGAGCTAAATGCAGCCATGCATTGAAGCAAAGCCTTAATTTGTACACATCCCAGAGCACGAATGATAAGTGAAGATGAGTGAAGATATGGTCTGCCAAAATGGTCAACTTCGAATCTTCCTTCCTATGCCCGGTGGGTCACCTTGCCGACAGAGTCAAATCCATTGAAAGCCTGCGGGTCCAGAAACTCCGTATCGACATGCTGTCCCGTCTCGTCCGTCAAATCCGAATAAAAATTGAGGTCCATAGTGAGTCGGCCTTCATGTGAAATATCTTCGAAGCCACGGGGCGCAATGTGTTAATAGTCTCCACTGTCCAAAAAAAAAAATTTGTGACACACCACCAAAACAATGCCCTGACAGCAAGAACCCTCCTCTCTTCAAAGCCAACCCTGAACAGTGGACAAGGTTTACGGAACGGATGCTGTGGCTTGCGTGCCACTAGGCAAATGAACACATGCCGCCGACAACACCCAAAAATAACCACCGTGTCGGCTTGCTGTGGAGCTAACGTGGCTATCCGAAGTGCTGACTGTCCTACTAGTGGGGTTAGTCGGCGTGTGTTTGACGCAAGGCTGCGGTACTAGTTTACAACCCCGCCTGGATCCGTCCCGGTCGGGGTCTGCTGCCGCCCGCAGGGACAACCACCACGACACCCCCACACTGCTGAGCCGGAGAGACGACCAACCACCACGGAGGTGAGCGGGGGATTCCGGGCTTTGAAGGCTGCTATATGACTCCAGAAAATAAACACGTCCCCGATTTTCCGTTCCTGGTGCCTGATCCGTGATCCATGGCTCTGGATCCACTGAGCAGCCTGCTCAGTGGCCCAGGCTACTCAGTGGATCCAGAGCTATCGATCGCATCAAGGTTCAGGATTTGGATTATAAAGCGTAGAAAGAGGTTGGGTTGATTTTAAAGGTTGGCCAAAGAAACTGTCATTCTTGATTTTGTTAAATAAAAATGTGTAAGTGTAGCTATGTATGTAAAGCTTCTATATCTAATGAACCAACCAAGTTCCTCTCTAGTACCACAAACTGTTCAATGAATACATGGGCCATGAATCAGGGGGAGGGGGAGTTATTCATGATTGATTGATTGTCATTGATAAGAGGGGGTTTGATATACAGCTGGAAAGGTAAATCATTGTATGTTTGGAGGAGATCAAGAAAAAATCAGATGGTCGGTGTCGACCCATCATTGTGTTGGTGACAATCAAAGGTTATGCTGGTCGGTAGGTGATCACATACGCAGATCGGGTGATACGCTATCTACTCTCCGTCTTACCTCCATTGTCACCCCGAATGTGTTTTTTGATCCCACTTAGTGAACTTCGCCCGGATTGTATTTCCTCAAAACATCACTTCACAACATGGCACCTACGTCGGGACTGTGCGACGTGCGTGAGTGGAAATGACATCATCACGTCCGGGACACGTTTACGTTCCAAATAACGACAACAAGGAAGTAGACGATTTGATGAATGAAATAATACTTCTGAAGCGGTGATTTATTTCAAAATGGGTTTATTTGCTTCCGTATATTTCAAGCACCGTCATATTCCTATTTTATATTAATGTCATTAAAAATGATAAAAGTTCGGATTTTTCTTTATGTACAAGCCGTCAACTAAACAACAAAACAAAAATCAATGCCAAGCGAACAAGACACAAATGATACAAAATAAAATAAAACAAACATCCCTACACATAACTAAGAGTTGGAGATGTAAAATCACGTTCTTGAGCGTGCGCACACCGTGTCAAAACCCATCCCTTTGTGACATCACAAGTGGCATGTAGGCTGGGCAGATCAACTCCAACCTGGCCGGTCGAGACAGTCCACCAATCCTGTCACAAAAGGGGGCGATTTTTGGCTCGTCAATGCGCCACCTGGTGGTTAAACAGGGGCCTTTTAATTGGTTAGTGGATAGCAGGAAAACGCGTCGTGGTGGAGAACTGCCCACGGACCACTGTGTCGGGACAAACTATTAGATTGAGGAGATGGCAGCAGGCCATAGCGCCAAATACACCCACACACGAATTACACATTAATAACATCCAGACACACACACACACACACACACACACACACACACACACACACACACACACACACACACACACACACACACACACACACACACAATACTGTAGTTCCCCTGTTTCCAGGTGAATCTGGAGTCACATCCAAATCAACATCCATATGACAAACAAAATTGGACCCCACACGTGGCCAAAATACACTTAAGGGAGCTATGGTGAACTAGCTCCTTTGCAACACTTTCCATAATACAGTCCGTGGAGAGATGATGATTTGGCAACTTATTAAAAGTAGTGTAATTGTATAGGAATCTTCCATGTGGGTTCAAACCATTTAAAACGTTCAAAAGCAGTAATGTACAGTGGTGGGTGGGAAGAGGAGAAAGGTTCGAGAGGCGGAGTTGAGGGGTGAGG
>NC_136953.1:7361874-7409374 GCF_949987615.1 Pollachius pollachius | reverse complement strand
AAAAGACATCTCAAACAGCAATATATTGTACACTTGTCAGTATAGTAAATATAGTATCGTTTGTATACGTACATATTATGTGAATAAAATAAAAAAACGTATGGACGTAAATGGTAAATGGACTGCATTTATATAGCTCTTTCATCCAAAGCGCTTTACAATACTGGGTGACATCGACCCATTCATGCACACATTGACACACGGCGACAGCCAGCTCGTCAGGAGCAGTCAGGGTGAGGTGTCCTGCTCAGAGACGCCTCTACAGACGCGCTAGTTCGAGCCGGGGATCGAACTAGCAACCTTGCGGTTCCCAGCCAACCCGCTCTGCCTACCAGACCGTGAATGAGACGACAGGAGAATGGTTTGAAAGAAACAGAGAGAGGACGACATGTGTAGCATAGGGAGCGCGGCGGAGAACCGGGAGAGACTGGGCTCTAGAGCTGCCTACGCTTAGCTTAGCTGGGGCGTTAGCGAGGGGCGTGGCCACGGCCATCGATAGCTCACCTCCCTCTCGCGGTCCGACTTGGAGAGCCTCATCTGGCGGAGCATCTGAGACCGCTGCTCCATCATCAGGGTCCTCTCGTAGGTGTAGGCGCTGATGTCACTGTCGTGCTGGGAGGGAAAAACACATAAGGTCCTCGGAAAACCCAAAGTCACACCAAGAGCTGTGCTGACCTAGACTGGGTACCCCCGGCCCGTTCGGCCCGCGATTTGAATTCGCTCTGCAGCAGGCGCTGGAGAGGAGCAATACGTTTCTTCCCGCTTCCGATCCGATTTTACTGGAGCCAATCACCGAGCTGGCTTTTCCCCCTGGCTTCGCTATTGGCCGGTTTAACGACAAGGAAGCGACGGCAAGCAGCCAATCGAGTCATTTAAACTATGCCCGTTGATCACGCCTCTTGTGCTGAAGAGAAGGACAGCAGCCTCCCCCAGACCAATGCGTCGTCTGCCATCATGACGGTCAGCACTAGCCTGGCTAGTGCTGACCGTCATGATGGCAAATGATAAATGTTCACAGAGAGGTTAGGGCTCAACGTATCTAGGTATCCATCATCATCAGCGTACTCCGGGTGCCCCGGGGGCTTACCATCTCGACAACCTCCACCTCGGCCTCGATGCGCAGGTGGTACAGGAAGGTGGCCAGGTCCTTCTTCATCTGGATGGAGTTGTCCTCCATCTGGGCCACCGTGAAGATACGCATCCCACACTTTCGCCACACCTGAGACGAGGAGGAGGAGGAGGAGGAGGAGGAAGATGAGGAGCAGGAGGAGGAGGTGGAGCAGGAACAGTACGAGTGGGAGGAGGAAGGTGAAGGAGCAGGAGGAGGAGGTGAAGCAGGAACAGGACGAGTGGGAGGAGAAAGGTGAAGTAGGAGGAGGAGGAGGAGGAAGGTGAAGGAGGAGGAGGAGGAAGGTGAAGGAGGAGGAGAAGCAGGAGGAGGAGGAGGAAGGTGAAGGAGGAGGAGGAGGAAGGTGAAGGAGGAGGAGGATGGTGAAGGAGGAGGAGGAGCAGGAGGAGGAGGAGGAAGATGAGGAGCAGGAACAGGACGAGTGGGAGGAGGAAGGTGAAGGAGGAGGAGGGGGGGAGGAAGTTGAAAAGGAGGTGAAGGGAGAAAGGAGATGAAAAGGAGGAATAGGGGAGGGGGTGGAGAAGTGATGGGAGGAAGAGGACGGGATGAGGGAGGAGGTGAAAGAGGGGAAAGAGGAGGCGAGGAGCAAGAGAGGAGAACAGCGTCACTCAAATCGTTTATGCCTCAGGAACTCCTAAGCTAATCTTCGCTGATCAAAACAAGCCATTCGGCTAAGAAGCTAGCACCCCGGAGGGAAAGACCCGTCTCGTATCACCATTCAAACCAGCCGGCGCTACGCCGGCCCCCGGGGGCCGCTCACCTTGTGCTGGCGCAGGAGGAAGGGCAGCAGCATGAGCATGCCGCCGTCGTGCACGATCCACCACACGTCGATGTAGCCCTCAGTGCACGGCTGGCTGTTGCAGGGGAACAGGGAGATGTTCTTGGGCACCAGCAGGGCCAGGTGGGCGGCCGTGGTGATGCGCACCGTGTCTGGTGGGGCAGACCGGGGGGGCGCCGTTAGATCAGGGGAGGGCGGCCGGTGGCGGCTTAGACCGGCTCCGGCGGACTCTCGGAGACCCCGCCCCCAAGTGGACCGGGCCAATCGGGAGGCTGAGCTAGACGTCGCCGTACGGCTGGGTGGGAAACTTTTTTACATCTCTCAAATAACGGTGCTCTGCCTGTCTGTTTGAGTGTTAGTCTGTCTTTTTGTCTGTCTGTATGCCTGTCTGCCTACCTTCCTGCAAGCCTGTCTGTCTTTCCTTACGTCTGTCCGTCTCTCCATCTGTGCATCTCAGTCCGTCTGTCTGTCTGTCCGTCCACCTCTCCATCTGTCCGCCAAGCAGTCTGTCTACCTGCCTCTCCTCCATCTGTCTTTCTCTCTCTTTGTCTGTCTCTCTCTCCCCCTCCAACCTCCTCCTCCTCCTCCATCATCATCCTCCTCCTCCTCCTCTCTTCCTCCCTCCTCCTCCTCCTCTCTATTTCCTCCTCTCTTCCTCCTCCTCACTCCCTCCCTTCTCCTCCATCATCATCATCATCCTCCTCCTCCTCCTCCTCCATCTCTCTCCTTCCTCCTCTCTTCCTCCTCTCTCCTCCCTCCTCCTCCATCATCCTCCTCCTCCTCCTCCTCCTCTCTCCTTCCTTCTCTCTTCCTCCTCCTCTCTCCCTCCCTCCATCCTCCTCCTCCTCCTCCTCCTCCTCCTCCTCCTCCTCCTGGGTGACTCACTGATGAAGGTCTTCCAGGATTGGGGGTCTTCGCTCTGCCTCCAGGCCTGCGGCCAGCCCATCACCACCGTGTTGGGGTTCATGCCCCCCAGGCCGCTGGACTGGATCATGTGACTGATGCCGTCGCGCGGCTTGTGGGCCACGATGCACTGGCAGAAGCCCTTCACGCGCTCTTTGTCCATCAGGTGCTTCAGGGTCTGGGGGGGGGGGGGGGGGGGGGGGGGAAGAGATGGGAGAGAGACAGAAGGGGGGGGAGAGAAGGGAGAGACAGATGGGGGGGAGAGTAGGGAGAGAGAGAGATGGGGGGGAGAAAAGGGAGAGAGACAGGATAGGGGGGGAGAGTAGGGAGAGAGTCAATATGTTTTATTTGTCCAATGTAAAGTGCAACACAGGGTTATACTGCCCAGTGAAATTCAAGGCAAGCCACAACTACGTAGTAAAGCAAAAAAGGAAAAGCAAAATATACACGATATATCGACAATATCAACAATCAAATGATTTCATTATTTAATAAAGCACTGGCATGTATTATAAAGTGTAGGGGTGCAAAAGTGACAGAGCATACTGGGCCGTTCAGGTATCAAGGGGGGGAGAGGTAGAGAGAGGAGTGGGGAACGAGGGAGACGGAGGGTGATGGAGGTATCATCTGTTAACAACACGCAGAACCAGTTAACCAAAGACAAATCAAAGTGAAAAATCCAAATCAAAAATGAAAAGTGACATATGAACATAAAAACCAAGTATGCCAAAACATTAACCTTAAGTAAAACTAAGCGTAGAGCTAATGACCGAGAGAAGACGTACGCAATCAAGACATCAAAGGCAATGCTTTATGATTAGGCAGACGGTCACAAACATCAAAAGGCAGGCCGGAAAACAGTCAGACAGGCAGACCAACAGACTGAAGAACATGCAGGTGGACACATCAACATACGGATCCAAATGCTGACTCACAGAGAGAGTCACAGACAGATCAACAAACTATATATAGACTGATATTCAGACAGTCAGACACACAAGCCTGACAGAGCCTTAGGGCGCATTCACACCAGGAAAGTCCTTAGTTCGATCTCTTTGGTCCGGACCAAAACGCAATGTTAATTTTTTTGGTTTGGTGCGGCTCCTCATTACAATTTTTCGCAACAGTCCGAGAATTTGTCAACAACGCAAGTTTGTGCATAGATCGTTCAATCATTTGACAAGACGGTCGGGGGCGGGGTAACGCAGGGTAACGCATAAAAAAAAAGTTAACAAAGAAAACAAATTCAACAAACTATGGAGATTATGGAGATTCAGCGTGCTGCCCTCGTTGTGCTGGTACTGATTGGTTTCATACAGTTACAAACGTTTGCAGTACTTTTGGAGCATCAGAGGCGTTTGGCACAACGTCGATTTTATGATGTTATGCTATCCGCGGACCGCTCGAACGCCTTCTCCCCCGTCCTTGTACTGAATGTATTAAATGCATCGGTACGTTCTCCAACATACTTTATATGTTGGCGTCTGCCCAAATATCCAAAATACATTTTGTCGCCTCTTCGCTACATGTTGAGGCACGGCACATTTTTAACGGGTCTGATAACGTGACGTCGATCTTTGAATTAACCGCGCTAATCAAACAATATAAATAAACAAGCAGCCGTGGGAGTCTGCTGCGTCCAAAAAGGCATATTATTTTTAGAACTGGGTCGGACCGAGCGCGGTCGCTTTCACATCTCGAGCGATCCGAGACCACCTCTCCGGCGGGGTCTCGGATCGGCTGTTCGGTCCGCACCAGAGTTCGATGGTTTGTATTCACACCAGCCCGAAAGGTCCGCACCAGCGATGTGTTTGGTTCGGTTCGAACCGAACGAGGCAGGTGTGAATGCGCCCTTAGACATGCATATCCCCAGAATGGCGTGCGGCCCACCTGCTCGGCGGCCAGGGCCTCTCCGTAGCTGTGGAGGAAGTTCCCGCTCAGCACGGTGCCCACGATGGTCAGCCCCTTCCCGGCCTTCAGCTGGCTGGCGAAGGTCAGCAGCCCCGGGGACTTGACGTGGGCGTCCTCGTCCAGCTTCAGAAGCACCAGCAGCTGCGGCCTACGCACACACACACACACACACACACACAGGCGCACACACACACACACACCACACACACACACACAGGCGCACACAGGGGCAAACACACACACACACACACACACAGGGGCAAACACACACACACAAAGGCGCAAACACACACACACACATACACACACACACACACACACACACACACAAAGGCGCAAACACACACAAATACAAGGGAAAACCCACACACATACAACACACACAGGCGCCAACACACACACACACACACATTAATAGCCTTTCAAGCATAACTTCCTTCTTGCTAAGTACCCTTCGGTGTGTGTGTGTGTGTGTGTGTGTGTGTGTGTGTGTGTGTGTGTGTGTGTGTGTGGGTGTCTGTCTTCAGGATGTGTAGGGTTTTGTCTCATTTGATTTGATGAAAACATCCCACTAAAGAGTTCCATAAGTAATGGAGCGGTCAAATATTCATAAGTGAATAAAACATGATCAGGTGAAAGGATGAATTATTCATAGTGAGAGCGTTGATTATTCTGTAAGGTATTCATGCGGTCAGTTGCTCTTCACCAAAGTGACTCACTGTGATTTAGACAGCCATACTCTAGGATGCCTATAGGCGCTGGGGTTCGCCGTGCAGTAGAATATGAAGTAGAATATGAACTGCTATGTAACTGCTATGGCCATCTAAGTATTCCTGCCCCATTGCCAATGAAGCTGTGTTGAACTGAACGATGTGTGGGTTATGGAGGGTCTCTACCTCCAGTTCTTGGTGTGGGGGGGTCCCTCCTCAAGCCTTAGGAGGGCGTAGCGAGCAGCGCTGAGAGACAGACCACGGATACCGTCACCCCACTCTTTCTCTGCTCTGAAACACACACAAATGGGACACACATGTTACACACACATACATACACACCAGTGGCGGCTGGTGGCTTTTAAAGTGAGGGAGGAAGGACTGCGTGCTGGGTTGCCATTGGCCTGCTTGCACTGTTAGTGGCGTATGGTGGCATAAGTATGTGAGACTCAAGTTGTTTCAGGGGGTTTTGGTGAACTACAAAATAGCAGGGAGGGATAATTATGTGAATTGATACAAATCCACCAGTGGCAGCATTGTACTTTGAAAGCTGGTGGGCAGCATGTCTTGGACTTCAAGGGCAGAAGGAAAGGATGCAAAGCCAATTAGTCAAATCAGGCCTGCTCTTGATTTGTAAAACTAAATAAAAAAAACTGGGCCTATCGTTGGGCCTATTTTTGCCCTCAATGACTGAAGCTATTGGTTGTAATTTGGCTATGTTTATTTCCAGCTACAATTGTTTTAAGAAAAATGAAGACACAAAACCAAAAGTGATGCCATTTAAAATGCACCATGCTCTGAATCATTCACTAACATCCTTTTCACAATATCAAACAGAACGGTCAGAGTAACAAACAATTAAAAGAACAACAAGAACATTATTTCACAACTATTTACATGGGCTGTAAGGCATTGTTTGAGGCAAATGTGGATGTTAATGGGTGTTTCAGAATGTGGGTCATGGTGTTAAGCCAATTAAGATTGAGGGACTTCATTTATAGACCAAGTCAATCCTCCTCGCGGGCTCCGCAGCTCGGCCGCTGGCTACGGAAACGTTGCTCTGTTCGTCAATATAAGTGAACAGAGCCACTGTACCGCAACGAACAGTAGCGCACCGCCCGGCAGGGATCCTGTTTATTGGTTCATAGCGCAGCCACGGTTCAAGCCTATTCGTGAATAGACGTAGGCGGGATCCAGATCCCTTAGCTAGTCACACCCACTCAGAGGAGTACTTTCCTCCTCTCTCCCATTGAACCCCATGTTATTCACCGGCCGCCAACACTTTCGGGGAAATGAATGGGAGTCAATGGAGGCTTGGAGGAACGTCCTCCATGAAGTAATTGTCAACAGGCAATAGCGGGCGCTAATGCCCCTTTACCCAGGGAAACGAACATTACATATACAAAGGCATTAAAGTAGTCATATTTAAGGGCATTAATTCATTACACTAGTCTGGACAATCTACATTTATTCTCAACAATGTTAGGGAGGATCTTCCTCCCTCTCCTCACTGGAGAAGCCTCCACTGATACACACACATAACACATAACACCCACACACACACACACACACACATATATTACACACTAGGGGCATTGCATTTCCATGGAGACGTACCCGTGATACTCAATGTATTTGTAGATCATGCCGGCGATCACCATGGCAACGATAGCGTAGTACCAGGAGGAAATGAACATGAGAGCCAGGCAGATGGTCATCCCCAAGAATGACAGGGACCTACACACACAAAGACACACTGCCATCAGACACTAGTGGCGTGTGTGCGTGGACAAACTAGTGGGGGTGTGTGTGTGTGTGTGTGTGTGTACCAGTGGTAGTAGGAGAAGCGAGGTCTCCAGTTGGGGGTCCTGAGGAGCGTCTGCAGAGCACAGGCCAGGTTCACAAAGAGGTAGCACATCAGGAAGAACCTGGGGGGGGGGGAGAGAGAGAGAGAGAGAGAGAGAGAGAGAGAGAGAGAGAGAGAGAGAGCGAGAGAGAGAGCATTTGTATTAAAATTCTCTTTACACCCAACAGCAAGGAAGAAAATAAAAGAAAATACAAGAACAATTTAGTAATCTGGTATCAGTGGCTGTCACAGGCATGAAATAAGCCCTTCAATCATTTCATTCAGCCCACAAAGAAATGATTAGCTGGCCTAGCTGTGTATTCCTACCCACCACGTAAGGCTGCTATTTGTTCAGTTTCAGATACTGCTAAACCTAGTTTACCCTCAGGCTGCTTGTCCCGAATTGCCTACCCTAGCTTAAATGCATCTTTCACACCTTTACTCCCACCTGTTCGGTCAAACAACCTTACAGAGGCAAAGACAAAGGCCTACACACCCTGGATGTACTTTATATGCAAAGGTCAGGGTTCTTACAGGGTTAAAGCTGAAAAGTCACAGATCTTACAGGGCTAAAGGTCAGGGTTCTTACAGGGTTAAAGGTCACAGATCTTACAGGGCTAAAGGTCAGGGTTCTTACAGGGTTAAAGCTGAAAGGTCACAGATCTTACAGGGCTAAAGGTCAGGGTTCTTACAGGGTTAAAGGTGAAAGGTCACGGATCTTACAGGGTTAAAGGTCAGGGTTCTTACAGGGTTAAAGCTGAAAAGTCACAGATCTTACAGGGCTAAAGGTCAGGGTTCTTACAGGGTTAAAGGTCACAGATCTTACAGGGCTAAAGGTCAGGGTTCTTACAGGGTTAAAGCTGAAAGGTCACAGATCTTACAGGGCTAAAGGTCAGGGTTCTTACAGGGTTAAAGGTGAAAGGTCACGGATCTTACAGGGTTAAAGGTCAGGGTTCTTACAGGGTCAAAGCAGAAAGGTCACAGATCTTACAGGGTTAAAGGTCAGCGGTCTTACAGGGTTAAAGCTGAAAGGTCACAGATCTTACAGGGCTAAAGGTCAGGGTTCTTATAAGGTCAAAGGTGAAAGGCCAGGGGTCTCACATGGAGAGAATGGGGGCCACGAGGTCCAGGGAGGCGATGAGGATGCCCAGCTCAGCGATGCAGGCCGTCAGCAGCAGGGCCCAGGTAGGTTCTCCGTTGGCCTTACCGTGCCCAAACACCTTTGGCGCACACACAAACACACACAAAGAGCTCCATTGAGAGAAAGTAACCTAATAAATCCACACACCTAGTGTTTTCTCATTTCCAAGACGTATTTGTCTCGTCTACGTTGCCTTTTAACTTTGCAGTTATCTAGTCATAATGACTACATAACAGTCTGTTCTAGGAGGTCCTGGCTAGCTCCTTATTTCTTAATGACTACATAACAGTCTGTTCTAGGAGGTCCTGGCTAGCTCCTTATTTCTTAATGAAGACGCAACAGTCTGTTCTAGGAGGTCCTTGCTAGCTCCTTATGTCTTAATGAAGACACAACAGTCTGTTCTAGGAGGTCCTGGCTAGCTCCTTATGTCTTAATGAAGACACAACAGTCTGTTCTAGGAGGTCCTTGCTAGCTCCTTATGTCTTAATGACGACACAACAGTCTGTTCTAGGAGGTCCTGGCTAGCTCCTTATGTCTTAATGAAGACACAACAGTCTGTTCTAGGAGGTCCTGGCTAGCTCCTTATGTCTTAATGAAGACACAACAGTCTGTTCTAGGAGGTCCTGGCTAGCTCCTTATGTCTTAATGAAGACACAACAGTCTGTTCTAGGAGGTCCTGGCTAGCTCCTTATGTCTTAATGAAGACACAACAGTCTGTTCTAGGAGGTCCTGGCTAGCTCCTTATGTCTTAATGAAGACACAACAGTCTGTTCTAGGAGGTCCTGGCTAGCTCCTTATTTCTTAATGAAGACGCAACAGTCTGTTCTAGGAGGTCCTTGCTAGCTCCTTATGTCTTAATGAAGACACAACAGTCTGTTCTAGGAGGTCCTGGCTAGCTCCTTATGTCTTAATGAAGACACAACAGTCTGTTCTAGGAGGTCCTGGCTAGCTCCTTATGTCTTAATGAAGACACAACAGTCTGTTCTAGGAGGTCGTGTCTAGCTCCTTATGTCTTAATGAAGACACAACAGTCTGTTCTAGGAGGTCCTGGCTAGCTCCTTATGTCTTAATGAAGACACAACAGTCTGTTCTAGGAGGTCCTGGCTAGCTCCTTATGTCTTAATGAAGACACAACAGTCTGTTCTAGGAGGTCCTGGCTAGCTCCTTATGTCTTAATGAAGACACAACAGTCTGTTCTAGGAGGTCCTGGCTAGCTCCTTATTTCTTAATGAAGACGCAACAGTCTGTTCTAGGAGGTCCTTGCTAGCTCCTTATGTCTTAATGAAGACACAACAGTCTGTTCTAGGAGGTCGTGTCTAGCTCCTTATGTCTTAATGAAGACACAACAGTCTGTTCTAGGAGGTCCTGGCTAGCTCCTTATGTCTTAATGAAGACACAACAGTCTGTTCTAGGAGGTCGTGTCTAGCTCCTTATGTCTTAATGAAGACACAACAGTCTGTTCTAGGAGGTCGTGTCTAGCTCCTTATGTCTTAATGAAGACACAACAGTCTGTTCTAGGAGGTCGTGTCTAGCTCATCCGGTGGAGCCCGGTCTTGACATCCCTACCAGGGTCAGGGTTAGGGCCCCGCCCCTTGCTTCCACCTGTCTGCAGTCCCTGTGTTGTCAGAAGACATGCTGCCTGACGCCATCATGCTCGGTGGTAGGGGATCGCGAGCCCTACCCTGAGGAAGGGGATGATGTTGTCCTTGGCGATGGCCTGGAGGAGGCGGGGCGCGCCCGTCAGCGATTGGAGGCCGGCGCCGCACGTGGAGAAGAACGAGCCAATCACGATGACCCAGGGGGAGGGCCAGGCCAGCGTGCCCACCACCAGGTTCCCCTTCACCGAGTCGCCGAACCTGCCGGGTACGCGGCACACGGGTCAAATGCTGCGTATCCATGACAACCGCATCTACCGCGAAGCTTCATTGGCGACATCAAGAAACATGTCAATTCATCTGTATCCAATGGATCGTACTTAGTGAGGGGAGATATATATACACATTGATTTAGATCAGTGAATGTTGGGGTACAAATCCAGATCCTACTACCTCAAACATTGCCATTATTAAATCAGTGTGACTTTGGGGAGGTCGTACTGACTTGTCTCGGAGGACCACTCCGTCGATGCAGCAGCCAAACAGAACCACGCTGCTCAGGTCTGGAGGGGAGACACTCAGGACAACAACCGGCTCAAACCGGTTCTCACGTTCAGGTTTCAAGTTCACACCTGGTCACTTCTAACGAAGAGTCGTTGCTCTCCATCAAAACTAAATTCTAAGCCATCCACCTAACACAATTGCATGGGGTGACGCAATCAGAGAAGCGAGCATCCTGATTGGCCGGCGGGGTGAGGGCATAAGAGAAGGCAGCCTCCTGATTGGCCGGCGGGGTGATGACATCAGAGCCTCCTGATTGAAAGGATACAGACCAGAGAGGTGGTGAGGATGGCCAGGATGGTTCCTATGGGGATGGATCGCTGGGCGTCCTTCAGGTCTCCCGACCGGTTAGAACCGGCCATGATTCCTGTGGGGGGAGGGGACCTCACACAATGAGCCCAGTGTTCCCTCAAACACACCACTCCTCAGTCTGTCAGCAGGTAACTCTGCAGGTGTTTGTTCAAGCGCAGCACGCCTTTCTCAGGTGCACAGATTACCACAGTGGTCCGCAACAGGTTTAAGATAAGATAAGGTAACACTTTATAAAACACTGGATTATCCGCTTGAGGTTTTGAAGGACTGTCTTGCTACTTAGTAAAACCGCCCCCCAAACCAAGCCTTCCATCACTTCAAAATAAACGCATACAACAGCAACAACAGCAGAAGGCACAGATGATAAAAAAAAAAGAACACAGTGAGTGAACCTCCAAAAGCAGACCACAAGACAGGGAGTCCATACCTGTGACCGATGGGAAGAAGATGCCAACCAATAGCGTGAAGGAGGTGGTGATGTCAGCGAACACATAGGGCCTCTGATTGGTGGCTGGGGGCGACACGTGAGTGGAGGGGAGGGACGGCTTCTCCAGGACCTCCCCCCTGGTGAGGTACATGCTCCACAGGTTCTCTGTCGACCAATCAGTCAAGACATGAGAACCCCTTTCTTACTCAACGAATGGGTATACGACGCAAATAAAATATGCCAAGAAATTATAATCATGGTTGAGGACAAGAATATGGGTGTGGCCACAAAACGGTGGATTAACATCAAAACATTTACTTTCCGTTTCAACCAATGCAATTCACCAAATATTTTGTGCAATTTTTCCCTACGCTTTGATGAACTCGGATGGCAATCTGTCACACACGTACATGTGAACACACAGACACGCAGACACAGACACACAGACACACACACACACACACACACACACACACACACACACCTGAGATGATGCCGCTGGCCAGTCCGGGGATCCCCTGGATTGTGGTGAACTTGCTGTGGGTGAAGAAGTCGTCGCAGGTGGCGTTGAGCTCCGAGCCGTGGCAGAACTGTTTCCATAGCGACGTGGTCATCTCCGTGGTTACGGGGCCAGGGGTCAGGGAGGTCGCGGAGGGCAGGAAGGCGGTGGAGTTCTCTATGTAAGGATGAAGTTCATGTCATTCAATCATTTCATATTGTATCTGTTCCAAGCTGAATTTCTTCCAAAATGAATTTGTTCCAATCTGTATTCTTACACATTTTTTGCAAGCATTTTACTAAAGCAAGGATCTTTATTCAAATTTCTCCAAGTAAGACTGTATGTGTTACTGGTCAGTTCACCCACCAGCCATGAAGGTGACGTTCCCGTCCCCTTGCTCCATTGCCTCTGTGGAGTGCACCAGCACTGTCTTGGCACATAGGTTGTCATGGAGAGCGTGCCCATTGACGGTGCGGTTCCCCAGCATACACACCCTGTGGCCGAGATAGAGGAATCCCATTGGTCGGTGGGGAGGGTGATGATCCACGCCATTGGTCAGTTAAGTTGCAAGTCCTACTTATGGTCAACCGAATGTAAACTCAACACAATGTACGTTACTTTAGTTATGCCAATTAAAGCAGCATTCATTTGTTTCTGGCCACTAGAGGACAGTAAAGGGCTACTACACAACAACGCAGAACCAATCTCAGCATCAGTCGGAACTACAGGGGGTCAGGCAGACAATTTAGTCACCAAGCACACAATTTTACCCAAAGCGAATTACAGGGAATTTCGGATACAACACACTTTTCAAATCCTACGAGTCACTTCCTACAACACTTCTTATCAAACAGCTTTTCGCTCCGGGTTTGAAATACACAACAGCAATGACACCCGAAGTCCAACTTTAGGTAGAAGGTAGGTTTTAAAACATTTTGAGTGAACTTACGAGAAGTCCGGCGGGATGAAGGCGGAGACCAGCGCCCCGATGTAGATGGAGAGGATGGAGACGATGACGCACGCCAGGAAGACGGACGCCAGCTTGTTGACGTACTTCACACCCACAAACACCAGCAGGGACATGAGCAGGAGGCAGATGGAGCCATACACCCGCATGTTGTTCAGCAGGGCCGCGCCCTCGCCCTCCGCCGTGTGTGGGATGAAGATGGCCGCCTGCGGAGCGATGTACATCTGCAGGGGGGGAGGGAGGAGGAGATGCAATGAAGGTAAGTGGACAGAAAGGGCAGCCATTTTAAAGTCATTACAAGCCATATCATAAGTATTGTTTGGCCATGTGTGGACCTTTCCAACCTATTAAATCATTAATTATTGTGAAATATCTGTCGTAAAATATCTAGAGCTCTTAAGTCAGCGATGTCCCTCGACAATCCTAATGTACAAAACAAGCAAGCCCAAATAGGGCCCCGTGCCAGTGGTTGGGAACCACTGTGTCCTTGAAACATACCAGTAGGATCTCGATGGCCCCAAGGATGTACATGGCCCCGGCGAAGGTGGTCCCCAGGTAGAAGCAGAGTCCCACGGCCCCCCCAAACTCTGGGCCCAGAGACCTGCTGATCATGAAGTAAGACCCCCCCGCTGGAGAGAGAGACAAAGGAGCAGAGAGGCGACAGGGAGAGAGAGAGAGAGAGAGAGAGAGAGAGACATAGGAGCATAATGGCGAGACACACCCAGGGGCAGAGTTGAGAAAGAGAGAGAGGTGGAGAGAGAGGGAAAAGTAGTAAGAAAGGAGAGAAGGAGTCGGTAAGGAGGAGTAGAAAGACAGGACAGAGAGAAAGAACATGTTGGAGAGAGAGAGAGCATGCAGTAAAATAGGAAAACATCACGAGAGCCGGAAGAAGAGGAGAGAAATTTGGCAAAGGTGAAAGAAAAGCAAAGGGATAAATAGATGGTAGGATGGAAAATAAAGACGAAAACGGTTTGTGAGTGAGAGACAGAAAGGAGACGGACCACAAGAAGGAAGAACGACCGAAAGAAAGGCAAATAGAGAGAAGACAGAAATAAACAATAGATCGATATCAACAGAGCGACAGAAGGAGAGAAGGGCGAGGAGATAAAGGAATACACAGTCCCGACGATAATGAAAAAAGACAGGGCGTTTGTGAACGGATAGAAGAGACAGTGGATGATGGGATGATGAAGGGAGAGAGGGAGAGAAGGATGTGTGGTTAGTAAAATTACGATGGAGACGGCTGATGTAAATAAAAGCTAGTCTCTGTGAGGAATAAGAGCGATGGAAAACCGTTCAATAGCGATCTTCCATGGTTATCACTTCTGTACACGATCAATGAGGGGACTTTTATTCTGAAAACCAAGCGCTGTACAATGGTCTTCAAGGAGTTAGAATGGAAACCGAGGAAGTTTCAACTAAACCAGGACCGGCACAAAGAACCTGAAGACTTCCTGACTGAAAAGTGAACTGAGGAATGATGTCTGTTAAAGTAAATCACTTTTGAAGTTATCTTGATGAGTTAGTGGAAGTTATGAATTACAAAAACGTCTATGAGGTTTTCAGCAACGGTCCGAGTTAAAAAAACACTAAAGGTTTTTAACGTTCAGCGAGACAGAGAAGCAGAGGTGGATAACAGAGAGGGACAGGGCAAACAAAAATAACATGTATTAGACACGAATAAACAAAACGTATACAAAGATGTACACATACACACAAACAGTCAAATAAAACACATACACAGATATCTACTCACAGGCATACTGTGCAGACACACATACACACGGAAACACCAGACTGTGAGGTCATGTTAGCACATTCAGTCTCTGTCTAGTGTTGGGAGGTTACCTGGGACCACTCCATTGGTCGCGATGGCACTCATAGATATTGCTGTTAACATGGTCTGGAGGGAGAGAGACAGAGACAGAGACAGAGAGAGACACAGAGAGAGAAAGAGAGATGAACAGAAAGATTAACTTGTGATTATCATTTGTGTGTACGAGTGTGCGTGCCTGTGTGTGTGTCCGCCGTATGTGTGAGTGAGTGAGTAAGGTAGTGTGTGTTTGTGCGTGCGAGGGAGTGAGTGAGTAAGGCAGTATGGGTCTGTGTGTGAGTGTGTGAGAGTGATTGAGTGAGTTAGTGTGTGAGAGTGGAAGAGTGATGTGTGTGAGAGAGAGTGAGTTAGTTTGTTTGTGAGAGTTAGTGAGTTAATGAGTTAGTTCGTTTGTGAGAGTTAGTGAGTTAGTGTGAGTGAGTGAGTGAGTTAATTTGAGTGAGTGAGTGAGTGAGTGAGTGAGTGAGTGAGTTAATTTGAGTGAGTTAGTGTGATTTAGTGAGTGAGTGAGTGAGTGAGTGAGTGAGTGAGTGAGTGAGTGAGTGAGTGAGTGAGTGAGTGAGTGAGTGAGTGAGTGAGTGAGTGAGTGTGTGTGTGTGTGTGCTCACGCAGCAGCAGCAGATTAAGACGATGCAGAGCGCCTGCAGCACTCCCCCGGCCCCCACCACCCAGGTGAGCCGCAGGAACAGGATCACCCCGAAGATGTTCTGGAGGCACGGGAGGTACACCCCCATGAAGGTCCCCATCTGGGGGGCCTGGAACACACACACACACACACACACACACACACACACACACACATGAAAACACACTATTTACTCAGCGGTTCTCACCTTTGACCCCATTTGTAGGTCATTAAGGCTATAACGATTAAGTGAGGTCAATAAAATAATGTTATACATGTTGACCAAAGTCCTAGTTTTATAGATTAAAGGGTGTGTGTGTGTGTGTGTGTGTGTGTGTGTGTGTGTGTGTGTGTGTGTGTGTGTGTGTGTGTGTGTGTGTGTGTGTGTGTGTGTGTGTGTGTGTGTGTGTGTGTGTGTGTGTGTGTGTGTTGTTGTTGTTTCAGCGTCACTTTTGGAAACATTGCAACCATAAAGCAGTGGTTCCAACTGTTGGAACCACCAGTCAACTGTTGACTGTTGAGCTCACTCCACTCAAAGCCACAAGCCTTCAGTTGATTTCAGTCATTTGGTTTCAGGAAGTTACAACCAGTTTCATTCCATCACAACCAGTTCTAGATAATTGAAGTTTGTTTCAAACAGTCTCATTCCCTTAGCCAGTTTCTAGAGGTTTAAACCAGTATCAGACAGTTTCAACCAGTTCTGACCAGTTTCCGGCAGTCTAGCCTAGCATTCCGCCGGTTCCCGTCCGTTTCAGGAGGGTTTTAGCCATCTTTTGCTGGCTTCAGCTGGTTCTAGCCTCAGCCAATTCTAGGGGCCGAGGTGAAGGGCGACCCGGCGGCCATACCTTGCTGGCCTTCCTCTTCTCCCCGATGCTCTCGGCCTCCTCGTGCTCCTTGGCTCCCTGGGTCAGGTTGGTGTAGTTGGCCAGGCGGTTGAGCAGGGAGGACACCTTGGGCCTCGTATCCATCTCCTCCTACAGCGGACGAAGAGACGGTTAGAGAAGAACCACAACGGCCTAAACCCACACACATCTTTATCCTGGAGCAATAAAACCCAAAGGGGTTCTGAAAATAGCGCTGACATTTTCTTTGTTGTTGTTTATATAATAATATTATCGATTGAGTCTTGGTCCCACTTTAGGACCTGGAAACACTACAATAGCCTTTTTGTCCCCATTTGGTTGCCGTCCAACCCCACAACAGGAAGAAAAATAATGGGGAAGACCATAATGTGGGGGGGGGGGGGGCGCCCATACCTCGAACAGCGCCAGGTTCCGGTCGTAGAAGTCGTCGTCGTCCACCACGTGGGAGTTGTTGATGTATACGCTCGACATCTTGGAGTTCCCATCGCCTGCACGCACACACAACACAACACAACGGACACTGACTCTAGTTCTGTTCCTTTGGTGGTGATGGGCCTGAAAGGGATTCGATCCGCCAACCTCTGACCACCATCCCGAAGCCACCTTGCCAGCAGGACTTCCAAACATGTGTATTTATGAATGCCAAACCGTTTTGATGGTAAATATTGCAAAAAGGTTCTAACCATTGAATTACGGCCCCGTTCTGTGTGGTATGACACAGTGACCCCATAACATCAGGACCCTGGCCAGGCTCAATGGAACAGGGCCATGAAAATAACGTCAATAATAATGTTATTAATTACAATTGCAATGAAGTGGCTGTGGGGAAACGGCCCTTTGTTGAGATAGGGTACCGTCCCAGGCTAAAGACTTAAATTAGCCTCTTGGTTCACTCAGACAATTTACATTGACGTTTGAACTCAAGTACTGGTTGATGTGTCCAAGCCAACTAAATCTACAATAAATAAATAAATAAATGTGCTAATTTTAGCTCCTTCATGCCTCACAGCAGGAAGGTCCGGGGTTTGTACCCACGGAGGGGGTCAGTAGACCCTGTGCAATGACTAATCAAGTCTCTCTCTCTCTCTCTCTCTCTCTCTCTCTCTCTCTCTCTCTCTCTCTCTCTCTCTCTCTCTCTCTCTCTCTCTCTCTCTCTCTCTCTCTCTCTCTCTCTCTCTCGCTCGCTCTCTCTCGCTCTCTCTCCCTCCCTCTCTCTCTCTCTCCCCCTCCCTCTCTCTCTCTCTCCCCCTCCCTCTCCCTCTCCCTCTCCCTCCCTCCCGTCTGGCAGATAGCCAGAGAGAGAACTCTAGAGTGCATTGTTGGCATGGAGAGCGATCTCTCTCTCCCCTTCTCCACTAAACAGTTCTTCTATTTTTTGTATTGCAAGTATTGCAGTTCGGACATGACACACACACGCACACACGCACGCACAATTCAGCAGAACATCTCCAGATCCTGAGTCAGCCGTCTCACTTCTGTTAAACGGTGCACACACATGCACGCACAACCGTGCACACGTGCACTCTGGAACACACCCGAACACCGTCGGCCCAGCATGCTGACTCAGTGGTGCCCATCGTCTTGGCGATGGGAACCTGGACAGGTGTTGAGACACACACTGCAGAAACCCGTCGCACGAGACAGAGCCTTCACACGCATGACGCACACACACACACACACACACACACACACACTCAATCTCTAGAGCAGAATTAGTTTATTAAAAATATATTTAAAGAAAAGTCACATTCATGGAGCAGGGAAGACCACGGCAGAATCGCCACATTGACCTCATCTGACGATTTTTTATTCTTTTCATTTGTTAGGACAATTGTGTTATTGTTTTTATCATGCAAAAAAAGGCACAACTACATTGATATCTGCAGGGATAACGCCGGGGGAGCTCTGATCAATGGACCGAGTGGAGCGGAATTTAGGTATTTCAATATTTTGGGCGAGTTTCAACAAACACAAACAGTTGAAGTACACACAGACAGTCAACAGAACTCTTAAATCGAAAAAGACTGACACACAAGAACATGTATACACAAACCATCTATCTGTTTATTTTGTCACTTTGGTGCATTCATTCGCGAAAGTAAAGAACATCTATCAATTATACCTGAGGGCCGCATGTAGCTGTATGTCTCCCATGTGCAGCACAAGAACAGCCAGTATGACTGGTTAGAGAAATGACACTGTGTTTGATGATGACGGGTTAGAGGAGTGCATGGCTTCCTGTCTGTCTCCTGTCTTGGGGTTGTGACCAAGCATTGTTCTCTGCCTGTGTTTGGGTGCGTGTGTGAGTGCAGCTGTGCATGCATGCATGTGTGAGTGCATGCGTGTGTGTGAGTTTGTGTGCGGGGCTGGGGGTTAATGGATAATGTAATGGTGAAGGCCCAGATATACGACACGTGTTCTTAAAGACAAAAAGTCCGGTTTGAGACCGTACCGGGAGTTTAAGATCTTTCAACACACTAGCAGAAACACTGCGCACACACACAGCACTGTGAAGCCTGCGCACACACACGCACACGCACTCAAGCAGTTAATCGCTCAAAAACAAATTAGAAACATGAGATTGTTTGTAGTTGCTTTAGGCGGAAGGCGCACTGCAGAATAGGCCTCTAGGCACTGCAGAACATGACAACCCACTGCTTTGAATGTTCTCCGCCCCAATTAAAATATATAAGTCGCTTTGAACTAATGGTGTCAACAGCCAAATGGCTATATGTAAATGAAGCACCTTTGATTAACTGTTTTCATGCACTGTTTACGCACTCACGTAAATACTTGCTTGCATAGTATTCCCTGTATATATTCTTTTTGCATTTTGCGTTTTTTATTTTTGCACATTTATACTTGTTTTTGACTCTTATTCTATTTGTAACATGGGGTTTGCTGCTGCTTGAAGTGCAATTTCCTGCGGGAACCTTCCCGAGGGATAAATAAAGTTCCTTTCCATCAAGCTATCTATGAGAGTGAATCCCAATCAACTTCCCCGCTCAATGTGCCGAGTCATTGCCAGCCAACCTCCACACTCACTATCTTGACCTCCTCAAACGGGATTCTTACCCGCGACATAATAGCCGCTTCTGCTTATGTTATGGTTGATGTGTAACGTGGTTCCCAGCCTGTGTCGGTGATCCGGACAATAATTGGCAGAGGTTTTTTAAAAGACCACCAGGGGGGATGTCGATTATTCATTATGAACAGTTTCAAAATCAACTCCATTGTGACATCAAGTGGCAAAGAGCAGATGGATAAAAGCCTACCCAGTAGAAGTTCACAGCACAAGTGGGCTGATCAATCCTCACACGGCAGATCTGGGTTGACACTCCCACATGTGATGTCACTAATGGGGTGGTGACATCACATTTGGTCAATATGCTCAGCACAGTATGAGGTAAAGGTAGTATGATATATATATATATACACACCAACGAAGAAGAAGAACAAGCTTCTGTGTGTGTGTGTGCTTGACCTATTGCTCAAACGACACCTGGTCTGACTCTGGCCTACACACTCAAACAACAACTGTTCATCTTCTCACAGAATCATATTCTGTCTGCTGGAGAAGATCAATATTAATGGACCGTAAAAACCGAAAAACGCGATGGATTGATGCAGAAAGACATATTCCCTCTCTTTGTTTTGCTATGTGTCTCTGTCTCTCTCCCCATATTTAGCTATATGTCTCTATGTATCTTTGTCTCTCTCTATATCCCACACAGTTAATATATTTCCCTCTCTTCCTCCCTCTTCCCTTCATGTCGCCCCCCTCTTTCTCTCTTCTGAGCAATCTCTGCATCTCTTCCCGCTCTCTCCCTCTACCTCTCTTTCACTCTCCCTCTCTCTTCCCCTATTCTTCTCCCCCCTCTCTTAAATCGCTGTGCCATTATGCAGTGTCCAATAGGATTACCCAGCCAGATGTCTATAAATGGAAGCTTACTACTTACAAACCCATGACACATCCTTTACCAGTCACTACAATACAACAGCTTAAGGTGGATCAGTTAGCTAGCTATGCTACGCTGGTGCTAGCCCCACCAATGCACTGCCACACGACACAGTTAGCGGAGGTTGGAGCAAGCATTCCAAGTCCTGAAATCTCAAAGGCAGTGGCTACTGAGGGGCTGAGACTTGCCCGGCTCCAATGCAACGGGCATGACTGCATTCAGACAATGGACACAAATATAAACAACCTTCTCCTGGCCAATGGCTGAATGGTTTTGAGAGGGAGTGAATTGGAATCGTGCTCGTCACGGTTGGGAGGTTTTGGGATGATGGAATGTGGGTAAACACCAGGGGAGTGACATAAGGCACTAGCTTCCAGTACTTCCACAGGAGAAATACATTAGTTTGACCAAGGCATACGTGCAAGATGGTGGGATGAGCAAAGCCTCGTCTCTTCCAATCCTCTCCCTCAGTGTTTCTACACTGATTACATTCAGTGCACAACCGTCCCTCAGAAATGGGATAAACGATACATATTGCCAACAGCAACAACAACAACAACAACAACAACAACAACAACAAGCACCCCAGTGACAGCAGGCGAGCGCTGTCAACGGCAACCCCTCAGGAACCCAATCACCCACCAGTCCAGACCCCCCCCCTTTTTCGTGCCGCACTCACCCTGATCGGCGGTGCTGCTGTCGGGGGTCTCCCCGCCCCCGGCCCCGGGCAGGTTGCTGGAGGCGGGGCCCCCCGAGCCCTCGCTGATGGGCTCGCTGCGACTCACGCTCTCCCGGGAGCCGAAGCGCACGTGGCCGGCGGAGCGGGCGCTGAGGTCGGGCGAGGCGTCCGGCAGGTCCTCCGCCTTGGTGGGCGTCACCGTGAAGCGCACCGACGCCATGGCGACGCGCTCGGGGGTGAAGGAGGGCGAGCGCGGCGGCGCTGGGGCCGGCGGCGGGCTGTTGCAGAGGAGGGGGTTCAGGGACAGTGCAGAAGGTTGGGGACTGGGTGGGGGGGGGGTGGGGGGCTATAGGGCTAGGCTACACTAGGATAGGGGAGGCCAAACTAAGCCCGGTGAGCCTACGGCTGAGGCCAGGCTACGCTGGGAGGGCTAGCCTATCGTACGCTGGTCTAGGTCGCTAGTCTATCTCCCGGGTAAACACCATGACGTTATGACGTGTTCTAGCAGGTTCTTCCCTGGAGCGGCCTCATCCTCATCGAAGGTGCTGTTTCGTTTCTCAACAGGTGTGGATGGCCATCGCTAGCTATACACCCTGGTGACCAACGTGGATGCGTTCAACACCCTGGCAACTGATCCCTGTACTAGGCACACACTGCACTGTCACAGGTGTTTGCTGTACTAACTTTGGGGAGATGTCGTGTGTTTTGATGACGTAGGTTAAACCTCTTTCCTATGTGTGATTGGAATTACAAGTCAATGATTTATGTGTGCACTGATCCCATTTTACTTGGACCTAAGGTTTAGGTATCAACCTGGTGGAAAGCGAAGCAAGGCCAACTACATACCGGACTTTAGCTAGACTACTAAATACTCTGGTTTCAGTGTCGGATGGACAAAGGCCTCCTGGATACGGACTGTACTGTACGTGGTTAATGCTAGCCACTCTCTAACCAAAGATAGGTGAAGCACAAAGGCCCGACACAGAGGATCAGCATGGTACAATACAGTCAAGAGGACAAAAGATTGGGAATTAAAGAAAAGAAACAGAAAAGAAATGGGACAAAAGGACACAAAACAGAGCAGAGTCCGTCTTTAAAATTCAAAGCCGGAGATAAGCTGCATGTTACTGTTCACAAGCCCTCTTTCTAACTCAGTTCTTAAGACAGAATCCTGTTTAAATTAACTTATCTGTTTTGAATTGTTCGTCAGTAGAAGATTGCACTAATGATCCACCGCTTCACCCTTTCCCAATGACACGTTTCATGATCCGATTCGTCTAATACGTTTCATCCACACAAGGGAGGTGCATCGGTGCATCCAGTTCTCACACACGTGGATAAACACTACGTCAGCAACACAAGCCACCGGAGAGCATTCCCCGCATATTTTTTACCAAAATTCGTCATGGCTGTAAAACAATAATCACTTGTGTCCATTATGTTTGGCCCATGTATAACGATGAACGTTAACCATGATATTTTATATATTGACCCCGAACGAGTACTGGAGCTTTATTTTTCTTGTCTTCCTTTGGTGGAGTACATAATTTAATTATTATTTTAGAGCGGTTCCAACCGGTTGGGCTGCTATAGTTGCGGAGGCGAGGCAGCTCAATCCTGTTCTCACACAAACTGCTCCTCGGTCAGAAGCGGGCAGTGGATAAATACACGGAGGTTTGGACGGGAGTCGCCTTTCATCCCCTCAGCCCAGGGTGTCCCTTTATGAGGGCGCGGGGGGGGGCGTGCGTCTGTTTGCAGAAGCGCAAAAACAACGCACCGTCCATACACACCAGTGGGCTTTTCTTCTCACGCCAACGACTCTTGAACTGGTTTATCTCTGGATACGTGTAGTTCGTATACCGGTTGGCCAGGAGTAAGCAAACGGACGCTCCTAACAAATAATCATAAGTAATGTACTGAACCGTGGGACAGCTGAACTACTGGTCAATATCTGCGATCGGTCCATATCGATCTGGAGGAGATCGACAAGTGCGATGGCGCTTTCATCAATATAGACTATAGTTCTACAAGATATACATACTGACGTTTTGATTGTACTAGTGTGGTCCCAGTCATATTACATCATTTATGTTTAACGTTAATGCTTCTTGGCTTACGTGCGATCCATCATAAGCCAATTAAGGAAGCTGTGTTGACGCAACACACAAAACTCCTGATATCAAGATAAAGCGGGGTGGTGTTGTGGTATGAGGAAACATGCTGTTCTCTCTGACACAAAGACCTGCGGCATGCGCGTCAACATCGCCTTATTATCCGTCCACGCCGGCATGCTTCGCTCACACCCGCTGTGGTTCAAAACACAATCACAGAGCCAAACTGGACACGGTCCGCTTTCCCATTCATGTCACACGCAGATTTTGGATTACAACAGTCCACGGAGACTTCCAGCAGCGGTGTATTGTGCGGCTAGGCTAGCGTGCTCCCCTCCACTGGGCTTCCACTGACAGCAGACACTAAATATACATGCTCCGCATGGCCGCCCGTAACCCCCATGTTGATAACACATACCTGAAGTTCGTTTTTATGCAGACATCTGTCATTGTTGGTCTGTTGGGTCACATCTGGGAAGGACTGGCGTGACACCCAGATACTGTCGGCACTTTGTGTCCAGCATAACAGAGCGGGGCGAGCGGCGCGTAACACACTTCCTGTTTCCTCGCTGCGCATGCGTCGTGGCCGTCCCTCGGTGACTCGAGTCAGATGTGATCACAGTTTGTTTTTTTCATATGAAATTTATTGGTGTGATGTTCAATAAAAATTTTAATTCCGTACAAGAAAAGACGTTAAGTAGTCCAAACTAAATCGACGGTCACAAGTAATTAAGGTTATATTTAATCGCTGGATGTTTACGTGTGTACGTTGACCATACATAATACTTTATTTACACAAGAGGGATGTTACAAAGTTAACTGTCCAACATTTGAATGTCTAACAAATGAAAGTAAAAAAACAACCAAAAATAAAACGGCCGAACTCTTTCCAAAATTCACCATCCCTATGAACAAACCCAATCTGGATTTGAGTTGTGTGGGCAAGGCACACAAAGTAGAACAATCACTGGAGTCAACTGGATTGGAATAGTCCAACTTGTTGAGAAATAAAAAGAAAATCATACATTCTAACGTTAGCTAAAGATTGGTCAACACTCCAGCGAGGAAAGATCTTGTTGGACGCCTCCAGTAAATGCATCTTTTGCGGTCAAAGTCAACAATGTCCTTTATCAGGATGTCCTCCAGTCTCCTCCGGGGGGCCCTATCCGTTGCCAGCCGTGGTTTACAGGATGGGTCGCGGCTGCTGGGTGAGCAGCAGGCCGAAGCGTTTCTTCACGGTCACACGGTGCCTGGAGAACTTGTCGTCCGGCGAGAAGCGGGCCGGGTGGGCAGAGCTGGTGGGCTTGCCCAAAAGGTCCATTTTCTAGGAAAGACGTCAACAACCATTTCAAAACCATTGACAACGTAGAGGCATAAAAACTCACATTTTCTTGCATCGGTACTTTCCAAAAAAATACATCATATCGATTATCCTTTGATCAAAAACACGTTTTGAAACACTTTGTATTGACTGTTTCATCCACATGGTCTAGTCGTCATTTACAATTTAGATTTCTCAATAGCCATTCTTGAATTTCATGAATAACGTTCTAACTTTTGGATTGAGGGACCAATCCTGTAAAATGAATAAGGATATATGCCCTGAAACACCGAATATATCACAAGCAGTGTGCGCACAGAACCTCAAGGCTAATGTTGTGGCAGATTGTGGTCTAAACGTTTCATTAGTAGTAGCAGATAATAAATGAACCCATTTACCTTCAGAGTGTAGACTCTGGTGCCGCTTTCATTCAGATAAAACTGCAGGAACATCTTGGGAGGAACAAAATTTACACAAAGTGTAACTTCAACAGCTCGAATTATCGGTGTATAAACTGGCGACGATCGTCTTTGCAAAACACGTGGAGCACAAACACAGAGACCGGATATCCGGAATCATGTGACGCCGAATACGAAGAACGAATGAAAAAGTATATATAATAAGTATTATAATATATATTTTTTAATTATAATGTATATAGAAAATAAATTGTTCTTGTTAAACGATTTTAACAATAAAAGATCACAATTTATTTTGTGATTTATAGAATATTCTCCTCCGGTTAGAATGTTGAGTAATGACGCACACAGAGGAGTCAATAAGTTTATTTTTGAAACATTGATAAATGATGCAAAACATTCAAGATTATCGTTGAATATGCATTCGCAAAGGTAAGAGATTTTGATTTGCTTTAATGGTCTAAGTCTATGGGGTCAGAACAGTCTCATTAATAATGAATGCACAGAGAAGGATTCACAAATGCATTTTGTGATTTATATATAAATGACTCTCTTCTCACAAATACATTTCAATGCACACACAAATGGATATCGGTATGTATAAATGTAAAATAAATCCATAAACAAAAATAAGTTTCACAAACACATTTCTGATCCACACACAAATGCGTCTTGTTTTAAATAAATGTAATATAAATCCATAAATATATTAATTAAAAGAATATTTGCAATTTTCATAAAAAATGTAATTGGATGTTGTTGCATTCATATACAAACTGTTGACTGTTGAACTTGAATTAACAAGACGCTTTTCATTTGTGAACTTGTTTGCATTTGTGTGTCTACTGGTCTGTATTTATATGTGGATTTCTGAGACTCTCCTGAAGTGGTTGGATTCACAAATGCATTTTTCTCAACAAGGAACTCTCTGTAGCCAATCAGATGCCTCCCTCATTTTCAGAGAGGAAAATCACTGGTATCCAGATTGGGGGTCATGATTTTAAAGCTATTCTATTTGCTGATGATTTTTTATTAACTTTATCACAACCACATAAGTCGATCCCACAAGTGATGAAATTAATTGAGTTTTTTGGGAAGTTTTCAGGGTATAAGGTGAATTTTAATAAGAGTGAAGCCATCCAATTAAATCCTATGACCTACTCTTCACACCTTGGTTCAGCCCCCATTCAATGGAAGCCACAAGGCATGACTTCTAGGAATCAGCATTAAGACTCCCATAGAGAACATTTGATTTAAATGGCTCTCTCCTCCTTAAAACAATTATGGAGGAAATTAAAAGATGGACAGTTCTTCCCATTTTATTATGGGGCAGAGCAGAAGTGCTGAAAATGAATATTTTACCAATATTATTATTTCTTATAAAAATCTTGCACAGGGCATATATTACACCAAGCAGATTAAAGGAAATGGACAAGTCCCTCTCCCATTTGTGTTGGTATGGTTGCGGAGAGGCAGGAACATTGACACAGCTAATGTGGCATTGCCCCTATGTAAAGAGTTTTTGGAAAGATGTGATCTTTAACTTGCCTTATATTCTGAAAGTGAAAGTAGCACTCTGCCCACTAATTTGCCTTTTAGGCAGTTGAGTAGAAAATATCGAGTCAACTCTTACGCAACACATTAGAGCTTTAGCCTTTGTGTCAGTTAAACGAATCATTATGATGAATTGGAAAGTACAGAAACCAAATTGCTTCAACACTGACCATTGGTTAAAATACTTTATGGATCTCCTCTCAATGATCTTGACCGTGGGGATGAAGGTCCCTGGACTTTTATAAGACTTTATAAGACTGTATTACAGAAACTGGGCGTTTACATTAATTTAGTGAATATTATGGATCTGCACCCCCCCCCCCCCCCGTTGTACTGTGTATTGTTTTGTAATGTCCTGTGAGTATTGTTATCTTGTGATGTATGTATATGAGGTTTGTGATTGTTTTGTTTGTTGTTTTGTTTTGTGTTTAAGAAAATAATAATGAAAAAAAAGAGGAAAAAAAATGCAAATACTTATTCCACAATTAGGAATTCAATCATGTTAAATGGTTGCTACCGCCCAATTTTTTTTACCAGAATAACATTTATTTTAAACAACTGATCAAACAAATGCAGTCTATTCAACTAAAATTCTCTTCAAACAGAAACAAAAGCAACAGAAGATATTTACAATGAGTCTCTAAGCAGCCACCACACCTCACTAGATGGACATGGGAGAACCAGACCCACTACGAGAAGCACAAGCACATTGTTCTGGATGGCACCTGCGTCCAGCCCCCACATGGACTGATCCAGGCTACACAAGTACCGGATCAGAACCATCTCTGTTATGGTCACCACAGAGATTGGACTGGTCCCCAGACTGGTGCCCAAGGATGCCCTGTGTACGCCCCTGGTGGTCCCTTAGCCTAACTTCATCACAACCAACCGAATATCCACGGGCTTGGACTCCAGCTCATTGTTCAGGGGAGTATCGGACCCTCAGTGGGGCTCCTGTTGGTGAGTTACTGGAGAGTCAACGACCAATGTATTTCCCTCTTCGACATCCCTGGTCTGGGGAACCTCCTAGTCAAGGTTCTGGTCTCTTGTCCTGGCCTTTGGAGTCCGGACCACCAAGCGCCATGTTCCTGTCGCCATATTCCTCCCATCCTCCGGCGATTGCAGCACAGATGGAGTCAGTGATGGAGTACTCATCTCGGTTCGCCCTAATACCACCTCCACCACCACCCTTCTCCTCCTACCAGGTCAACATGAAGATGGCACTCCCTAGAGCAGCAACATACAACCCGCTCCACCGACAGCAGGTCCATCATGCAGATCTACCAGCTTCCCAGAGAGCCTGTCTACAACTGTTACCATGTCCACAGGCTCCAGCCCTGTTGACTCCTCAGCCAGATGTCAGTGGCACCTTCGCGCCCACAGTCATCAACCAACCGCCCTTCACCTCACCAGCCTTCTCCCCTTGGACCTCCTGGTCCACAACCAACCAAGGAACCCAATCTATTCCGTCCTCCCATTGCCGTAGCTACAGAGCTGGTTCTAATCACTGGTTGGCTGAGGAACCAGATTCTGATCTCAGTCTGATTGGACCAATCTTCGCAACCAGCTATAATTTGAGCCTTCAGCCAGACTTCAGCCAGACGTCAGGTGAGTCTGCTGAGTTTCTCAGGGACAGGTCGGAGGTCATAAGGAGTACCCTGCAGAAACGGAGAGGGAACCGAGCGCAGCCTTGCGCACGCGTGCGTACACACACACACACGCACGCACACACACACACACACGCACACACACACACACACACACACACACACACACACAAACTTCCCTTTATTTGAATACATATTTGACACCTTATCTCCTACATCCCAGATTCTTAGCCCTTCAGAATAATCCTTAATAAAGATATATGTACTTTATTGATCTCCTTTGGAGGGTAATTCATTCATATAGTCACCAGTAGGTTCTGATAGGATAAATAACCCAGGCTCCTCCAATCCCAGTTCATTAATTACAAACATCTTTGGCTTGTTCTTCTCTTGTTTGACATCACACACAGCCAACGACCAAATAGCAAGGACGTCCACAGGAGATGACCGTGGATTGCTAGAGGGGGCCGGCTTGGACACACCGAGGAGGAGAAACCATGGATCCACACCCTGGCATTCCACCCTGGACCTTGGCCACACTGAGATACTGGACCCCGTTTTTCCTCAGGTCTGGTTGCCATGGGAACAATGGGCCTTTTTGAAGTGTAGTAAGAGTAATAAGTGATTGAGTTTTACATTGTATGTTTCTTGAATCCATTTGTGTAGATCCCAGATCATGGATCAGAGACCCTGGATGGAGACGTCGGTGGAGACTTGTTCAGCGAGTATGAAGATGAAGAAGAGGAACCCGAGGAGGAGACATGGACTCGCGGGTTCATGGAGTACCTTGATGAGTTGGTCAAGGACGAGGACTTTGTCTCAACGGTAGATTTCCACCAAAGCAGATCACTTGCATCACATTACCACTCTATAACTCAAATAATGAACACTTTCTCATTAACAAGGCAGCTTTGCTTTTAATTTTTGAGAGCCTTGAAGGCTCATTCGGGTCCTTGTATGTCACTATGACACTCTCCTGACAACACTTTGTCAGGCTCACCTGTTAGCTTTCGACATTAATCCCTAGATCCCCCAGGTTTACCCCCTGTGTTAGCACATTTCACATGACCGTTAACAGTCTACCGTATTCTTAAAGTGTGATCACAAAGTCCAACAGCCCCTCCCTACCACACAATTTAAAAGCGAGATGAAGTCCATTGTTTACATTGTCAGGTGGGTCTGATGGTACTGATATGAACCGTTTGTGTTGGCCAAAGGTGGGCTCCATACTGGACGTGGCATACCTGGAGACCCCAGAGCCAACGGAGCTGATTGGACCAGAGCATGGAGAGGTGATGTCATTTGCACTTTGTTTGGTTGTCACCGTTGCCCCTTGGTGGGTTGCCAGTGCTATATAGATTACCAATAATCTATAGAAAGTAAGTGTCATAAATATATGGCCTGTAAAGCCCTTTGAGACTGTACCTGTGATTAAGGGCTAAACAAATAAGATTGAATTGAGTTCAACCAGTAAGAACTTGGTTTTCAATACCACTGTTGGCAGTTCCCAGCAGCCCTTAAGGAATGGGCCAAGATGCCTGTGGGGAACATACAGAGCATAAGATAGGACAAGAAATAACCACCACCAATGTGGAATCGTTTGTTTCCGTTCTCCAGACGTTTCAAGCAGATATTCAGCAGACACAGGATGGGGGGTCTTTTGGTGACGACGGGGCCATCTCTGAGTCCGACAGCACAGGTTCCCAGGCTGTGGTTGTCCTTAACAGTCATCACACCAATACTCCAGCACAGAACGCCGGCTGGACTCCTTCCTGGGCTCCAGAGTCACCGTCGGCCGCACCGGCACCGTCTCATGATGGCAGTGATCAATCCGGATCGGAGGATGTCTGGGAGAGTTGGTTAAAATCGATGGCTCAACCTCTTACAGCCCTACTCTGTGATCCTTCCATCTCCCTGAACGATGGGGAGGTCGAAGAACCTCACCCGAACGATTCTCCCGACAACCAAGGCATGGGCCTCGAGCCGTTCTGCGCAGAAGTCTTCTCCCTGGGGGCGGTCGGGGAGACCGAGATGGAGAGCCCAAGCCCGGGAACCGAAGGGGCTTTTGGATTTCGTTGGGAGCACTTTGACGCCTCCATCACGGGTGAGTCGTCACTTGACAACTCGCAGTGCGATGATGAAGTACTTCCAACAATGGCCACCTTAGCGAACAAATACCCATTCCCTTCTCCCCCCAACCTCTCCATAATCCGCTCACTCAGCCCGCTGGTGTCCCCCAGCGGTCCCATTGCCAGGGTACCTTCTCCCCCTTCAGGTGGTCACGTCGGTGACCCGTTGATCAACATCTCAGCAGAACCAAAGAGGAGAGAAGATCCAGAGAACGAGACGCAGAGAGAGGACGAGGGAGGCGCGTTGGATGGCGGCGAGTTGCGATCTGCTCCGTCCGAGGAAGGGTTATCGGGCGTTACACATGGCAAGTTGCCCAGCTGGAGAGATGGGGAACCATGGGATCTTGCTCAGAGTTCTGCCTCACCCAAGGATCGATATTCGGATGGCGCAAGAGGCACGGCCACTCTGCATGTGGATGGTGAAGCTGACGCCCTATTAGAGAACATGAGTGTGAACGCAACCAAAGCCTTCCTCGAATTAGATTTTCAGGTCGATGTCACCGGCCTCCCCCCATTGGACATCGCTGATAACGCAGAATATGTGTCTGTAGATCGCCAGCTGGTGAAACCTGAAGACAAAGCCGTTCTTGTGGTTCGCAGTGAAGAAGTGCATGACGCCGCCTCGTCATGCCCAGGCTACCTCGAGAGTCGACCTGCGTCCACAGATTCTACCGGACCCTCCGAGGGGTGCAGTGCAACAATGTATACGCAGCAACCACCAGCCGATGACACATTGACTTCTGAGCATGGCATTGTGCATCCAGAAAACCAGCAGGCGCCGGTGGCTTCATCCCCCTCACTGGGGGAACAGGCCATGCCCATCGACCTTGACATGATCCCAGGCAGTTTCCCTTCTGGACCCCTGACCGGAGCGAGGAGGAGAAGCAGTAGTTCTGAAGGTAGGGAGGAGGTGGGAGCAGAGAAAGAGACTTTCGCAGGGGACACATATGCAAGTGCACAGGCATTTGAAACACATGAGGTAGCCGCTTGGAAGGGCGGTCCCATCCTGTCCCCATCGCGTTCCGTGAGAGAGGGAAATGAAAGTCAAAGGAAGGAGGACCGAATTAAGATTTCCAGCCCAATAAAAAGAGGTAAATTGTTACGGAAAATAAGCAGAAGGCTTTGGCCACTAGACGAAGGAGGAACGTTAGAGGCCGTGACCAGACCTAGTAATCTTAAAATCCATCAGAATTGTCAGACATCCAACAACTGTAGTACTAATAGAAGATGTAGTCCAAGGTTGACTCTGCAGTTCAAGACAACAACATCATCATCCTCAGGCAAAAACGGGACTGCAAGTCTTCTTCTGGAAGACAACAAGCAAAGACAAGAAAACGCACAAGCTCCAGGAGAGGCAAGCAGCCACAAAACCCCAGATAAATCCCTGCAAGGGAGGCCGAGGAAGAGCCTTCGGGGCCTTTTCTCAGGCCCCGAATTATGTCCCAAGGCAATCCCTTGTGTTAATCCAGGGTCAATCCATCTGACCAGAATGAAGAAACATCAACTCCCGATAGAGAAGGAGAAGGAAAGGGCAATTTACAATTTCACACTCAGAGATTTAAGGGCTAAAACTCTAGTGATGGAAAAGTCAGGTTTAACGCCCAAACAGAGAATGGAAAATTTGGATAAGAGTAAAACAGAGGAGAGGGAGATGGCAATGACATCCGAGAAGGCTCCCAGGGCCAGCCCCAGGCTGAGGAACCGAAGCAAAACACTGAGCCCCCTGAAGCCGCCCAGACGGAGGACCACCGCTCTGGGGAAAGAAGGCTCCGGAACCAGAGAGATAACTGCGTTGTCCGACACGCCAGGTCTGCACACGCCGAGGTCAACGAGACGGGTGAAAAGAGATCCGGCGAATCAGGACGCCCCCGTCACGCCCCCACCAAGTCCCGCGGGTGAACTAAGGAATGGTCCGACGGACGACAAGAGGAAGGAAGATGAGAATGAGGAAAGTCCGAGGAAAAGGTCAAGGGGACTCGCAGTGAAAGACAACGGCGACATCGTCCCGTTCCAACAGAGTCCCGTGAGGGAACGAAGGATCTGTCAAATGTATGACGAAGACGAAAAGGAAAAGACCCCGAGTCCGACAAAAAGATCAAGAAGGGGAAGGGTCGATGGGGAGGAAGACCGAGAGGGCTCGAGGAAACCGAATCCTGACCGGGAAAAGTGCAGCGAGCAATGTGTAACCGAGTAGCCGAGGGACGGGAGGGAACCGCCAGAGAGCGTGACAGATTCCCAAGATGGGAAAAGAGAAGGTGCAGCCGAAGTTAGCCAACGAGGTGGAAGATCTCTCATCTAGGGTAAGCCGAGGTCATCGGTTGGGAGGAGACATTGGAGGGTTAAGAAGGCAGTAGATCAGAAGGGCGGTGCTTAGAGCGAAGGATGGTGTGGGTATGCCTGCCTTTACATGAGATGCCCTTTTGAGACATTTTTGTAACGCCAATAAAATGAGGAGACCGCTAGACGTGTGTATATAATTTAAGATTCACAGTTTAATAGGTTGAATGTAAAAATATATTAATATGCATACAAAAAACACTTATTGTACATAAAACGGTATCAAACAACAATGGATTCAACACACACATGCACGCAAGCCGCCAACGAGGTAAAGAAAATATAAAAATGATTTACACTATAGCGACACAATGTTTCCCTTTTTGGCCCTGTGGAAGTCACTGAATATACATCAGCTTATGATTGGAGCATTTAGTAAACAGACTTTATGGCTTTTCATTAAAAAGTCAGATTCCTTCCAACATAAAAATAGTTTTATGTATTAACAAAACATTTAAAATAAATCTGCATAACTCCTTCACAGCTTTGCTGAAACATTATTGCACTTCAGGAGAAAATAAACTATTTCTACAAAGCCCAGAGTTGGGTTTGAGCAGAATGTACCCTAGGAAGTCACAGGACTCGCTTAGCAACAGACCTATTGCCTAGCACGAAAAACTGATCACAAAAGGCACTCGCAAGATGCCCCGAACACACACGCCTCAATCTGTCTTCTTATTGGACGAGGGAGTCGTGTTGCCGTTGGACATGTTTCTGTTGTTGTTGACCACCTTCCCATTGGTGGAGGAGGAGCATGGTGGCGGAGAGCCCGCCTCCGCAGGCTTCAGGTATTGGTTTACCACCACCTGATAGGTCGGGTGGGTTGTGAGCACTCTCAGCAGATCCTCTGAAAGGGATATGAAGACCCAACATACTGTTAGTCTCTAACCACCGGTTTTATTTGAGATGACCGAAACGGTCCATGACATTTTTTTAACAGGTTTATGGAAAAGTCCAAAATGTATTATTTATTTATATTATTTATGCCCATATGATGTACATTTATATTTAAATCTGCCAGTGTTGAGAAACATAAACTAAACTAAAGAAATATTGTTAATGCATTATTCAAAAGAGAACAGATGGATTTGGTCATTTCACATGATAATTCATCAACTTCAAAATCAACCGTTATTTGTATTACATTGTAGAGTATAACCTGACCACCCACCTTCAGTAAGCTGGTCATCCCTGGATGCAGCGGTATAGAGCTGAGCCGTGTCGCGCTGTGCAGCGCCCAACAGTGCCCCCATGAGGCCAGACAGCGCCTCTGCAGGCAGGTGGCCTCGGCACTCCGGGTCGTACATCTGCAAGACAAGTTAGGATGCGTTCAACAAAAACAGGCTGCAACGCGTCTTGTCACATGGATAAATCAAAATATAATTAATGCACCAAGTTGTTGTCATCACTATGTTTTTATTGGCATAGCAGCTTATATTAAAACATATACAAACATGCAGGTTGTGAAAGGACTTAGTTTGGGAACATCTTTTTTTATACTATTTGTTGAAACTTAAACTGACTTTCAACAGCACCAGAGAAAGGTGACGTGATTTTCACACACAACATTTCAGTCATATCACTATTTAAACATTTCCTTGGGTTTGTGTGCATAAAAGGTTTCGGAAATCTGGGGGACAACAACCAAGAGATTGTCTAGTAAAAAAAACCAAGAGGAGTGAGTGAGGAACATACATTGAACGCCACATGCAGGATGGATTTGAACGCCGTGAAGCCCGAGGCTGTGGAGAGGCTCAGGTACAGGTGTCTGAGGTCCACCGTGTTGTCCTGAAATCAAACGGAACACAACATATAACACGAGTCGTTCCTAGGCGTTTAGAGACCCACACATCCACCTTAGGAGCACCCGTCAGAGCAGTAAAATCCATAAAGAAGAACAGCTCCTGAACACGACCAGTGCTGTACAACCAAACACCTCTAGGATACCGGGGTCCCACTGGCGTCCTTATAAAAGGAGCTAAAACATAAAAGTACACGGAGCAACTAGAAAATGCATTTCCTGCAGAAAATGCGGTGAGTGCTGTAGTAGGCCTACAAAGTGAGGTTGAAAATATTTTTTAATAAAGCCACAAAGGTTAAGACATGAAGAGACGTTAAATCAAGTGAAGGGATATGGAGTAAGTCTAAATGGAGTAAACAATGTAAGCATGCAGCATTTATGAAAATGTAAATGGTTGGAAACAAATAAAGTGACAGCTGAATGAAAAGGGCAAAGCATTGCTAAAAATGTAAAATGAATTGAACTGAAGAATCTGAAAGGTCAAATGTATTGCCCTGCTGGTGTGTGTGTGTGTGTGTGTGTGTGTGTGTGTGTGTGTGTGTGTGTGTGTGTGTGTGTGTGTGTGTGTGTGTGTGTGTGTGTGTGTGTGTGTGTGTGTGTGTGTGTGTGTGTGTGTGTGTGTGTGTGTGTGTGTGTGTGTGAGGCCCCTGGCTGGCCCTGAGGAGCACCACTTACCTTAGTGTAGAGGGCGCAGATCTGCCCGGCGGTCAGAGGCTCCTCCAGACACAACATGGCCGCCAGCTCCTCGGGCCCCGCCTTCAGGCCCTGGGCGCCTGAGAGACGCGCGTCCAGCACGCCACGCAGCGCCGCCAGGGCCTCGGCCACGCACACGCTGAGGGCGGGAGGAGGAGGAGAAGGGTTTAAAGGGCGTTTGGAACCCCTTTGATTCCACGCAGGATATGACATCAACCCTGATGCGCCATTTTGACCGCTTTCATCCAAAGGGAAACACCTTTTGAGTGTTTGCATTCTTTGAAATCCTCAGCCAGCCGGTGATCACACCAGGAACTGACAACTCCTCCCCCATTTAACTGAACTCCGCATTTAGCTCCACACCCACTCACCCATCGCGTCGTAGCATGGACAGGGCTGCCTTGGCAGGGGGCTCCACCGGGAGGGAGAGACCCCCCAGCTTCCTGACCGGCACCCGGCCCTCCATCACGTAGTCTGTAGCCGGGAGCCCCAGACAACTGCAGAGTGGTACAATTAGGGGTTTGGTAAATCCGCCTCTGTCTAGTATTGTTCAGACTACTACAAGAAGAGGGGGATTAGCCACGCACATTTTTCGAACATGGCAACAAACAAGACGAATACAATATTTTAGACATTTAAAACTACAATGATCCATATTCATCGTCTCAAGTATAACACATGGCTTCCGCTGATTAAACAGCAGGGAGTAAAAAAAGTATGAGTCGATGAACAATGACTTGAATCACATTCGGGTCATAAAAGGTGGTGTGTCTTACCTGGCCATAAGTTTCTGGACGTTGTTGGCGTAGAGGTTCGGGTCATCCTTTTCCTCCTGGGAGGGGGTGTACACCGGAAGGTACTGGAAAACACAACGACGCACTCACTCAGACCACGTACAAAAAAAACGACAACTTCTTTTCCTCTCTGGCGAGATCTTGTTCTGAATGAGATCTCATGCCACGAGGGATCTCACGGCGTGTGGTCCTACCTCGACTGTGACCCTGGTGTAGAACTGGGACATGGTGTGCCACAGGGCTTCCACCCTGATGAGCAGAAAGATAAGAAGACACCGAGTTAACCAGACTGTCAACACCAAACTGCGATGGAGCCAATCACTCGTGGGAGGAGCCTTAAAAGGTGTTCCGATTGGTTAGGGTCTAGGGTGGGTCAGTGTAGTACATCCAATCACAGGCCCATGCTAATATTTCTGGCCTAATATCTTAATTTACAGTCGTTACTCAAAAGGGCGTGTAGTCTTTATATTCATTAAGACATCTCAAAGAGCTCCTCCCAACCAGGTGAGGCCATAATCAAATCTACCATTTGTGACATCAAGTGGGGAGTTTCCACCATTATGCCTGATGGATGGATCAGACTACCAGTTGGTACATAGTAAACTCGGTTAATCAAAAATCATACCTGGTGGTAAAATAGGGGCCCTTGAACCGTGCCCATCATAACACCCTACAGTCTAAGGTGGAAACCCGTTGAGGCCAACTTACAGGCTGTGCAAATCAGGTTGAAAACAGGAAACAAAGAAGACGGTACTCACCATGTGGTCCCCTTGTAAGTCCAGCGCATTGTATCCTAGCAACAACACAGAGATGGCTTGATTAAGCAGCGAACAGGACGTTCCACCGGAGTGAGTGTGGCCATAATAAATCAATGACCTACATGCAACCACGAGCGGACAGACAAACAGACCTCGCCTTAAAAAGCAAACACATTATAACGATTCCCCAATGTGAAAGTCCTTAACCGGGAGCAGGAGCAAGAAGCTAGACAACAATTTGTTTTTTTTGGTACAACAAACGATTGGAGTTTGTTCTTCACACCTGTTCAAAACGGCCGACGGTTTTTCCAGTCGTTCAAGTGATAGTTGCTGCAGTATGAATGATACCTGTCTGATATCTTGTGTGAGGTGGGTGACGAAAGAAGTGAGGGGTGGCGGGGAGCAGGCGGTGTGAGGGGGGCGTGTGCTCTGTGAGCGTGAACTCTCACCAGCTCGTTGGGGTAGGACAGCAGTACCGGCTGGACTGGAACTCCCGCAAGAAAAGCACCTGGACTCAGATGAGTTGGTGAGACGGGCGGGAGGGGTTTCAGAGAGACAAAAAGACAGGAAAGATCAGTCAGAGAGATCCGCTAGAAAGAGAGGACAAGGTGAGAGGGAGAGAGAGCAACAGGGAGACAAGGGGAGTCCGGTAGAGAGAGACAGAGTCCAAAGCGATCCAACGTACCGGGTTTGAACTTCATGAGCACCGTCCCGTTGGTGGTGGTGCCCTCTGGAAATATCAGCATCTAAAGAACACAACACACAACACACAACACACACACACACACACACACACACACACACACACACACACACACACACACACACACACACACCTGAAAACCCCACACACAACAACTAAAAGCCAAAAAATAAAGAGGCTAGTTGAATGACACTCTAATCCAAGTGTTAAACAGCATGAGTGCATATAATTCTTAGCATGGCCCCGGTACGATTCAGCCACAAAACCTTGGCAGGTTAGAACTATTTACGTTTCACAAACAAAACTCTAGCAGAAGAGGTCAAGGAGAAACAACAAACAAAAACACTAAGCGGTTCGCCAAGATCAGATGAAGGTCTCTAAAAGGTGACCACAAAGATCCCATGGATCCACGACGACTATCCAACTAGACAGGACTACAGCAGACAGACAGGTGGTAGAGAGACAGACAGACGGTAGAGTAGAGACAGACAGTTGCGGGGGGGAGACAGGTAATAGAGTAGAGACAGACAGTTGCGGGGGGGAGACAGGTAATAGAGTAGAGACAGGCAGGTGGTAGAGTAGAGAAAAACAGGTGGTAGAGACAGATAGCCAGGTATTGAAGACCGGCAGTGGAGACAGACAGGCAGCGGAGACAGACAGGCAGCGGAGACCGACAGATAGTAGAGACAGACAGGCAGCGGAGACAGACGGGCAGGGGAGACAGACAGGCAGCGGAGACAGACGGGCAGCAGAGACAGACGGGCAGCAGAGACAGACGGGCAGCAGAGACAGACGGGCAGCGGAGACAGACGGGCAGCGGAGACAGACAGGCAGCGGAGACAGACAGGCAGCGGAGACAGACAGGCAGCGGAGACAGAGGGGCAGCGGAGACAGACGGGCAGCGGAGACAGATGGACAGCAGAGACAGACGGGCCGGTGCTCACCTGAGGCCAGTATCCATTGGAGGTGAGCCTCTCCTTGATCTGGGTCACAGCCTTCTTCCTGGACTCTGGGTCCTTACGGCTGACCACCACAGACTGGTTGAACCCCAGGAGGGCTGGGAACACAACAACACACGTTACGCAACATGTTCAATAAACCACAGAGGAAGACCAGCCCAGGAAGACGGGGAGAGAGAGGGGAGAGAGACTGGGGGAGAGACAGCTAGAGAGACGGATAGAGGGACAGACAGGGGCACAGATAGGGAGAGACAGACAGGGGCACAGAGAGGGAGAGACAGACAGGGGCACAGAGAGGGGGAATGGAGAGGTTAGGCAGAGCGTGAGAGAGAATGTTTAACTTCAGCATTATTTGCATGTTTTAGTTTTCCTCCCTTCAGCTGTGTGGACAGTATTTACCCCCGAGGAATTGTGTGTGTGTGTGTCTGTTTGTGTTTGAGCTGGTGTGTTTGTGTTGAGGTTTGCATACCTGCACACATGCATAACTCTTCATGAATAATCATTCATCCCCTAAGGTATGGGTCATCTTGCTCTAGGATGCCTACAGGTAGACCGGGGGATATTGGGGGGGATTGAGTCCCACCAGTCACCAGACGAGACTCTCCTGCTCCCGAGACTGAACCGGGGTCAGTCCCCATTACAACTCGTCCTAAACAGATAATTTCCTCTCCAAAACAAGGAAGTCCTGCTCTTGGGTTCTCGGTTCCTGCTGGGAACTCCTGACCTGCCCTTTGTCACCCCTTCCACTTGCTGTCAAGTTGCCCAATTAACACTCACTTTGGCCACCAATAAATTGTGACTCAATAAAGGTGCAGCTAGATGGACTAGTCTGGGGATGAGGTCAGTGATGCAACCCGCTCCCTTAGCAAACCATCCCTAATATCTATCTCTATCTTCCCCATTCAGCCAGAACTTTTTCAAACTTTTGTATGCTTGTATGCATACAAAAGGTGGTCCCACCTGAGTGGGGCAAAGCAACCCCGTTTGAGTCCCGAAGACCTCGACTTGGACCAGTCCAGGATTAGACTAGCACGTGACCAGAAGAAGACCAGACCAATAGCCGGAGCCGACCCCAACCAAACCCAGACCCAAACAAAGGCCAACCCACCCCAAACCCAAACCCAAACGAGACCCGTGGCCTTACCTCCGATGACGGGCAGGTGGACGTTCTCGGAGCGAGACACCACGGTGGGCAGCTGGGTGGGCATCAGGATCACCATGTCCAGGAAAGAGCTGTGGGGCGCCACCACGAGCGCTGGGGCCTCTTTCACGTCAGCGCGCCGACCCTTCACCTCGATCCACACGAAGCCCAGGGTGAAGAACATGACCCGGTTGATGCTCAACATCATCGCGTGGAGCAGCCAGCGCCGCCAGCCACGGATGGGCCGCGACAGCTCCTCCTCGGACAGGCCGGCCGTTCGCAGCATTGCTATCGGCCACATGAGCAGGAATAACAGGACAACGAGAGCCAAGCGGAGCGGGAACAGCACGCTGCCCAAAATAATACCCTGGTGCCGGGGGTAGAGAGACACGAGAATAGCATTAGAAAGCATTCCTGCAGAGCCTCCTTATGTAAAGGTTCCTAGTTTTACGATTTCAAAACCTGTGGTTTAAAACCTGTGCAGAAGATCACGTCATGTTTGCGAATCAGGTCATTGTTTAAATATGAAGAAAAAGGTGCAAACCAGGTTGATTAATCCAATTTCTTGCAAAACGAGTATTGCCAGTATGTGCAACAGCTCATCTCTTTAGTTCAGACACACCGGGACAGCTCGGGGGGGGAGTGTAAGTACGACATTGGTTGACCCACCCTCTACCGCCACAATAAGAGCGGTCCTGTGCTTACCTTGATCCGGTGGGCCGTGGGCAGCGTCACCCGGTGAACGAACGGATGGGGGTACTCGGTGGTGGCGGCGTGGCCGTCCCTTTTCTCCATAGCGACTACAAAAAAAAACAACCTTAATGACAATTAAGAACAGACAAAGTCAATGAGGATCATTAAAACATATATAGGGCGAAGACTGGCGCGAAGAAGGAGTCCAAACACTTACCCCTGTTGGTGATATTCCAGGTATTGCGTGTGGCTGCTCTGAACTGCGACTGAAACAAGTGCGCACTGAGTGCCTGCCTGGCGGACGCGACGTGTAGCGCGTGCGAACCGGTGAAACCCAAACGTGACAACAAAAATACGGTGGCGTAAAACGTGGTCCAAAAGTTTGTCCTTTAAAAAGACAAAGACGAGTGAAAAATAAAGCGAAAACCGTTGATTAAAAAACACAGCGTCCTCCGTACACACACGGACCACATGGAGACCTGCCTGTGGCGAAGGTCATCGTTCTTTAAACCTTACGCTTTAACCCGGCCGGCCACGCCCCAAATCTGACAGCTCGGCCCACCCTACGGGTCCGACCGGTCCCTGGAACCATCCCTCGAAACACGCCCGCACACTCCTGTGTATGTGCGTGTGTTGGGGGGAGTTTTTCTATATTATAGAAAAATGGTAACTTTTTCCATTATTTACCAGAAATTGATATGTACAACATAACAAAACATAAATATCTAAAAGTCGCTTTTCATGTTAGGCATTCTTAAGACACCGCTTTTAGTGCGTGTTCCTTAATGCTTCCCTAATGTTGTGCTCATAAGCCATATGAATATCTTATCTCCGCTGAGGAGAAGGAGGCTTTGTTCCACCTGGATTCTCTCGTTCGACTCCTACCCCACCCAGAGCCGTTGTTCTCACCAAGGTGTTGCGATACCGACTACCCAAACGCACTCTCCCTCCCTTTTTCTCGCTCTCACACACACACCCTCTCAAACACTCTCCCACTCCCTAACACACACACACACACACACACACCGTAATGCCATAGGGCTGCATTCCAATTTTCCCGTGTCTCCAAAACTCCACATTGATCATGGAAGTGAACCTGAACAACCAATAATAAAATATAATGCTCAAATCTAGCCCCTTTCCTGAGGACCCAAGGCCCTTAACATGTGGGAGACACTGACCATGAGATAAATGTGTTCCATATATATGAACAGATACTCTAGATAGATCTCACATTTCAACCAATATCCTTCTGAATTAAACACCATTAAATGTTTTGCTGAAATGAAAAACTAACTCGGGAGACTCAATCATTTTAAATAATTTCAAACATTTTATTTGAGAAAGAATTATCATACGGCTAGTCGTTATAAATAAAAATGTCATTGAAACTTTTTTTTCTTTAGAAAGACATAGGTTAGTTATGATGGTTAGACAGCATGACGCACACATACCTGCTGACACAATAGATTTCAAATGAAGAGAAAGCTGAAAACTTTAAATTGAAAAATGGTATTTCAAAAAACAAAATAAAACACCCAAAATCATACTTTCTGTCAATACCATCATGGAGTAAAACTAACTACAAAACACACATTCAACAGGTTCCACAAAGGTGGTAGTTTTAGTTATGGTGCATTATTGTGAAACTGGCGCTTTTATAGCAGAAAGCTGGGCCCAATTAAGACCGGGGTCTTGGCCTCTTGAATCCGATGTCCATGTTGATCTTCCAGTAACGGTACAAGCACAAACAGGTGTGTGTTTGTTTTTCCTGTTTGTGTTCATTGAGTGAGTAAGTGTATGTGTATGGATGTGGTGTGTTCCTTACAGCACCATTCCTCCACCCATCATTTCCATTCTCTGTGGAGAGAGACCACAGATCAATACATTGGATTAGCCTCTACATCTACCACTTATTCATACTTGACACAGTACGTAACCATGGCGGTTCTCCATACACTGAAATCATAATATATGAAATGAATCGTTGAACTCAGATACATTGTGCAGCATTTCTTCTATCTATATTCCTTCTATTTATCTTTTTCAAAATGACTCAAATCTGAATGTCAGTTTTACCAGAGGCGGTTCTATGAAGGCCAGCCAATCCGACGAGTGTGTTGGCAGCAGTCCCATTGATTGACACTTGTATATAGCCAATGCTGAGCCCAGGAGGTTCCCCACAAGGTAGACCAGCCCCTGAAGCCACTGCTGGCTGGAGCTCTCCAGCAGCTTGAAGGCTGAGGGACGCAGGAACACACGTCAACATTCATTCATATATATAAAAGGGTGCATCTATACATTTATTCATAGTCACACAGGTTAATATTAATTCATCTATAAAAGAGTGCATCTATAAATTTATTCATAGTCACACGGGTTAATATTCATTAATCTAAAAAGGTACATCTATACATTTACTAATAGTAACACACATTAACATTCATTTATATTGTAAGCATTAAATCCAATAATTACTAATTTTCATACACACACAATACACCTAGAATCCATGTATCCTACATCCATAAACTGATCTATACCATTTACACACAGGATCATCAGACCTATCCATCTATTATTCTTGCATACAGCCACCGTTTACCTGTCTAGTTATCATCCATCCATCCCCTGACCTAAAGCAGATCTATGGCTACACATAGGGGTCCAGCTAGACCCGGCCGGACGCGGGGCCCCAGGTAGGAGGGGTCCCACCTGGGCGGACGGCTGGGTCAGTACTCACTGGCAGACATGGACATGAGGGCCTGGATGGGCCTCCAGGCCATCATGCAGACCATCATGATGGGGAAGATGGAGATGGTGTTCCCCGACATGTACATGATGAACAGGTTCATGGGGATCTGCTTCAGGGGCCCCAGGGCCACGTCCCAGCAGCGCTGCAGGGGGGGCGGGGAAAGAGAGAGAGAGAGAGAGAGAGAGAGAGAGAGAGAGAGAGAGAGAGAGAGAGAGAGAGAGAGAGAGAGAGAGAGAGAGAGAGAGAAAATACAATTTGAAAATAATTAAACCAAATTTTAAATCATTGACCGTAAAACAACATAACATCAACAAATGTGTTTACATGAACCAAATTTAATCCACCCCCCAACTGTTGCCTACGCATACACTCCTTCCCCTGATCTGACCACTATCGTCACCGTGACTGTTGCAAGGCAGTGGGAGGATAGTACCTTCTCCACCAGGTTCTTGTCCGTCTCCTGGATGCTGTTGTCCGGGACAGGCTTCTCAGAGTAGCCGATAGGATACACCACGTCCCCCTGGCCTCCCTGCCGGTCCACACGGCTCCTGCACACACACACACACCATTTGAAACGTTACAAAAGTTGCAGTCTTTGTTAATCGTCAGTCCTGCTGATTTGCATTGATAACCTCCAGTTGGACAATGTGTGACTAACGATCTAGTGTATCTAAAGGACACGGGTTCTTATTACTGGCTGACAGTGTTGGGAAGGATACTTTCAAAATGTATCCAGTTACAGAATACATGCCCAGAAAATTAATGTGTAACATATTCCGTTACATCACTCAATCTGAGTATTTGGATTACTTCCACATTGAATTGCATTTTTTAAGCGTAGGAATGGGGCATCAAATCCTGCTACCTAAACAGGCCTATGCTGGTGTGTTCTTCTATTCCAACTGGCTGAATGTGTTAGGCCCAAGTCTCCCTGAAAGTGCACTTTATTAAATAATTTGCTGTAGGGGAACAAAGACTATAAGGGCAGCTCGGGCCAGTCTTTTATTTAGGGTGGCACTTGATTGTCAAAAAACGTCCATTTAACTCACACACCGGGTGACTCAGAGCGGCCGTTTTCCCGCAGCCCGTCAGGCCATAAACAATGGATTGAATAAACGTTTTTTTTTTTCCAGACTCGGGTGGCCAGCGGAGTGGCCACCCTCTGACTGCACCCCCTGTGGCTACGCCCCTGATAATGTTTATGCAAAAGATAAGACTAACTTTCCCTTTTCAGTAACTGAAAAGGGAAAGTTAGTCTTAAGTTTTAACAGTCTTTAATTAGTGTTAAGCTTTAACAGCTGAATAAATAAAAGGAACTGAGTTCCTTTATTTACTCAGCTGTTAAAAGTGGGAAAATAGATAAACATAAAATATTCTGTTTCTGTACAGAATTTGCTATTACATTTTTTTACTTAGCTAAGTGCAGAGGGGTTATATTAGACGCACAGAGAGAGAGAGAGAGAGAGAGAGAGAGAGAGAGAGAGAGAGAGAGAGAGAGAGAGAGAGAGAGAGAGAGAGAGAGAGAGAGAGAGAGAGAGAGAGAGAGAGCAAGATTCACATGCCCTAAATATATATTTTTTGGTTTCGTGCGGTTCCTTTTCACATTGCAATCGCAACAGTCTCAGAATTTGTCAACAACACACATGTGTGCAAAGGTCGTTAAATCATTGGACGCAAAGGTCTGGGGCGGGGAAAAACAGTAGGGATAAAAAAGTGGGGGAAAGCGTCTGTGAAAGTTAATACTCCTGGATATCCAGCGGGCTGCACTCGTTGTGCTGATGATGATTTGTTTCATACAGTTGCGGACCGGTCGAACTCCTTCTCCCTCATCCTGATGCTGAATGTGTTAAATGGCATTTTTATTTTTGTTTTCAATAGGGCTGTAACGATACACCAACTCACGATTCGGTTTGTATCACGATTTTTGACCCACAGTTCGATACATCCCATGATTTTTTGAAATTTAAAAAGCATTTTATTTCAACAACACTTGTACAACAATTAACTTAATGTAATATTTAATAACAAATAATTTGGAACACTGAACAGAAGAATACTATTAAAGTATAGCAAAATTAATAAATAAATAACCAAAGATTGCAGTTGGAGGATGCTGGCAGGTAGGCAGAAGCCCTCAACTAGTTTTGTGGTTTAAGTATTTGAAAATATTAATGTCAAATTCCGTTAGAAAAAACGGTGCCGGGCAAAGTGACCTGCATAGGTTTCGTTTTCGGTCAAGTATCCTATTATCACTTCTTATTAGGCTATGTAGCTTAAATAATGACATAATCAGGCCGTATAGAATGAAACATGTTTAATAGCCTAACTTTCAAATAGATGGGAAAAAACATGAACGTCTGATTCACAATAACGAGGCATAGTGTTACGAGTAGCGAATGTGTGTGTGCGAGAATGGCTGTGTGCCTGTGTGTGTGACGTCAGCGAGTGGACGAGCGAGGAGAGCGAGCGGTAGCGTGTGTGTGTGTGTCAGTCTAGTGAAGAAACAAACAAGTCCGGTTGTGTATAAGAATAAAGTACCCAGCCTGTCAATAATTGGTGGCTGCTTCATTTTGACATGTAAGCAGACCAACTGCCGGTCAAAACACACAAAACACTAGAGACAGGGATCACACAGGCTATTTTTGCGCGCTTGGCCCACTCTGGATAAATGTCATTCATATCGCATATGAGGACATCGCAGGCTGTGGAGATATGCAATCCTCCGTAGCCACGGAGCGCTGTCATCACAGCGATTATTGGCAAATTTCAATCTGACAATTTGACCGGAGGGATACAATTTTGTCAAATTTGACATTTAATTTTTCTATTACCGGACAACGGAAACCCTGGCACTAACAGCTCATATCACGTGGCTGGATCTGGACTGGAAGGAAAATGGGAGTTAGAAAGGGCGTGTCGCGCTTCTGCCTTCTCACACCGCGAGACAGGTTCGTGGCTTTGAGTGTCGCGATTTCGGTTTTGATACGCATATCGTTACAGCCCTAGTTTTCAAGCATACGTTTTATGTGGGTGTCCGTCCAAATATCCAATAGACATGCTGTCTCCTCTTTGCTCATCAAAGTGAGGTGGTTGCATTCACACCAACGCACCGAACCAAACTCATTTAGTGCGCACTAAATGCCGTTGGTATGAAAGCACGAATAAAATCGTGAAACAGAGAAGTATTGTCATGTAATCCATTGATTTCAACAACGTAACTGTATTCTAAATACCAACTATTTAAATTGTAACTGTAACAGAATACAGTTACTTATAATTTGTATTCTGAATACGTAACGCCGGTACATGTAATCCGTTACTCCCCAACACTGCTGGGTGAGACCACATATATCAGCAGACAAGCTATAGGGCTGGGGTGGAGTCGCCCACCAGGGATGTCGCTAGTGGATAGATTAAGCCATAGACTGTATAAAAATGTGTTAGCCATAGACTTTAATGTATAAAATGCGTTAACTGTAGACTGTGTCTTTACGATGTACCTCAGTGGATAAAATCTGTGAACAATAGTCTTTGTTCTAGAAAATTAGTGTTTATAGACTGTGTTTAACTGTGTAAAATATGTGCTTACCGCGCGTTGCCCATGCTCAGCTCCAGAGCCCATTTCATCCTGCGGACGCCGGCTCCTCCCCTAGTGGACAGAGCTCCTCCCCCTCCTCCACCTTGACCCCCGGGCGAAGCCATCAATAAAGCCAGCAATAGCCCGTATACCTGAAAACATTACACGAAAGAGTTATTTGTTTTGACACATCATCTTTCAGTTGTCAGACACACCATAGATTGTTAGAGTATGTGAAGGGGAGAAAGTTCTTCATTTGAATTCTTGAAATGTCAATAAAATAAAATAAAATGCAGATATACATTACGCATATATTGTGACTCATGTCAATACACGGATCTAGGAAGCTGTCATGTTAGAACAAACGTAAACCATGCAACACTGTCACCCGTGTCGGACAACGAATAACCCTTTATTTGGTGTGAGGTTATTCTCTAACATAATTTGAGTAGTCCATAACACAACATTGCAACTCTTGAATTCTGTCATTTCCACATAATGTTCAAGTTAACATACACACAATTTAATGTAGTGGTAAGGGTGCTGACACCGTGCTGAAAGGTTCTGGGATCGATTCCCCAATGTCTGCTGCTTTACTTGCAGGCATCCGAGAGCACGATGACCCCTGACCCCTACGTGCTCCTTAATGAAACGCATCTGAATTCACTGTCAGCCACCTTGAATGAATGCATCTGTCAGACGACTGAATGGTCCAATAGCTACCCTGTGAAGCTAACCATAGCCACAGCTAAGGCTAAACCTGGCCATGGGCTGATAATCAGACAAGATAGACATGAACATAATTATAACCACTATCGTTCTTACCTTGTGCACACGTTAAGTTATTGAACGAGATCGTTTATTGCGGATGAAACGCTGGAGTTGGTCCCGTTGTAGACAAATATACAGGACAGAATCGAGTGCTGGTCGCTGTTGGTAGGCACAAAATGATGACGTACCGGAAATAGTATCTGGGTCTCGACTGCTCTCTAGCGAATACGTCAGGAAATACAGGCGACGCGCAGATAGCCAAGAGATGGGACAGCTTTATTACACGACTATCATTTAAAAGATTGATCAGTATTAACACACCTTGTAAACCTCATTAAAAAAAATACATTTGGGGTTAACAAATACGAATACTATACAACTAACTCCATCCTATATTGTCCTTTTACAAGCAAAAAAAACAACATTAGTGAACAAGTATGTATAACATACCAACTTTTAAGCGACTTAGTTAAGGACATGTTCCTGACTAGCTTTATTGCTGCGGACTGCAAGGTCAAATATAGACCTAATAAAAAGACTGAATATTTACTACAACCTTCTTTGCATTTTATTTAAAAAATGGCTCTCTATCATCAGTGTTATAAATATAGACACATACATGTTATTATTGCATGTTA
>NC_136953.1:7351874-7356874 GCF_949987615.1 Pollachius pollachius | reverse complement strand
TTTTCAAACGGCTCGTAATGGCTAATCACACTCACACCTGGTGGTATAATATGTCACCTTTAATATTCCGTTTCAAATATGGACGGACTCTGATCCGTGGCAAGCAGTTTGGCTGCGAATATGCTAGTGGCCGATCAAACACAACAACGACAGCCTTCCGTCTTACCAGTTCGAGTCCGGCCACCGTCAGGTTGATCCCACTGATTCGTCCAATCCAGCGGATCACGCCAAAAAGGGGCGGGTCGTTCACCTCCACCATGGACCCCACCTCCAGCTCCATCGCCACATCCATCCCTCTGTCCCTCCAGCCGCCGTCCTCGCTTCCGCCCGGCGACAGCATGGCGGGGCCGTGCTCCCCGTTGGGGGGCCACGGTTGGTCCACAGCGGTGGTGATCGGCGAGGGCAGGGCCTGGGGTTTGGGGGGCGGGACTGGGACCGGGGGGAGGACCTTGTAGGGCTGCTTGGGAGGGGGTAAGGGAGGGGTATTCAGGGCTGGTTTCGGGGAGGGGAGCTTGGGGGGCATCAAGGCCACTTTAGGCGGGGGGGTGGGGGAGAGGGAGGGGCTAGGTTTATAGACGGGGGGCGGCTTTAGAATGGGTTTAGGGTTGGAGGGGACCGGTCCTGGAAGACGATTTGATCTGGACTCTGTGGTTGGAGACGGATAGAGAGAAAAAGAGAGCTGAAATATAGAGCTAGATAGCTAGATAGTAGACTATGTTCGAGGTTGAGGGTTAAATGCCATCAATCTCATCTCGTAAGCATGCTTAAGCAACAGGACTAGGTGAGGCCCTACATTAAAGGAGAATCCTAGTACCTTGGGAGACTTTAGCGATGGGCAGCAGTTGTCCATACAGGGGGCTGGGGATCTGACACAGCCTCTCCCCTTTATAATGGCCATCCCAGTTGCCCACTGGAGCATCCTGAGAATTAGGGAACACAGACGCTAACCAAAGGTCAAAACAAGCCAACAGCATGCTTAAACACACTAACCAACCCAGTGAAGGTCATAACCTGTTGATTTAACACATTTCCCTCAAAGTACCATAAGCATTATCATTTCATCTGCATACAACAACACATACCAGCAGTACTCCCACGTACGTTCCCGAGGAGGCCCGACCAGGCAGGGGCCCACAGTAGCGCACCTCCCCGCCCTGGACCCTGTCTTCCAGGGTGAAGCACACCCGCTGGCACACCTGCAGCAAGGGGGGGGAGGCAGCTCTTGCCGTAGCTTGGCTCGGGGCGTTGACGGGCGCCGACTCCGCCGTGCGGGGCAGAATGCTAACGGCTTCTAGAGGCTGGCCCTCGCGGCGCTGGTGGAAGGTAGCGCGGACGCCTGCGCGAGGCTGCGGTGCCGGCGGCTGGTGCTGAAGAGGATGGGTGTTGGGGTGGTCATCGCTACCGCGGTAACCTTTGTTGTTGTAGCTGTTGTTGGTGGTGACTCCGCCGGCGTGTTCCTGACCTGGGTTCGGGGCGTTGCCGCGTGACAACCGCCGTACATGGACGCGACTAGCCGGTAAGAAGAGGGCAGAGGCCTTGGGGCAGACGAAGAGAGACTGGCCCTTGTAGGAGCTGCTCACCCCGTGTCCCGCCGCCGCCCCCTACAGGAAGGTAAGAGAACAACGCAAGAAAGAAAAAGAAAGAAAGAAACTTAAGACATTGCTGACATGAACACTTTAAGCAGGTGCAGAGAGAACAACATATCCTGCTACACTGTAGCATATATGAACACATTAAACATCATAAACATAGAGCAGGGCTGCAGGATACTGTAGTTTGCTAGGGGGTTCTCTGCCGAAAAGTACTGGGTTTGAACCCTAACCCTGTGAGCAAGATGCCCTCCTCAAGAAAGGGTTGATTCTGATTGGCTTGTAATGGCTATTCATTGTCCCACCTTAGGTAGTTAAATAGGGGCCCTTTGATAGAGACAACAAAGCTAAATCTTTGCTACTCCTTACCTTGAGCTCAACTCCAAACATGATGGCCGTGCCTCCTCTGGTCAGAGGGCCTCTGTAGCGAAGCTCCGCCTCCATGAACTCATCTGATTGGCTCCTCTGCACCATGAGGGCGGCGCCGAGGGGTAAGGCAGCCAATTGACGCAGCTTCTGCGGGTTGCCTGAGAGACAGCCCAGTAAACATCAGGTGCAATATAATCGTTATAAACATGTAATATTCTGCAGTGTAACATTTCTACTATTGTTAAACCAATCAATAATGATAGGCTACTTAATTGTACTTATAATGAATCATTTGTTGCCTATTCATGGCATTTATAATCATCATGTTTTACCCTTTTCGTCTTAGTATGGTTCAAGTTATTGAACCGATTATTGACCGACTTTTAAATGTAAGTAAATGTTTTACTGCGTTTCACGTTTATTATCGTGTTGATTTTACCAAACAGTTTAAGGCGGGCCTCCGGGTCAGGGACGCCCTCCAATAGGCCGCTGAGGTCATTGGGAATGTCCAGCAGGTGGATCCTGTCAATCCGCAACAACATGCTGATGTCCAACACCTAGGAGAGAAGAGGCCCAAAAGATTGAAACTATCCTTTTATTTGAGCTGTGATTGAATCTTACCGTCCTATTCTCAGCATTTCAACCTTTTTCCTTTAGCTCACTAACTTGCGATGAAGATATTCACAGTCACCTTGGACGCAGCTTTATGGCCATACTTGTAGATCACTGTCCGCTGGACAGCAGCGGTGTGTTTAACGGGAGGACGGAATGTGTGGTCATATTTATATATTATAATATTATTCTCACTCGGTAGATAGCTCCTTCCTCTTTTAGAGGTTCATAACGGTGTGTTTGGTGCGATGGTTGCATGTGTTGAGCATCTTATATAATATTATATTTTACAGCAAATCCCACTCTTCAGAACGTTTCTTCCTATTTTTTATGTAAAGGTTGTGATAGTTGTTTTCATCTAACAAACAATGCGCGATTGAGTCATGAAGGTATAATAGCATCGATAAAGGGGCGTTTCTGTTTACCTTCACCCAGCTCTGGTCCGCTCGGGAGCTGGGGACTGACTGCTCCTGACAGATGCTCCCCCTCTCCAAACGAATGGTTCCTTCCAACTGATCCTGCAGCTTCAGGTGGCTGCTGATCAGGAACATCTTGCGACGTCTCCTGGGTGGCTGCGGACCGCCAGACATTGTGTAGGAGGAAACCAACTCCTCCAAATCCAACTTATTTTACGCAGTATGCGTGGAGAAAACCTGTGGAGACAAACAAGATTCCAACGTTTAAAAATACACATTATTTTTTTTAGGAAATGCCACAACTCGGTTCATTCAGTGATATTCAGCTTGAAATGAATATAAAAGTTTGACAATAAAAGAGTGTTATGAGACACTTCCTACCTACCAGAGACCAAGGCGTTTTCAACTCCTGCTCTACAAAGGTTCATCCTTGGCGCAATGCCGTCTAGAAGTATTTAAGGCGATCTCTCTCGCCTAAACCTCGGTTAAAAGTGACGAGTAAATCATTGTTGCTCCGTCTGATTTCAGTCAAATCGACTACAAACTTGTTTCAACTTTGCTTCAACATCGTTGGTTAGTTATTACAACGCAGCGCTTGAAGCAGGAAGCAGTTGATTGGCACCGAAACGGGCCAACAGCAGCTGAGAAAGACTGCTGACGTATATAGGAGGCGGTGCCTTCGCACCTATACACTCTACAAAGGTGAAGTATAGACTCTATGGCACACACACACACACACACACACACACACACACACACACACACACACACACACAAAAAAGAAACAATCCAAGTATAATATATTTATTATTATTATTTTTGATTCATAAATAAAAGTAGAAAAATACTATGCCTAGAAGCTGGAGCAAACTATTTGAGTATTCACGTGCACAGAATAAAACAGTTTGAAGAATTCCTGAATGTTTCAAACCATAACTGAACATTTTTTCATTAATTGCACTAAACTGAAAAGAAACTAAAAACATATTTGCATTTTAAATGTGTAATAAAAGAGCTGTGCTTTTCAATATTTATCAGGCTTTACAGTCGTCATATCAGAGCAAAACATACATTCCCTCTCTATTATAAAGAACGACATTATTATGCTTCAAATATACATTTTCTTAAGGCAGCCGTATAACATCATTCCACAGTCCAATTGACTATCTAGCAGATGCTTTTACTCAAAGTGCCATACAGTGAATTCAGATACATGTCATTAGGGAGCAGGTAGGGGTTAAGGCCCAGTCTCACATCTTCGTCCGGCACATCCGCGCTCCAACCGCTTTTCAGAATTGCATTTAAACCACATTATAACATATTTTTCCCATGGATATGATGCCTTTACAACATGTGTTTCCTTGAGTACACCATCCCCTGAGGTAAGAGCATGTACTCAGGCAGCTCCGCGCCGTGCCTCTCAGTCGCTGGGCGGGTCTTCCCCAATGTGGGACGCAGAAGGTGAATTCAGCTTCATGGGAATTCAGCTTCAGGGGGGCATCTTGTCATGGATGCCTACAGGCAAGGCTGCAGTCAGTGGGGTCCGAACCCGAAACCTTCTGGCTGGAGGTCGAACTCCCTAACCACTGGTCTATCCCGCTTTCCGGTTTCATGGTGGGAATGTCAAGCCCCAGCTCCTGATTGGAAGTTCAGCCTATCAGGTCAAGTTCATTTCCACGGCCACATAATCAGCTGGCAGTGCTGTTATTAGCTGAGGGGAGGGCCAGGGAATTGATTAGTTGGTGTTGATGAAGTAAGTGGTGAGTTGACCTTTGCCCTTGACATTAATCACCCCGCGTAGAGTGACGCCGTAGCCTAGAGCTTTGACCACTTCCGCAGTCTCCTCCGTTACCTAGGGGACCAGGGAGAGAGGGTTTAGCTTAGAGAGAGAGAGTGAGAGACGACAGAGTGAGGTGTAGACAGAGCAACCTATCCTGCTACCTTGTAGGGTTTATGAACACATAATAAATCATACGTACAGAGCATTCCAGACACTCTCTGACCAGACTAAACT
>NC_136953.1:7341874-7346874 GCF_949987615.1 Pollachius pollachius | reverse complement strand
CTGGGATACAGACGGACAGACACACACACACACACACACACACACACACACACATATACACACAAACACAAACATACACACACACATACGCATACATATACACACGCATGCACACACATACACGTGAAGACATGCACACAAACATACAAACAGCGAACACATATGTGTGACGATAAAATATCCACAAGCATGCCATGTAGCACCTCTTTTATTGATCTAATCTGATCTAGTCTGTTCTGTACCCCAGTTAAATGTAATGAGATCTAGTCTTAATCTGCTGTAATTCAATTAACTGTTATCTAATCTAATCGAATGTCCTCAATCCTGTTGCAATGTGCTATTATTTAACGGAATGTGAATTGCATTGCACTTCTAAATCAATTCAATGTAATCGTAATCTGCTCCAATCCGTTATCTTGTAACCCCCTCCTCTGTTGCTGTCGAGGGTGTTCTCCTGTCATCCGGACTGTACCTCCAGGTATCCTGTGAACACCACTGCCAGCAGCAGGATGACCACAAAGAAGGTGACCCCGTACGACACCGCCATCGCAAAGTTCCTGCAACCAGACGGAGAGTCCTGGCCTCAGCACAGAAGGCAAGCACACACTGGTTCCCAACCTGGGGGCTGAGAACCCTTTGGGGTCGGCTGATCTGCATATCGGGTCGCAGAAGAGCGGTCATGGAGGGGACATTGGTGGGGTTCTTATGAGAGACCTCCCATACTTGATGATATTAAGATATAAAAAAGTGCACAATTGGTACATTGTTTTGAGGACTACGTTGACTTTTTGAATTCCCATTTAAAGGAATGTTATGCGATCTCTCTGAGATAGTGGCTGATTCTCCACTTCGTTGTGTTTTGGTCCATTACTAAATGTCAACAGTTTACTGACTTTAAACACACCTAATAAGAATCATGCCTTTTACAGTAGTGGCAAATAGGATGGCTTTCAAAGGGATAAAATTACATACCTGAAACAAGTTTATAAACACAGGCAAAACCAAGGTCACACACTTTTCTTAGGCACCGGAAATGCATGAGACAGATCCATTGATCACATACTTAGCATGTTTTCTATTGTATATTGGGAGGTACTGATTGGTATTTTCCTCAGTGTTGGCGGACTCAGACACTCCCAAAGAATGTGTGGTAACGCCCGCGTAGGAGATATAATTATAGGGTAGGGTGAGGGAGTGAGAGGGGGCGGGGCTTACAGCTCAGAGACCAGCATCTGGACAGTAAACAGAGTGATGAAGATGAAAGCCGAGCATCCCATGGAGTGATGAAGACCAGAGACCTCTGAGAGACGAAACTAACACACACACACACACACACACACACACACACACACACACACACACACACACACACACACACACACACACACACACACACACACACACAAACAGTGCTTTTAGGGCATCATTACAAATAACACTATAATAACACTATATCAATATATTTATACTAGAGTAATACTACGTAAAAACAGAAAGTCTTACCTGTTTCTCGAGCTCAATGTCATTAAACCACAACGTTAGCCAGTTCAGCTTCTTTGTCCTCCTCCTACAAACACACACAACACTTAAAGGTTGATGGTTTGAACCCCATTCTCCAGTGTCCCTGTAGGCATACTTGAACAAAATGTCCCGTAACCTGTACTTGCTTCATAATGAACTGTCTCTGTATTCAATGTAAATCTCTTTGGACTAAATTACTATACACAACATTTATGGAAACTTATCTTTACATTAATATATTCATAATAATGTCCCATATATCAACATACAGAGAAATATACACACTGCCTGAAATTCTATTTCTCATTATTTGATCCTATTTAAATGACTACATTGTGTATCTACTCCCGTTCTCTTTGATATTAAATAACCAACCCAAGAGGAACCACAGCAGTAGAAGCAGGCGCTGAACAGAGACCTCACCTTGCACCCTCCAACGTGTCCAGGGATGCCCGGGCGACTCTGACATCTTGAATGTCCACGCTGAGGACCAAACACCAACAGTTTGAACAAGCTTCATCAAGGCCTACCACCCTGTACATTACGATGTTTGGTCTGGGTCGGTCGTGGAGGGAGGAATTCTTCGTAACCATGGTTGAGCTCTTACCTGACTGGCCCTATGTTTTCCAGCGGTCCTTCCTTTGAGCAAACATGAAGTGAATTAGTTAATCCACAAAACAGTTAACCAATCACTGAATCAACCAATTAACCAGCAAATAAATAAATTCCTAACTAATAAGCATTTACTAAGTTATTCTTTATTATAATATCTTCCTGTAGATTATTATACATAAAAAGTTATGAATAACCCATAATAAGCAATCGCAGGTAATACACCATGGACAACATGAAATAGTGAATACTGAAGGAGTGAATAACGCGTGAGGAATAGAACCTGCAGGTCGGGCAGCGCCCGGGTGGTGGACACCCGGATGGTGGACACCCGGGTGGTGGACACCCGGGTGGTGGACACCCGGGTGGTGGACACCCGGGTGGTGGACACCCGGGCGGGCCGGAGCCGGGGCTGGAGCACGGCGGCCTCTGGGTTGCTGAGGTCGGCGAAGGGGTGGATGGTCTGCCAGGACTGCAGGTACTGGGACATACGCACCGACGCCCGTAGCTTGGTCTCCCTGGCTCCCAGGGAGTTGCTCTGCACAGCCCGGGGGGGGGGGGGGGGGGGGGGGCGACACAGGCCAGCCATGAGCAGGAGCTAACGCTAACACCGCAAGAGCACGCCGGTGGTGGATCTCATGCTCTGTTAGCGTGGGACGCTATGGTAGTGTGGGACGCTTTGTGAGCATGAGAAGCTAACCGCTGTTACACGGGACATTTTTACACAAATAGAGAGGTCCTCCAAGGAATGCTTACAGAAGAAACGTATCCTTAATGAAAATGTGTCCATTTGCACACTTTAAATTGGTAGTAATTGGTCTCAGTCTAGCAGTTCAACAAAATGATTTGTGCTGAAACCCTTAAGGAGGGCAGCAGTGAGGCACAGACACTGTTATGGACCTACCTCAAAAGGCCTCCTTGCTTTCCTCTTATGGGGGTCAGTCACCAGGTAAGTCTTCCTGCCCTGGAGGAGAGCATCCCTGGCGCCCCCGTCTGTGTCCTCCACTTGGTACATCCCGTTTAAGTGCCTCTTGGTTTCCTCAGAGATGTGCACTCGGCTGCAAAATGGAACGGTTCATTTGTGTGAAGATGGTGTAATACCCTCAACGTATTAAAGATAATATAAAGATAATAATAATAATACAACACTATTATATAATAATATAAGCAAACATTACATTGAAAAAAAAGGATGTTTATTCAATTGACTTTTTTTATAGTAATATAAATTAAACAGTAAATCAGAATTATTCAATCTGATTCAGCCATTTTTTATCATATATAACATCTAAACATATTTAGAATATTATATATTTGAGTCAAATGATCGTATATCATCTTACCCGGCAAGTCCTCCCGACTCCATGTGATTGGCCAACGTCACGTCATGTGACCAAACATCATACTGCCACTTCTGTAGGCCAATCACACCGCAGAGCACGTTGCCGGAGTGAACTCCGACCCGCATGCTGATCTCCACCCCGGTGGCCTCGCGTAGCTTACTACGAGGAAGAGGCACAACGGGGAACCTTCATAACGCGGTCGTCCACAGACACCAGGGAAAGTACTGGAGCAGTAGGTGACAGGATGTACAGTATAAGGCACTGTAATCATCATCATTTAAGATAGTCACGTTCAAAAGCAGAATACACGATTGTTGGCAGGAGGAAAGATGAGGAGAGAAGAGGAGAATGGTATGGATATATATATAATATACATAATAGAGTAGAAGAGAGGAGAGGAGAAGAAGAAATGGAAAGGAAAGGAGAAGAGAGGAGAGGAGTTGAACGGAGGTGAGAGGAGATGAGAGGATGAGAGGAAAGGAGAGGAGGAGGAGACAGGAGGCTAGGACAGGAAAGGAAAGGAGAGGAAGGGAAAGGAAAGGAGGAGCTAAGAGACAAGGAGAAGAAAAGAAAATGAGAGGAAAGGAGAAGAACGGAAAGGAGAGGAGAGGAGAGGAGAGGAGGAGAAGAAAATAAGTGGAACCCAACCGCAAAGAAGAGGTGATACACTGGCTTGTGAGCGGTTCATGTTTAGGTGATGGATCAACCCGTGTGGATCGACTACTGATCATGTGTGAGTGAGTGGGGCTGACTTGATGGCGGTGCACATGTCCAGGCCCATCTGAACACAGTTCCTGGCGTGGGAGGACGTGGGGTCCGGCAGACCTGACACACAGTAGTAACAGTCCCCCAGGATCTTGATGCGCAGGCACTCGTTCTTCTACGGAGAGAGAAGCACAAAGGGGCACACCCCCCTTTCACAACGCCCTCCTCGAAAACCAACGCTTTTCATCAGCTTCACCACGAGTGTGTCTTTGGGAGTGACAGAGTGACTCAGTGACATCATCAGCCGTACCTTCGCGATGTCATCGAAGCGTCCGAAGAGCTTGTTGAGGACGACCACCAGCTCCTCAGGTGTACAGCTGCTGGACAGCTTGGTGAAGCCTACGATGTCTGCATACAGAATACTACAGGGAGAGAGAGAGAGAGAAAGAGAGAGAGAGAGAGAGGAGAGAGAGAGAGAGAGAGAGAGAGAGAGAGAGGGAGAGAGAGAGAGAGAGAGAGAGAGAGGAGAGAGAGTGAGAGAGAGAGAGAGAGAGAGAGAGAGAGAGAGAGACAGAGAGAGAGAGACAGAGAGAGAGAGAGGGGGAAGGAGAGACAGATAGAGAGAGAGACAGAGGACAGATAGAGAGAGAAACAGAGAGAGAGAGAGAGAGAGAGAGAGGGTGAGAGAGGGAGAGAGAGAGAGAGAGAGAGAGAGAGAGAGCGCGAGACCAAGTTAGCAGAGACAGACAGACAGGCAGACAGAAGGCCTTAATTTATGTTTCAGGTTAACATAATCAACCTTAAAATAAAACATGTCAC
>NC_136953.1:7110380-7341674 GCF_949987615.1 Pollachius pollachius | reverse complement strand
GAGAGAGAGAGAGAGAGAGAGAGAGAGAGAGAGAGAGAGAGAGAGAAGAGAGAGAGAGAGAGAGGGAGAGAGAGAGCGAGAGAGAGGGAGAGAGAGAGGGGAGAGAGAGAGAGAGAGAGAGAGTTTAAGATGCAATTGTTGTTTTTTGACAGTGAATGCAAACGACGTGCCCGTAGAAGCATGCAAATACAGTTACAGTAAGTACGGTCACAAAGACACACACACCTAACAAACACCTTATTGTTAATGTAAATGTAACAAAAAACACACACAAATAAGCTCACAAACATACACACACACACACACCACACACACACCACACATACAAACACACAAACACAACACACACACACTCCAAACCCAACTACCTCAGCTGGACGACTGGTACCCGCCATTGCTAAGAGCAAGCAAAGGTCGATCAACAAAGTCACAACGCTTCTCTATTTTGGGACCTCAGTGGAGGAACTAGCTCCCTGCCGATGTCAGGACCCGCAGAGTCGCTCACCAGCTTCCGCAAAAGACTCAAAACTCACCTGTTCAGAGTTCACCTCGACTCTGCATAGCCACCCAGCCCCTTCCGGCCACCATTGTACAGTGGGGCAAAAAAGTATTTAGTCAGCCTCCAATTGTGCAAGTTCTCCCACTTCAAAAGATGAGAGAGGCCTGTAATTTTCATCATAGGTATACCTCAGCTATGAGAGACCAAATGAAAAAAAAAAATCTAGAAAATCACATTGTCTGATTTTTAAACAATTTATTTGCAAATTCTGGTGGAAAATAAGTATTTGGTCAATAACAAAAGGTCATCTCAATACTTTGTTACATGCCCTTTGTTGGCAATGACAGAGGTCAAAAGTTTTCTGTAAGTCTTAACAAGGTTTTCACACACTGCTGCTGGTATTTTGGCCCATTCCTCCATGCAGATCTCCTCTAGAGCAGTGATGTTTTTGGGCCACACAGACTTTCAACTCCCTCCAAAGATTTTCTATGGGGTTGAGATCTGGAGACTTGCTAGGCCACTCCAGGACCTTGAAATGCTTCTTACGAAGCCACTCCTTCGTTGCCCGGGCGGTGTGTTTGGGGTCATTGTCATGCTGAAAGACCCAGCCACGTTTCATCTTCAGTGCCCTTGCTGATGGAAGGAGGTTTTCACTCAAAATCTCACGATACATGGCCCCATTCATTCTTTCCGTCACACGGATCAGACGTCCTGGTCCCATGGCAGATAAACAGCCCCAAAGCATGATGTTTCCACCCCCATGCTTCACTGTAGGTATGGTGTTCTTTGGATGCAACTCAGCATTCTTTCTCCTCCAAACACGACGAGTTGAGTTTTTACCAAAAAGTTATATTTTGGTTTCATCTGACCATATGACATTCTCCCAATTCTGTTCTGGATCATCCAAATGCTCTCTAGCAAACTTCAAACGGGCCCGGACATGCACTGGCTTTAGCAGGGGGACACGTCTGGCACTGCCGGATTTGAGTCCCTGGCGGCGTAGTGTGTTAGTGATGGTAGCCTTTGATACTTTGGTCCCAGCTCTCTGGAGGTCATTCACTAGGTCCCCCCCGTGTGGTTCTGGGATTTTTGTTCACCGTTCTTGTGATCATTTTGACCCCACAGGGTGAGATCTTGCGTGGAGCCCCAGATCGAGGGAGATTGTCAGTGGTCTTGTATGTATTCCATTTCCTAATAATTGCTCCCACAGTTGATTTCTTCACACCAAGCTGCTTACCTATTGCAGATTCAGACTTCCCAGCCTGGTGCAGGTCTACAATTGTGTTTCTGGTGTCCTTTGACAGCTCTTTGGGCTTGGTCATAGTGGAGTTTGGAGTGTGACTGTTTGAGGTTGTGGACAGGTGTATTTTATACTGATAAGGAGTTCAAACAGGTGCCATTAATACAGGTAACAAGAGGAGGACAGAGGAGCCTCTTAAAGAAGAAGTTACAGGTCTGTGACAGCCAGAAATCTTGCTGGTTTGTAGGTGACCAAATACTTATTTTCCACCATAATTTGCAAATAAATTCTTAAAAAATCAGACAATGTGATTTTCTGGATTTTTTTATTTCATTTTGTCTCTCATAGCTGAGGTTTACCTATGATGAAAATTACAGGCCTCTCTCGTCTTTTTAAGTGGGAGAACTTGCACAATTGGTGGCTGACTAAATACTTTTTTGCCCCACTGTATGTTGTAACATCCTGGCACTTAATGTACACACTTATTGTACACACTTAATCTACATTGCACTATTTCATAGTACGTCATTGTGTAGCATCTGCAGTAGCTGCTATCACTGCTGTACGCGGGGAATGGGTTAGCCTAGCGGTTGTTAGAACTTGCACTTGGCTCTATGAACGTCTTTACTGTACTGACAGCAATGTATTGTTCCACTTCTTATGACAAATGTACTTGTCGCTTTGGATAAAAGCGTCTGCTAAATGCCCAACATGTAACCCCCCCCCCCCCCCCCACCTTGCACATGGTGGGGATGAGGATGATGATGGTGATGGTGAAGAGCAGGGTGAGCAGCAGCCCGGGCAGCATGGCGGGGGTCTCCTCCAGGCACCGCAGGAAGCCTCGGCCCACCGCCCGGTAGCAGCAGCACAGGCTCAGGCTGCGCCCCGGCCAGCCGCCGCCGCCCTCCTCCGAGTCCTCGCCGCCCCGGTTGCCGTGGTTACACCGGCAGCACGTCGCCTGGTCCAGGCCGCATCGGACGCAGGAGTGGCCCCCCGAGGGCCTCCCGTTCAGCCCTCCGCCCCCGCCATCGTCCTCCGCTCGGGCCCACACGTCTTCCTTATCTTCTTCGTCTTTTCCGGCATTTCCGGCATTTCCGACTATTTTTCCGTCATCTTTGTCTTTTTCCGTGGAAGCATTGAGGTCGCCCCCGACTGGTGGGGCGACGTCCTCCGACCAATCGGACGCCTGGGTGGAGACCGGGGTTTCGTGCTCCGTGGGCGGAGTTGAGGGCGACGTCGACGACGTCTTTGGGTGGGCCTCGCGGGGTTGCGGAGCTAGCGCCGTTCTGGCCACGCCCACCTCTACGGAACTCGCCGAACCAGCGAGCCCCGGGGCGCCGGCGGGGTCGGTCGTGAGGTCCCTTCCTGGCGTAACGACGCCGAGGGGGTCCCGTCCCCCAGAGTTGTCCTGCATGGTGGGGGGGGGGGGGGGGGGGGGGTCTGTCCGTCAGTCTAGGGCGACCAACTCGCGCTGTGTCCGTCTGTCTGTCCTTGTCAGGGTCACCGGTGAAAAGGTCATTCTCTGTTCGGAGTTCTGTATGTCCGTCTGTCTGATTCTCTTTCTGTCTTCCTGTTAGCTTTGTCTGTTCATCTGTCTTTGTCTGTCTGTCAGCCTGCCTGTCTGTTTGTACATCTGCCTTTGTCTGTTTATCTGTCCTGTCTGTCTGTTTGGCAGCTTGTCCGTCTATCTGTCTGCTTGTCTCTCTCTTTCTCCCTCTTGGTCATCCTTTGTGCAGTCCTTTCAGCACACAGTAAAATCAATTATCACACTGTGAATAGAACGTCTCTCTCTCTCTCTCCCTCTCTCTCCCGCTCCTCTCTCCCTCTCTCTCTCTCCTTCTGTCTCTCCCTCTCTCTCTCTCTCTCCCTCTCTCTCCCCCTCCTCTCTGTCTCTCTCTCCCTCTCTCCCCCGCTCCTCTCTCTCTCTCTCCCTCTCTCTTTCTCCCTCTCTCTCTCTCCCTCTCTCTCCCGCTCCTCTCTCTCTCTCTCTCTCTCTCTTTCTCCCTCTCTCTCTCTCTCTCTCTCTCTCTCTCCCTCTCTCTCTCTCTTTCTCTCGTATCTTCCCAGGTCTTCAGTGCAGGTGGTCCTAGGTAGAGTGCCTCCAGACAGACCAGCTCAGGGGTCTACCGCGTTGTTGAGAAAGCCTTCTCCTTGGTGGCGTCGCGGGGCCGGGCTCCCTGACGTAGCCGTGCCGACCGGAGGGCTGGAGAATGAGTCCTCTGAAGGTTTCTCACAGGAAGGTGGCACGGCCCTGCTGTGAAAACAGAGGTGAGCTGTGCAGACAAAGAGCTCTGAACGAAATGTTAACCGCAATGCTTTTTATCCTGAAAATCACACAGAGGCACCTTATTCAAACCTGACAGCCAAACCCGAACAGGAAGTGGGATTGTATGGGAGCCTTGTTACCGCTGGAAATAAATATGCTGCGTTAAACCACAGCGGTGATGCAAACCAATAGATAACGCTGCCTCAATGCTATTGTAATGATGAATGCGTTGGGGCTCATTTCTCTTTTATGTAGAAACTTGCTCGACTGGCTTGTTAATAAACTTCTCATTAAAACACACGCGCGCGGGCACACATACAGGCACACACACACACACACACGCGCACACATAGGCAATCACACACACACACACATACACATACACCCCCCCCCCCCCCCCCCACACACACACACACACCTCAGCAGAAAGAAATGTGAGTGGCGCACCCAGACAGCATTTCTGCAAGTTCACCTTGTCTCTATAGTTCACCACATTTATCTTTCCCTCTCTACTTGAGACACATGTCACACATGACAAAAACAATACAAATACCCTAGTTTTGCTCCATATCGTATTGGCGCTACGGAAAAATAAATACAAAGACGTGCATGTGCCTATGATACACGCTTTACGCAAATCCCAGCGAAAACCCGTCCGCACGTTGTCATCGGAGCGTTGGTTTTAGTGACTTTATTCAACTTTATACGTTGAATAAAGTCACGAGTCGTTGTTTGTCTAAAGTCCCCCAACAATCTCCAACTTTATAGAAAGGCCTATTTAACAAACTTTATTCTATCACAGTTTATACTCGCATGTTACCCGGACGGATTCAGCATAACCTTACGAGATAGACTTAGAAAACGTTGTCTTATAAAAAGAATATTGTTTTCAATGGCGGTTTTAAAAGTAGGAATCGGTTATCTGAAAGTATGAACTACGAAGAAAGAGTATGACTACCTTCATCGGCGGAGCAACGGATGGAGACGTCTCCACAAACGGCCTTCCACGGCAGACTGACTTCAGACAGTGACAATTACCATCACGACAAGTCTCGTAAAAAAGAAGCCCAACCACATAACCAGTTAAAGGGTTGTTTCACGAACTAAACCAAACGTTAACACTGCCTTTACGTCTCTGGAGGTGCTCTCCGATCCGGTGCGTCATAGGCCCGTGCCGCGACTTCATTATTCACGATTCGCGCGCGAATTTCTCACGGCTTAGTGACAGGTCACGCGCATTAATAAAGCACAGAGGTCCCTGGCCGACTGTGTCTGAGATGAATGGGCGGAGGGCGCGCGCCCGATGCGGCGTCCGAGGAGGAGCGCATGTTGGTCTAGTCCGTACTATGCAAATATCAACAGAGGAGCCGCAGACGCACCAGTCAAAGGTCAAACCGCATTTATTATTTCCATTTGCAAACAGAAAGATTGGATAGAAAGGATGCCTTCTCTTCCTGTCTCCCTCCCCATACAATGCAGTGCGAAGGGTTTGCCTTTATTGGCATAGGAAACGTGCAATAATGTCCCAGCACAGAGGGTTATGAAAATAAATGTGAGTTAAACTTAAAATTAAAGATAAGTCAAAAACAACAATGATAACACATCTAAGTATCTTAATCCGACCACACACACATACACACACACACACACACACACACACACACACACACACACACACACACACACACACACACTAACTCAGTAACAGTAAGGTCTCTATTGTTATTATTCTACGCATTTGTGGGCGTGCACGCCATGTAGAGCTCCACTCAAAGAATGTTCCAGAAATAGTCGCCTTCTATTCTCCTCCATTGTCTAAGACACACCCGTTCAGCCTTATATACCGGTACACCTATTCTCAGAAACACCAATCTGATCACGATAGAGTGGCCATGGCCTCATGTACAGATGATCATTATTTGATGGCTACATAAGCAAAAGCATTGATGACAATATCAAACCACTATATAATATTGTTGTACTGGCCTGTAACAAGTAAAACTTTGCGGTGTTTCCTAGTTGTTACACCATTATCATAAACATCCATTTGTTGATGTCAAAGAATCTAACTCTACAAGATAGATAGCTAACTAACTAAACTAGCGAACTAGCTAACTAACTAACTAACTAACTAACTAACTAACTAGCCATAGCTATCTTACTAACTCACAGACAATTAAATAAACATCCCAGCCAACTGTAATCAACTAAGTACTAACTATAGGCTAAACTGAACGCGTAAAGTTTAATTCTCCCACACAATAATAAATAAGTTGACACCAATAATTAGACAATTAAAATAAATATCTGTACAGGTCAGTCCTTCACGTTGCGCTTGGAAGTTGCATAATAGCACTTTGCTCTGATTGTTTTAATAGGAAGGGTACAAAGTCCAGGTAGCCAGCATCACTAAACAGATGCTCTGGTTTCCAGACAATAGCGAGAAGAGGAGGTAATATAGAAAAGTGTTTGGTTAGTTAATATTCCCAGACTTGGGAAATATGTAATTATTATTTGAAAAATGTAGTTTTACATATTTCTTATAGCAATTTTCTATGAAGTGCAATTTAATTTAATTCAGCACATGTTACAGTTGACATAATCTCTTACCTACGATTTTTTTTTTACTCATACACGGTACACTGGTATATCTATATAGGCCTGTATACACGTATAACCATACCATAACCTAGTTGTCACAGGTAGCACTCAAATCAGCCTCTAGAGAGCGACAGAGTCAAATCCAACGACTGTTGACTTTGACGCCTGCAAAACTCCTCAACAATACTTTCCAGGAATTCGGAAACGTTCGCAGACGTTCGCAGACGTGCATGATTGCACAGTGCATGATTTAATTGAATACAGGGAGCATAATTGCTCACCTGTATTCAATTATGTTAGGGTTAATAACAGGTGTGAAATCACGAGACGGATTAGTGTTTTCAGTGAACATACTAGTGTGTAATACACTTAACTGATTGTGTGCAGTGAATACATCTTCATTGTGTGTCGTCAATATTTTATTTTTTGCTCTGGTTTGCCAAAGCCAGGGATGGAAACCAACGTAAATGGCCCCTCTTACATTTGCAAGCATCTTAAGGAATCGTTTAAACCAGGACTTGTATAAGGTATAACGGGACATAGGACATGGTTAAATGTATTGGTCTCTTTTGCCGTGTCACTCCAAAAGCACCTGACTGCAGCACGCAGATCGGGGTTGGGCTAAATGTGGCCCGGAGCTAAACGTTTGACTCCGCCTACGGACATAGTGGCGTAATATAATCTATATCAAATAGAGATTATAATCTAAATAGATTATAATATAATTATACAATCTATATCGATTATATTATAATTTCATTAAACTTCACAGGAAGAGCTATTAATTAAGTTAAATGTATTACTTGGCATTGTTTGATCAACTCTGTCCTGATATGTTACACCTCTGGTTTCAGGTCAGGATCAGGTCTGGTGGCACAATGTTGTTCTTTGGGAAAACATGTTTCTTTTTGTATCTTAAATGACAATACCAGCCCACATTATAATAGTAGTAATAATAATCAAAAAATATATATATTCACACCATAGCATTTTTTCAGAGAGTGACAAACAGTGGGCCTATATATAATGACACATGTTATTTTGTACACTCAATTATATTATCTAAGTCAAATAAACCAAAGACAGAAGACTTTGCATCATTGATTTATATTTTTACCCCATAGGCCTAAACATGTTTGATCTGTAAAGAGAAAAAATATAGATCTTATAGCCTAGTCAAGTACATTCCTGCTTCCATGAATGTTTTACAATGGCAAGTATCAAGGTATTTTGCTCTCCTGGTGGTATGATAAAACATTTAAAGGCACAAAGAGGTGTGAACAAGTTATTTTAATAAAATAATGGCAAGAAAATAGTAAAATGTTAGCAAATGCTATTAAGTAATGTCTCACCCTGACATCATTCACGCCAAGCTTCCTCCAGGGGCCGGGAGATAGGCTGTGCGGAATTAATCTGTACAAATAGTAATCTGAAGTAAATAAAAGTTAGATTGGCTTCATTAACTTCCATCAACTTTTGATTGAAAAGCATGCATAAACGCTTGGAACAAAGCTTGAACTGAATAAGGAAGGTTTTCATAACAGGCTCAAACAGAAATGCCCCACTCAAATAAGATATAGAGATCTCTTTAAGGAATCAAAATAGTTGTAATATGGAATGGAATATTTAGATCAAATAAAAACAGAACCATTGACCAGCCGAAGACCGCTCCTCCACGATGCACCGGTGTTGTGAAGAACAATGGCAGTCAGGGTATGTGGCGACTTCAAAGTCACGATTATTTCACTACTTTAGGCTGAGCAGCATGAGGTGCCATTTGTAAACCTTTGCTGCTCAAAAACGTGCTTCACTTGGTCCAGATTTAGCTCAAGTTTTGCCTAATTTTCCCGCATTTAGCAAATAAACACCCCCCTTTCAAAATGCACTGCAATTTTCCTTTCCCCTGTCAGGTACAAGGCCAGAGAGACAAATAGCCTAACTATGTTTCTTTGGTAACTTTGGTTTGACTCATCCCAGTATCGTTGATGCTTTGAATAACATCAATTATGACGTTGTCAAAACTGGTAGGCCTATAGGTGTTGTGAGTTAGATTAGATGTGTCTAATCTAACTCCGTATCCGTATGTGGTCCGACCGCATACCACCATCAGACATCCCCCCCTGCGATCAGCAGCGGTTTGGGTGATCCTGCATGCTTTCATCAGAACATTTCATCATAACTTATGAGTTCAGTGAGTGCATTTCTTATAAACGTGCTGATTAATCCTCTCCTCAGGGAATGTTCAGATGGCTTAATAGTCGCAACTCATGTCCTACAGGTTCAACCGACTGTCACTGGACAATCATGCACTATACACTGGGTTTTTGGATTGTCGGTGCCGTTAAAGTATCATTGATAATCGTTTAGCCCAGGGGTTTTCAAAGTATGACAGAGTGAGCCCCCCCTCAGAGAACAAATTTCAGCTGAGCCCCCCCCCCCAAAAAAATGTTCTAAATCCCTGTGTTTTGAAAGATCTTTTAATTATTTTAGACATTTTAAACATCTCTGATCATATCTTAAACATCTCTGATCATATTTTACACATTTTAAATATCTCTGATCATATTTTTGAAACATTTTAAAGATATTTTTGAAACATTTTAAAGATATTGTTGAAACATTCTAATCATCTTTGTGCGTTTTTAATTACATTTCTTAACACATTTTAACATCTTTATCTAAGCATGTTTTTGCTTAACGTTTTTTAAATACATTTGAACAGCTTAATCTGTAAACTGCCAGTTTAGCCTCCTTTTTAGCTCACCGCTACTTTAGTGGGAGCAATGAGTTTGCGTTTGACTTTGCGTCTTCGCGTTTTTTTCTGTTACTTTTTCTGGTTTATTTTTTCTCACGTCGCGCCCCCCAGGGGAGGCGCGCCTCACAGTTTGAAAACCACTGCTCTAGAAAGTGGCAGATTGTAATGAGCTAATACATCCTTATTAACTTTATGTTAAGATATGTCCTCAGTTGTATGTGATGTGGTTTTACATTGATATGTACTGATGTACTGTGTATATGCTTGTGCCACGGGGGGGCGCTATGGCGCAGCATCTGCCTCATTAGTTTATTGTTCCAGCTGAGATGCCGTAGTAGAACGCGGGAAAAATAGCAGCGTGACCGTGAGAATGATGTGTCCGCTGCAGTTACTAAATAAATATGCCGAAGGCTAAAGAAGACTCAACATCTTTTCTTCCGAATGCGACGTTAGCTGCAACAGTACAGTAACACAACTCAACGGGTTATGGGCCCAGGAGTCGTTCGGAAGATAAGTTTACCACCGACTAGAAAGTCGCAACCGCAACGGACTGCATGCTAACGGGACTGCTAACTAAGAAAACTAGCAAGCTAACATGGCGGAACAACGAAGGAGATTGTCTCGACTGACGTTCGACGGAGATGAGACTAAGTATGAGCTTTGGGAGACCAAAATGTTGGGACACTTTCATTTATCAGGGCTAAAGGACACTGTCAAGTTGTCCGTGTTTTTTGGTGTTTTGTACTTTTTCCCCAACTTGAAAGAGGAACTGACATCTATTGGAGGTTTTGGGAAAACTGGATTCTACTCAAAATGTAATGACTTGAGTCCCAGGTAGTGGCTACGTTTTCACTTTTCTTTCCTTTTTATTTTCAGTTAAACAGTAGCTTGCTATTTTCTCTTGCCATTAACCTTTAGTTTAAAAACCTTTAAAGATAAACAGAAACATAGAAAACACACATGAATATCAGCAATACACACCACAATAAACCGACACCAACATGTGCAAATAATTGACTTTCTCAGATATAAACTCTTGTACAAAATATACTGGAATTTTAAACTTAAAAAGTACACAAACAACGCAGAAATTACATTCTTCAATTGTGGAACATTCAATAATAAAATACTAAATGCATAAACCATCACTTATACAAAAATGGCTACTGCAGCCTCACCATCACCTTATTTCTAACAAGTGACAACTTAGTTAACAGTTTACGGTATAGGCAGACAACATTGGCATCCCCACTTGCAGCGAATGCTGCGGTTAGAAGCTATAAATAGCACAAACAACGTTACCGGAGCAGCGGCGGACTTTGATGGAAAAGATCGGAAGTAGGCTACATTCTCTTACCGGCTGCCTCTCCAGATTTCAAAGATGTTCAGTATGTACGATCCAAGAGATTTTAGTTTGCGCATTTGCTGTGGTTTTCTAACCACTCTCTTGTTCCCTCTCGTGCCTCCTTGAAGCTCAAGTGCTGCTCGTGTCTGCGTCGCGCGTATGACGTAGGTTATCTTTGCCGTTGGCCAGAACTTTGCGTCAACCATTAGTTGAGCTGGTGAGTCCTTCCGCTCCCAATTTAACATTAAATCACTATTTTTTTGTCCGTTAATTTCTTCTTTTTTTCCAGTTTATTTTCTTAAACCCCAAAGTAAAATTAAAACCACAGTTTGACTCGACAGACACTGTGTTAAGAGAACCGAGGACAGAAGTCGAGATAGCAGCAGATACAAAGAAAAATGCTGACGCTTATGCGGAGTTGATTTTGCTGTTAGATGACAAAAGCCTCTCATTAGTTATGAGGGATGCGCCCGATAATGGAAGAAAGGCTCTGCAAATATTGAGAGAGTATTATGCGGGGAGGGGAAAGCCCCGTATAATAAACTTGTACACCACGTTGACATCGCTACAGAAGGCTAACGATGAAAGTGTAATGGACTATATCATCAGAGCTCAAACCGCCATCACAGCACTGCGGAACGCGGGAGAAACGTTGGGAGACAGCCTGCTAGTTGCTATGGCTTTAAAAGGATTGCCTGAAAGTTTCAAGCCATTCGCAATACATGTGGCACATACAGACGATAACATCACGTTTGCAGATTTCAAGACTAAACTGCGTAGTTTTGAAGAGACAGAGAAGATAAAAGCAGCCGACTCCAACGATAGTGTGATGAAAACACAAGGGAAAACCGAATGGCGGCCAACCAAGACGAGCGCGCTTGGCTGGAACAAAGACGACTCAGAGATGGTGTGCTTCAAGTGTGGCACCAAAGGCCACAGAGCGAAAGCGTGTCGACAGAAAACATGGTGCAGTTTTTGCAGAAGTGACACACACAAAGACGCCACATGCAGGCGTAAGGACAAGGACAGTAAAGACAAAAAGGATGGTGTGAGTAAAGTTTCAGAAGACGCTGAGGAGAACTACATTTTCCAGGTGAGAGACGGAGGGATCCAGCGACAGCCGGCACGCCGCATCCAAGAGAGGGGCCTGATGGTGGACACGGGGGCTACCTCTCATATCGTCACAGACATCACCATGTTTAAAAGTTTCGACTGTGCGTTCAGGCCAGAGACGCACACGGTCGAGCTGGCAGATGGCACCCGGTGCAGCGGGGTCGCTCAGCGGAGGGGAAATGCTGAGGTTTCCCTCATCGACAGCAGAGGACAGCGACACAAGGCGACGCTGAGAGACGCTTTACTTGTACCGTCATACCCCCAATGCATCTTCTCGGTGAAGGCGGCGACTGCGAGTGGGGCTACAGTTGTCTTTAAAGAAGGTAAAGACGCCTTGATAACCAGAGACGGTACCAGATTTAACATTCATGTTTATGACAGGATGTATTATTTGCATACTGAAACTGAGTCTAATGATAAGTGTAATGCATGTCACGACATACAAGCATGGCATGAGATATTAGGCCACTGTAATTATGAGGATGTTCTTAAGTTACAGAATGTTGTTGAAGGTATGCAGATCAAGGGCAAAATGGGTAGGCCTGAACAAGAGTGTGAGGTGTGTATTCAGGGAAAGTTTGCCCAAACCAAAAATAGGGACCCTGATACTAGAGCAAAGGCTCCCTTACAGATGGTACACACAGACCTTGCAGGTCCTGTTGCCACAGAGTCGATATATGGCTACAAATATGCGCAGTCATTTACTGACGATTACTCAAGCGCAGTGTTTGTTTATTTTCTTAAAAAGAAAAGTGATGCATTACATGCTACGGAAAAGTTCCTAGCAGATATATCCCCTTACGGGAAAGTGAGGTGCCTGAGATCCGACAACGGAACAGAGTTTACATGCGGTGATTTTCAGGCACTGCTCAGGAAAAACAATATAAGACATGAAACGTCAGCTCCGTATTCCCCGCACCAAAACGGAACAGCAGAGAGGGGTTGGCGCACTCTTTTTGAGATGGGTAGGTGCATGATTGTTGAAAGTGCGCTACCAAAGCAGTTATGGCAATATGCAGTACAAACAGCGGCAATGGTACGCAACAGGTGTTATAACAGGCGTACAGGACAGACTCCTTATGAGCTGCTGACCGACAAGAAGCCCAATGTATCCAAAATGCAAAAGTTTGGGTCTGTATGCTACACCTACAAACAGGACAAGGGGAAACTTGATTCCAGATGTGACCAGGGGCGTTTTGTGGGTTGCGACGAGAACAGCCCGGCGTGTTTGATGTATCATCCAGATACGAACAGAGTTCAAAAGCACAGGCTAGTGAAGTTTGTGAGCAGGGCAGCTGTGGAAAAACAGACACAGACAGGTGAGCCAGATCCAAGCGATGGCGATGACAGTGTGAGACCCAGGACTAGAGAGATCACCCAGGGGATCAGTAGGAGTACAGAAAATGCTTCAGAGCCAAGTGTACGAAGTAGAAGTGCTCATGGTGATAGTCCAGGTACAGTAACACGGTCTAGTGACCATAATCACACACAGGAGAGTGCCACAAGTGGTGAACCCGAGAGTAGGAGATATCCAGCTAGAGAGAGGAGAACACCGAGTTACTTAGGTGACTTCATAACTGATGACTGTGTTCACGATGGGGTTCATATCACGGTAGACTACTGCTGCAGAGTGGTGTGTGGCATTCCACAGACATTTGGGGAAGCAATGGGGTCAGCTAACTCAAAGCAATGGGTAAAAGCCATGGATGAGGAAATTCAGTCCTTAAACGAGAACAATACCTTTACCCCGACAGCACTGCCAATAGGCAAGACAGTGGGGGGTAGGTGGGTTACGCTATTAAGACTGATGTAGACGGAAAAGACAAATACAAAGCGCGGTTTGTGGCCAAGGGTTACAGCCAGAAAATGGGAGTAGACTATGGGGAGACGTTTTCACCCACGGCAGACCTGACGAGTGTTAGAGTAGTGCTACAGAAAGCGGTACAGGAAAATTTACTCCTGCACCAAATGGACGTGAAAACGGTGTACTTGCACGCTCCCATAGACTATGAGATCTACATCAATCCACCAGAGGGTTATCAAGAGAAAGAGGATATAGTGTATAAGCTAGAGAAATCACTTTATGGTCTTAAACAATCTGGACGCACTTGGAATAGGATTTTACATAATTGTTTAACTGAGAATGGGTTCACACAAAACCTAGCTGACCACTGTGTTTATGCCCAAGAGTCAAATGAAGGGAAGGTGATCATAATCATATGGGTCGATGAGTTGATTATTGCGGTAAGCAATACAGAGAAACTGAAAAAGGTGAAAGAGATGCTGGCAGAACAGTTTAAAATGAAAGATTTAGGCAAACTAAAACATTTTCTGGGTATCGATTTCAGTCAGGCAGATGGATGTATAAAGATGTCACAGGAAAGGTATACTAACAAGATACTACAGCGTTTTAATATGCAAGACTGTAGGATCAGAGAGACACCCTGTGAGCAAAAGCTAGAGTATACTGAGGATGCAGTAAAGATGGAAGATGTCAGGCTGTACAGGGAGGCAGTAGGAAGTCTTATCTACCTAACTACTTGTACCAGACCAGATATAAGTTTTGTGGTGAGCAGGTTATCACAGTACTTTGCTGAGCCTACAGAGGAGCAGTGGGTCACTGGGAAGCACGTACTAAGATACCTCAAAGGCACTGCAGAGAAAGGGTTAAGTTTTAGGAGAGACGACAGTAAGGAGCTAGGTATACAGGCCTACAGCGATGCAGACTGGGTGGCTGATACCAGTGATAGACGCAGTACCACAGGATACTGTGTGAGTCTTAGTCAGAACAGCTCCCTAGTCTCGTGGAAGACTAGAAAGCAACCTACCGTTGCGCTATCCACATGCGAGTCAGAATACATGGCACTGGCATCCACCATACAAGAGTGTCTATACCTAGAGCAGTTATTGGGAGGCATAGATAACTACAAATACACACAAACTATAGTACATGAGGATAATCAGGGAACAATCGCTCTTGCCAAAAACCCTGTAAACAGAAAGAGGTGTAAACATATCGACATAAAGTACCACTTCATCAGATCTACTGTGAATGAGGGAAGAGTGACTTTGATGTACTGATAACATGGTTGCTGATGTGATGACCAAACCTGTGAATAAGTTGAAACTGGAGAAGTTTGCAGGTGCTCTTTTTGGGGATTGATATGTGTATGACAGGGGTTCACATTCATTCTGTTTTTATTTTGTTTTTGCTTAAGAGTATAGCAACCTGAGTTCAAGTGGGGGTGTTAAGATATGTCCTCAGTTGTATGTGCTGTGGTTTTACATTGATATGTACTGATGTACTGTGTCTATGCTTGTGCCACGGGGGGGCGCTATGGCGCAGCATCTGCCTCATTAGTTTATTGTTCCGGCTGAGATGCCGGAGTAGAACGCGGGAAAAATAGCAGCGTGACCGTGAGAATGATGTGTCCGCTGCAGTTACTAAATAAATATGCCGAAGGCTAAAGAAGACATTTTTTCTTCCGAATGCAACGTTAGCTGCAACAGTACAGTAACACAACTCAACACTTTAAAATAAGTAGTAGTAAGTCCTTACGAGTCTACTAAATCCATAACTCAGGACATTTCTCTGTCTTTCAGACTTTTCTTTCTATGCGCGACCCCCCGACCCACAGGAACTGGTCCAAGGTCCGTGTCCGTGACAACATATACGTGGGCGGGGCGAGGAGGGCCGTCGCCAAGATGGCTGACTTCTGCAGAGAGATGGAGAGGAGACTGTGCCCAAGGTAAGCCCGCTGTGTACAGATGAAACACAGCTGCAGTGTTTGGTGCTTGTTACTGTAATAATATAATGACTGTGATGATAATGGTGATTATTTACTAGCCCATTCTGAACATATTTTCAATTACAAGTGATGGGAGGGGAATTTTAACAGCTGTGCCTAATAAACAGTGACACTAAACCATGCCTTTTATGTTACAGAGATCCAAGTGATCAGCCAGTATGCAGGTGTGTTTTTATCTCTTTTTGCATGAATGCCTTAACATCTTTCACCCAGTCTGCCTGTCTATCTGAATAACTAAATGTCTGCCTGCCTGCCTGTCTGTCTGTCTGCCTGCCTGTCTGCCTGCCTGCCTGCCTGCCTGCCTGTCTGTCTGTCTGTCTGTCTGTCTGTCTGTCTGTCTGTCTGTCTGTCTGTCTGTCTGTCTAGATGATGTGATTCTAGACCCAGATACGGTGTGCTCTTTGTTGGCTCTTTCCCCTGACGAAAAGCAGGTGAGACGGATCAGATAAGAAGAGGAATGATGAGATGGTGATGGTAATGATGATGATGATGATGATGAGGAGGAGGACGATAACACAGAGATGGACACTCACAAGATAACTGCTCTGTTGTTCGTCAGGTGAGCCATAGCAACCAGAGGAACCCGAGTTGGTTGCCCAGCGACCCCCGAAGGTTCCAGTCGTGTGTGTGTGTCTTGGGAACACAGCCCATCAAGCAGGGGAGACACAGCTGGGCGGTGGAGGTACGATCGTCCTCTCATTTCTGAACATCTCCCCTCGCCTTGTCTCATCTCTTGTCTCCTCATCTCTCATCTCTCCTCCCCTCATCTAATAATAATAATAATAATAATAATAATAATAATAATAATAATAATAATAATAAAACATTGCATTTGTATAGCGCTTTTCTCGCAGTCAAAGCGCTTTACATAGGAAACAAACAACTAATAAATAAACAAAAAGAAATGCAAAGTTGATGGGGGGTGGGTGGGGGGTGGTCCAGGAGTAGGCAAAGGAGAAGAGATGGGTCTTGAGGTGGGACTGGAAGATGGTGAGGGACTGGGAATCGCGGAGTGGGACGTGGGCGTGGCCAGGGAGTCCATCAACAGGTAAGGAAGCGTCAGGGTGCTGCCCGATCACGGCTACTGGGCCATCTGCCGACACAAGGGCGGGGCCGTTGGCCCCTGCTCCGCCCCCCTCATCCAGCCCCGCCTCCAGGCTACCGCCCCACCACGGCGGGTGTGCGTGTTCGTCGACTACGAGGAGGGCTCGGTCTCCTTCTATGACGTCGACGCCCACGTGCTCGTGCACGCGTTCAGCGGCTGCCGTTTCACCGAGCCCCTCTACCCCTACTTTAACCCCTGTCTCCATGGCAACGGCAGGAACACCGTCCCCTTGGTCATCTGCCCCGTCGAGGGACAGGTGAAGGGGCAGTAGGCGGGGCCAGGGGTTGTCCCAACCTTTGCTAGCCCATGAATGACCCCATGTTTATCAGCTGCACGTTCTAGTACTGTGTTGCTAGCTAGTCATACAGCAGACGCTGTGGATGAGACATTGTGCACAACAGTTGTTCAACTGTAAGACTTGTTTGTGGCCACATTTGTTGCCAGAGAGACACAGATTATTAAACTACTAAGAACTGCCTTCGAAGCTGAAGCGCTTTGGCGGTTGTCTGTGGCCCATGCCTTGAAAGATCAGCCAAAAAGAAGATTAAGTCCCTTGGGGGAGAGATGTATCTAACAGATATGGGTGTGGTCAACCTGCCCTAGCAGACAGCAATAATATGTTTTTTCATAATGAGAATATTTCACCTCTCAGTGTTTACCCACTGTGTCATGGTTAACCTGAGCTGAGTACATTGTGGTTCATAGCTGGGTACATTATCAGGACACCAATTGAGAATACCAAGATGCATGCTACTCTGTGTAATTAACTGTTAATCATGATACTATCATGATTAAACACTTGTGATATAATATTTTACGGGGGATTATTGTGTGCTGCGTACTCATGTCTAGGTGTGTTTGTGTCTCCAAAGCTGTGACGTTTAAGGCGGAGAGGGAGAGAAGGGTAGATGGAGAAAGTGAGAGGGATTAGAGAGAGAGACAGAGGGAGGGATTGAGGGAGGGGTAGAGACGAAGGGGAGGTGTATGGTAGAGGCAGTGTATCCCTCGAGGTACAATACAACAACCTGAAGGCTTAGAGGCGCCGGAACATTAACCTGTAGAAAGGTAGGAGTTTAAATCTTGATCTTCACTTTTCCCAGCCAAAGAAATGATGTTGATTTTTCCTGTTGGATTGTACTACTGTGTTACCGTGGTTTCCCTGTGTCCTTGTATCTAATTGGTTGATTCATGTCACCTGGGATGATTAGTGATTGTGCTCACCTGTGTTCTTTGACAGTTTCTTTCCCTTATGGTCGGGTCTTCATGTTTCTGTGTGTGCGTCTGTATTCGTATGTGGGATGTTTTACTGTCATAGCACAGCAAAGCTCTGTTTTTACCCCTGCGATTTGGTTCACTCCTTACCTCGGTTGGCCAATGTGTGCATGTGTTTTAATGATTGATTGTGTATATACAGGCCGTTCAGAACTTTTCTATGGAATTTAACAAGTTATGAGGCTATTGTGAGGCCAACAACAGAAGTGCTGCATGTATTCTTATTCTGCTAAAACTATGAATTTATACTACAGTATGAATAGTAGTTTAATATAGACATAGTATAGTAGTACAGTAGTACAGGACAGCTAAATTTCTTGTGAAAAAATAAAATATATACAGTAGTTCTAGATATTGTGTGTGTGTGTAGGAATGTTTTCCCTCATGGACATGGTGAAGGGAGGGGTGGGGGGGTCTATAATGGTTACCAACAGATGGTGTCTCAGCGGTGGGCATGGTGCAGCTCTCCCTTCCCCCCCCCGGGTCCAGCTGCTCTGGTCCTCACTTTGGCCCTCTCTCCTCCAGGCTATGGCCTCAGCTCATCACTTCTTCGTCCTCTTTCTCCATCCTCCCCCTCTTCTTCTACTCTCCTTCTTCACCTTTTCTATCCACCCTTTTTATTTCCAATATACTTCATTACTATCGTGTTTGACCTTCAGATACACAGAACACATCAATGTCACTGAATGTTATCGTTTGATACTCAATGACCCTTATTGGAAGATAATGGCATCCACGGTTTGTTTTATTTCCTCTCCAGTGACTTACGGGTATCGTTAGTTAAACTACTGCCGGCAATTTTGTGGAAGTGCCAAAACCACAAAGCATCCATCTCGTATCCGGAGAAACTCAACCAACCGGTTCAACGTCAACACACCTCAATATTACTTCTCGTTGCCAAAATGCCTTCCGAGATAATGTTGTTGATGTGCACAGAGTGACAGCAGATATCTTTATCTCATCGAGCGAGCCGCAGGATTTGGAGGTTCCCAAGCACTGCGTGGTAAGCCGGTTTATGATGTTCTGTGCGAGTAGTTTTATGTCATTTTGTGTGCATTTTTCTATTGTGTATTGCCTTGTTGTACTTTCATTATATATTTTCACACTATCCTTTCTTCCTGACTGAGCAGCGCAACCGATTCCCGCCGGAGACGAATAAAGTTTTCTATATCTGAACCCGACACAGTCGCCATGGTGACCCTGGTCCCGCCTTCTCTGGCGCTTGTCCAAACCGTTCCTCTGCTCATATTGGTGCTGGGGTTCCTCCAATGGGGGCCTCCGGCGGTCGGGGCCCAGAACGACACGGAGCCACTGGTGCTGGAGGGGAAGTGTCTGGTGGTGTGTGACTCCGCCCCCTCGGCGGAACCCTCCTCCTCCGGCGGCGCCCTGGGCATGTCCGTCCGCTCGGGGTCGGGCCGCGTGGCGTTCTCCGCCGTGAGGAACACCAACCACGAGCCCTCGGAGATGAGCAACCGCACCATGACCATCTACTTTGACCAGGTGGGGGGGGTCCATGACCATCTACTTTGACCAGGTGGGGGGGGTCCATGACCATCTGGTCCATATACTCAACCAGGCGTCCCTCTCTGGTCTAGGAGTCTGTGTGTTTGCGTTTGTATGTCGGTGAGTGAGGAAGTGTTGCACGTGTGTGTTTGTGTATGTGTATGTGAGAGAGGGTGTGTATATGTGTGTGTTTATGTGTTTAGGGTGTGAGAGTAAATACTTGTAACACCTAATTGGAACACCTTTTTAGGTACAAGTAGGCTACTCGTAATTACACGTAATAACTGTCTACACTATGCTTTACCCTATTATAATACTAGTGTCCTGAGCTGCCACTCTGTCTCTCTGCCATGTTAGATCCTGGTCAACGTGGGCGGCCATTTTGACCCAGCACGGAGCATCTTTGTGGCTCCCAAGAAAGGAGTCTACAGTTTCAGCTTCCATGTGGTCAAAGTGTACAACCGACAGACGATACAGGTGAGAGGGAAGACAATTCAACCACATAGGCAGGGCTATTTGACAGCTAGAGCAAGGTTATAATAACAGAACTAAAGCAGGGCAAAATCCTAGACAGGAGATGTCACTGCAGACATGTGTCAGACTTGGCAGTGACATAATGAATCAAGTAATTAAGGGCCACACCTGACCATTAGCCTGCTCGTTGTCCTGATTGAGTTTTCCCTGTCCCTTGTTTTCTCTTTGCCAAGGATTTGTTCTCCTTCTGCTATTCAAGTTCAGCGCACCGGTTAGCCCTTTTTCAGATCGTACCACTTTCCCAGTGCTTTTCTCTTTTTGGATTTTTCATTTTGGAACTTTGCCTGGATCTTTTGTGCGTTACACTTTTGACTTCTAACTTTGACCTATTGACCTGTTTGCCCTTTTGTTCAAGTCCTGAAGAAAAGAAAAAAAATATTTGACTATATAGCATCTGGTGTGCACCTGGATCCTTAACTGCAACAGTACGATCTGACAAAGGGCTAACCGGTGCGCTGAACTTAAATAGCAGAGGGAAAACAAATCATTGGCAGAGAGAAAAGGGACAGGGAAAACTCAATCAGGACAACGAGCAGGCTAATGGTCAGGTGTGGCAGACACACAGGTGTGGGCGGGGAGTGGCACAAGGCAGGTGAGGGCGGGGTTCTAGACAAAAACAAAAGCACATAGCAAAGCAAACAAAAATATTCTATCACACTATTAATGTTTTACATCGTCTAGGAAGACAATACTGCACCTATAATATAACATGATATACTACATCACGTCGTCTAAGAATACTTAATTAGTACTATATTAGAACATATTACATCACGTGATCTAAGTAGACTTCAATAGTACTATAATATAACAGTACATCACCTGGTCTAAGTAGACTACATTGGTACTATAATATAACATAGTACATCACATGGTCATATGCCCCTTTTCCACCGACAATACCAGCTCAACTCGCCACGACTTGGTTTGGTTCCAGGCACGTCGTGTTTCCATCTAGAATGTACCTATTCGACGTGCGCGGGTCGTCATAGCACCAAGGGCGTAGGAACCGGGGGGGACGGAGGGGACGTGTCCCCTCCAATATCGGAGACAGGCGCATTTGTCCCACCTAAAAATTGTACCGATCTGGTTAGGTTTCCGATGTGTCCCCCCCAATGTTAAGCTCACTCCTACGCCCCTGCACAGCACGCATGCACATCACTGCGAAACATACGCGACCACCCGACACATAAACAGATTACGCACAGGAGCGTCTCACCCTCTGTCACGGCCCACAGCATGTTCTTGCTCACCGATCCTGCCATGTTCAATAATCAATCACTATTGTTGAATGAACGCTGATGCTAGTAATTAAAGACGCCGGGTGCCGGGTGTCAGGCTCAGACGTCGGGCTCATCTTTATTCGTCCAGTGGCGTCACTCACCCTAACCTCACGGGAGGTGAGACAAAAAAAGTACCAGGTACCTGGTACCTCATTTTGGCGATCGAAACGCAAAAAAAGGCGGGCCGAGTCAAGGCGAGTTGAGCTGGTACTGTTGGTGGAAAAAGGGGCATTAGTGACCTACATTGGTACTAGATTATACCATAGTACTACCTGATCCCCCCCCAGGTGAGCCTGGTCCTGAACAGCTGGCCGGTGCTCTCTGCCTTCGCGGGGGACCAGGATGTGACCCGGGAGGCGGCCACCAACGCCGGGCTGGTACTGATGGAGCGGGGGGACAAGACCTCCCTCAAGCTGGAGAGGGGCAACCTGATGGGGGGCTGGAAGTACTCCACCTTCTCCGGCTTCTTGGTCTTCCCTTTGTAGGGGGGGGGCTGGAGATGGATTGGGATGGTGTCGGTGGTGGACTCGGTGGACGGAAGATTTGAGGTTGACAGGGGGGCGTGGTGGTGGGATGGTTGGATGAGGGTTTGAGGTGGGGAAGGAGGTGGTGGTGGTGGGATGGTTGGATGAGGGTTTGAGGTGGGGAAGGAGGTGGTGGTGGTGGGATGGTTGGATGAGTGTTTGAGGTGGGGAAGGTGGTGGTGGTGGGATGGTTGGATGAGGGTTTGAGGTGGGGAAGGAGGTGTTGGTGGTGGGATGGTTGGATGAGGGTTTGAGGTGCGGAAGGAGGTGTTGGTGGTGGGATGGTTGGATGAGGGTTTGAGGTGGGGAAGGAGGTGTTGGTGGTGGGATGGTTGGATGAGGGTTTGAGGTGGGGAAGGAGGTGGTGGTGGGATGGTTGGATGAGGGTTTGAGGTGGGGAAGGAGGTGGGGCTGAGGGTGGATGGAGGAGTGGAGGATGTCGATGTGATGGTGACGGTGGTGGAAGTGGAGGTAGTGGTCATGGGGTGAAGGGACTCGTGGATTGGGTGGATGGAAGGGTGGTGGACGATTTAGCTTTAACCTCTGTTTACAGAACGATGAAATGTATTGATTCTGCTCTATATGGACATTATTCTGTTTTACGTCTGCTATTTATTGATCCTTCTCTTTATTTATTTTGACGCATGATTTGGTAAACAGGCTTAGTACATTCTGTGGCAATAAAAACGATATCAAATATGATATACATAATACAACCAAGTGGAAGTGTAATTTATGCTTTGAAAATAAAAACTCCATTCATCCATCAATTCCACTATTTATACATCGGCCTCTGAACCAGTCCGTCTCCGTGGTGACAGCTGTTCGTTCTACAAATAACAAGCGCCCCGCTGCTTGGAGAACAGAAAGACCTTGACTCCCCGCAATTGACTCACAGATACATCACACAAGAGGCACCCTCCCAGTACTGCCCCAAAACAACCGCACCTAAACGCAACGTACACCTATATGACACCGTCTCCAAACTCGGACCATCATGTTAGCTTATGCTTGTCGATGTCCCCCCATTAGATAGCACAGAAAGCTGACCCTTTACCACACACACAGAGCTTCCTGTCGCCGTGGCGTGTCCTGGTGCTCCTCAGGGGACTCTGTGGGGGGCTCCATTGACAGACGGATCGTGGGTGAGCGAGGGGGCAGAGCGGGAGCCGATGCCAAGTGAACCCTGGTGGCTCCAGGGAGCCCTGGTAGCTCTGTCCACTACCCTGGGGCTCGACCGACACAGTCTGTCCACACCCATCTGGCTCTAGGCCCTGAGTGCGTGGCAGAATCTTCTTAGCTAATTAGAGCGGTTCATACCAAAGTTGATTTTAGACTTGTTTTAGACTTACTTACCAAGATGAACAAACTTCAAACACAAGAAAACAAAATAATCATAAAGGTCTCACAGATAGGCAGATAGACAATTACAGCAAAGACATTTATTTAGCCTGAAAAATAACAGATCATTAGAAAAACATAAATTTACTTTTTACAGGAAAGATTTTAGCATTGTCCGGGAACCAGCCTGATAAAAACAAGTTGATGTTCGATTTACAATTAACCCTATATCATAATGTTCAGCTTGTGTAAGGCTTTTTTCTTTTAATCAGAGGTTTATTAGAGATGATTGTAAAAAATCGTAAAACATGAGAACAAGAGTGAATCCAGTCCATTGAATTGAATGAAATGCAATTAATATGCTGCAGTAAGTATCAAAAACAAATAGAACTTTTTTCCTGGCAAAATATGAGTTTCAGTGGCGTGGAAAGGTAAAGATCATCACAAGTGGCCCAGAGTCAGTGTTCTCCTGATGGTGCTCTGTGGCCCTTCGAGTTGGGACGTGTGGTGTTGAACATCGGGGGTGCTGTAGGGTGCCGCCTCCTCTCTGCTAGCCCGTCGCTGGTGCTGATGTGCATGTAGTTACCGCTGCCTTTCTGAAACCAACTCACGTGGCTGTTTTTGATATACACGGGTGTCTTCTCTGGATTGGAGACCTGGCGCTACAAACCAATCGTTGGAAACAACGAAAAACAATCAGCAACAATCAGCATGAATCACCCACTCCAGCAACATTCAGATGCAACAAAGAAGTCAAAGAACCGAAAATGATAAATGACAACCTGCAACAATAATCAGCAACGACCAACAGCATTAGACACCAATTCCGCAACAATCAGCAAACTCAACTACATCAGCTACTATGGACAAAATACAACTACAATCATTAAAAAACAAAGGCAAACATTTAACTACAACAACAAGGACCATTGTAAGCAGCTCACCTGGTATGGTGATCCTGGTGCGGTAGGTCTAGCCGTGGCTTTCGGTTGTGGGTTTGGAGCGTGGTTGAGGATCGAAGAGGACCCTGACTCCGTATTGGTAAATGTACTACGTTTGGTTTCAGAGCTCATTGGCTGAGATGAGGGCTTTTCTAGATAGCAGAGAACATCATCTAAGTGGGTTTAAACATTCTTATTATGTCTGTGATGGTTTTGTATTTTCAGTGGTTTAATATTTTGTAGTTGTCTCTCATTGCAATGGCCAGGCAGTGATTCACCAACCACGACTTCCCCTTTAAAAGTGTTTACCTGTGCCACACTTCTGGACTTGGTTCTTCCTGGTTAGATCATCAGCCGTCTCCTTAAAACCAAAATGGATGTTGAGGCATATTTCTGTCTGATTCCTGCTAGGTCAATTTGAATGCGACAAATAATGGCTCCTCTTAATTTAACACACTCTTGGTTTTCTTAAATATTCACACATGTTTAGATATTTGATGTTGATTTTTATTTTAGATGTATAAGCCAATAAACAACAAGACAAAAATCATCCAGTTGACTATTATGAGGTCCTAGTCCTTATGTGTAAACATAGGCTTCTGCATCGCATATCAATAAAATAAATAAAAGTAGTCTGCTACACAAAAAGCACAGCTTACACAAAGTTGAATGGTGCAACTGTAGGCCTATACCTGAACTGGTGGAGGGCCTGTTATGTTGTCCATTGGCACATTTATGGCTGATGCTGTGTGAAAGAAAGGAGAAGAATTTGAATTAATAATAATATTACACGATACTGCCTGAAGCCCTGTTGTGTAAAACAAAAAAACATTTAAAGAATTAAGTATATAGTTCAGTGCTATATTTGTTTGTATTAAGCGAGCCAGCTAACTATATTGCAAGCAAGCTGGCCAAATGGTTAAGCTAGCACATCAAATGAGCTAGCCAAGTATAAAAAATCAAATTGTGTGTGTTATTGTGCAACAGGCCCACAAACATGTGTATTTTGTTCACGTTTTACTTTTACTCAGGGGTGATGCTGCAAAATAAAAAACATAATTATGGTTCAGATTAAAAACTAATCTTTCATTGTGTACGATTGAACAGATATAGAACCAACATGGCTTGCTTATGTGAAGCTTTGTGAGTCCATCCGAGATCTTTCGTTCTTCTCTATTTTTGTCCTAGAAATAGGAACAGAGAAAATATAAGTGTGAGAATGGGTGGGATACAGTAAAAGCAAGAAAATAAAGAAATAAATAAAGCAAAAACAATAGCAAAAAAGAGAAGCATAGTCTAGACTCCAGGATTGAGATAATATGTGATACATGGACAAAAAGGGCAGAAAAAACCGGCAAAACAACAACAAAGGAAAATTGAAAAACAGCATTGTCAGAGACAGGAGCACACTTAAGACAGGAGTACTTAATGGCAAAATTTGTGCTGTGTCATCAACCCGGTTCCGAGGCTACAGAATAGTTGTGTGGGGTTAGAGGTTGTGTCTCGAATGCTGCATTACCAGTACGGCCTGCGTGTAGTGGATGGCACTGTTGATGCCAGACTTATGAAGGTCGTACTGTTGCTCAGTCACAGAAATGCAGTCTATAGAAAAATACAAATGAACTGAGAAATCAATGGACAAGATGGCTTAAAATTAAAATTTGTCAAGACGGAGCAGACAGAGTCTGTGTAGATGGAGTAATCAAACACAAGTTTACAACTTCAGGGGCAGCGCAATCTGTAGAGAAATCTGTGCTATTGCAAATCCAGTATGGGGATTGGTTTAAATAGATTACCTGATCACCTGGCAACAGTTCGAGCCAATCAGAAACAGAGATTCTAGTCTATACCTGATTGAAATCTTTTTATAAGCTCCAAATCAAAAAAATATACATTTATATCATTCTACAGTGTTCCATTTAGTTTAGTCTTTTATTTTATACATAGCGAGTGTGTTCAGTGTTGCACAGTGGAAGAAGCCCTACCCAGGAAGGATGGCCTTCGTTGGGGTACACTGTCCCAGCACCGGACAATCATCTCCACCAGCGACCCAAGGCCCTCGACTTGGCCTGTTTCTATATTCTCCAGGGGGGGCCGGTCCCCTTCTGGGATCCGGAAACGCACAAGGCTGGAGAGGACATCTGTAGGGCGAAGGAGACCACCAGGAGAGAGGAGAACAGTTGCGTTATCTTTCTGACTTCTATGTCTCTGTAGCAGTGATGAGCGATGGAAGAGAGATGGCACTCACGGTCGTATGGCTTTTGACCCGCCAGAATGGACCATAGCAGGATTCCATAGCTAAAACAAAAATAAACATATCTATTAACTGAGCACACGTCACCACAACGCCTTGTACCTCAACAGAAACTGTGATTTGGCACGGCACAGCGGGAATGTCTTGGTTATGAGTGCTTAAATAGGCAACTCCCAAAGTCATCAGCTAGGGAGGCCCGTTGTGTTGCCTTTTAGCATGCGTGCCTGTCTAAGGTGGGCCTACTAAATGTATTAGTGTACACGCCAAAACAAATCTAGGGATGAATGGATAGGCGTTCTGTTGCAGGATGCCCGACAAGAACTTAACGAGGACGCTGAGTTTGATGAGCTTCATGACGCCCTAAAGGGGGATATATGTACTGACAGAATGAGAAACCCTCTAATATAACAAATGAGTGGCATCACAGTCCACGCCCAACGACACGTGCCCCTCCCCCAGGTGTTGTGTGTGAGAGAGGGGGGGGGGGGAGGGGGCTCGCAGTGTGAAGGGGGGCGCAGTATGTGTGTGTCTGTTTTCATGCTAAACATCAGCTGTACCTGTACATGTCTGAGGAGCGTGAGGGCTTGTAGTCCATCTTGAAGGCCTCAGGAGGCATGTAGCTGGTGGTCCCGCCGTCCTCCGCGCTGTCCATCTTGGACTTCCGACTCATGCTTTGGGAGGTCCTTGCCAGACCGAAGTCCGTCAGCTGTGTGGGAGGACGAAGGGGTCGTTACATTACTGCTGTAATAACAAGAGCTTGAAGTTTACCGTAGCTAGCCGCTGAGTGTAGCAGGCCGCCGGGCCTTTGCCCAGGAGCCTGGGACTCGCCTTGACGGTCAGGCCAGAGTCCAGCAGCACGTTGCTGGGCTTCAGGTCCATGTGGAGCATCGGAGGAGAGAGGGTGTGGAGGAAGTTCATGCCAAGGGCCACTTGGTAAGAGAGCCTGAAGGCCAAGGGCCAGGGCGGGGGCCCACACAGGGCACCCTGTAACAAGAGGGCATTAACTACTGAATAATTAAGATACAGGGAGGAGTGCGTTATGGTTGGTTGTTTGAGAAGTTGCATTTTGCGGCTTTTTGTGAACTCGTATCGCTACAGGTACGAAAACATCCCGCCAAACGTCCCTAATTCACAAAGAAACGGAGAAACTCCTGAACTAGTTTACTAGTCTCAGGAAAGACTAAGCATTCCCTTCGTCCCCTGACGTGCAGTTTTAGATGAATATATTATCAGGAACATTCCTTGCTGATGAGGTTCAACATAATACATTTGCCTCAATTGTTTTCCGGTAAGTGAACTCGTTCCCTTGCGTCATTCACGGTGGGACAGGAAGTGACAGGGGTGTGGCCAATCTCACCTGGAGGTCTGCCAAGGAGCCCTGCTCCATGTAGTCCATGACCAGGCCCAGGGTGGAGGGTCCGCCGGAGGGCAGCCGGCCCCGGAAGACCGCGGAAATCCTCACCACGAAGGGGCTCTCCCCCCGACGCATCAGCTCTGCCTCCCGCAGCAGGGCTGAGCATGACCTGGAGGGGGAGAGGGGGAGAGAGACGGGGGAGAGGGGGAGAGAGACGGGGGAGAGGGGGAGAGGGAAGAGGGGGAGAGGGGGAGAGGGACGGGGGAGAGGGGGAGAGAGACGGGGAAGAGGGGGAGAGGGACGGGGGAGAGGGGGAGAGACGGGGGAGAGAGACGGGGGAGAGGGACGGGGAAGAGGGGGAGAGGGACGGGGGAGAGAGACGGGGAAGAGGGGGAGAGAGACGGGGGAGAGGGGGAGAGAGACGGGGGAGAGGGGGAGAGAGACGGGGGAGAGGGGGAGAGGGAAGAGGGGGAGAGAGAGGTTGGGGAGTTAGGGAGGAGAGGGAGATGGGGTGATGGGGGTAATGGAGAGAGAGAGCAACAGAGAGGGGGGGGGGGGAGTGTGTTTGAGTGAGAGATGAATAGTGAGCCTCACTCGGACCATGGTTGGTCCAAATTAGAATAGAATAGCCGGTAACACAGAGGAAAAAGATTAATTCAATGTACGTTGCATCAGTATGAAAACATATTAATGTCATTATTGAATATGATTGTGTTTAAGTGTTTAAAAATATTGTTTGTTATTTTTATTTGGTGTGAATTCAGTGCTTTATGAAACAGTGTTGTGTACATACCCGTCGTCATGGTGGAGGATCTTAATTGCAACGTCCCAAGCCCACTGAACATGCCTGGCTTTAAAGATCTGTCCGAAACCCCCAGAGCCAATCACCTCCCACCTATCCAGGCTCGCTTCACCACACACCGGAATAGGGCACACGGTTGTTTCCATGGCTCACTAATATATGGAAAAATCTCTCATGTCATGTTTGGAGAAATTATGCATTGTCAGTCGCTCTAGGCCTACATTGCCCTAGTGCTATTATTATTTGTTATTGTTGATTATTCATATTTTGAAGCAAGGGCGCCCCCATCTGTTCCAATATGGTAATATTCCGTAATTCATATTAAATTGATTTAGGCCTTCATATTAAAATGATACCACGTTAATGTTATATACTTAATCCTGATTTGCCAAAAACGTTCTAAGAGTATGCATTGTAGTTCTTAAACGACACCTCTGCCTGTTAACTTTCCGTTAAAAGCAATAATGTTTTTTATGAAAGAAACTCATATAGGTTTGAACGGAGAATAGGCCTACATCTCCGGGTTGAACTTTGGCAGTGGAAAGCAACCGAAATAGGCCGTGCATTATTTTCCAAAACCTGGAAACTCCGTGCTGGTTTAATACAATATTAAAACCAATGCGCCTCATCATGGCCTCATTGGGCTATAGGCCCATTTCAACTTGTATTTACTATTGATACCTCCAATCGAAACCAAATGCAAGAAGACAGTATAATAACAGCAACAATATGCCTGGTTGTAATCGATAGTTCATCGTTTAATTAAACCCGTCAAACAAAGAAGTGTAACTAGAGCCATACTTTTCATGTCAACTTTTTTCGATCCCCGTAAATCACAAAGTTTATAAGCCTAAATATTTTTTTCATTAATGCCGTCAACAAATCAAACCTCACCTGTAAACGGATCATCTGGGAGATTTTAGGATTCAGGCCTAAGTAGATACTTTTTGACAAGGAAAATAGGTGAGAGAACCTCACCTAATATAGGCACCATTGAATAAAACGAGAAGTGAAATTGATTAAGTCCATCCCACAACTTCCGCATCTGCATGTTTTTTATGTTTTGCACATTGCACCCCTTTCACATCACCATGATTTGAAAGGGTCATATTTGATTTAATTAATTAATTAATTTCCATTTAATTTACAAATCGATTATAATTCACTTAATAAATACTAATAACTATACTATTAATAAATAATTCACTAATTATTATTTAATAATTCTTTCTGTCGGTTCACAATACTCATTTTCCAGCCCAGCATGAAGTTCTCTCTTCGTCTGTTTCCTGGACTCTGATGACATCACAGCGCGTGCGCTGCACAAGCCCGAGGGGGAAAACAAGTTCTTGACGTTAATGGAATTCCCCTGGCCATTCTGGTTCGTGTTTTGATGTATTTTATTAGAAGGAAGAATATATACTTTATTATGATACACCTTAAATGCTGCATATGTGGTGACATTACAGTTCTTTATCTCTTAAAAGAAAACAATAAAGACACATCAAAAGACTCGTCGAACATATTGTTATTGACGTATTTAAGATGAACTATTCACTTGGTTTCCGAGATAAATATCGGGACGTAAACTGGGCGGCACAAATCTCTGTTACCAACCAATCAAGAGACCAGTCACAGTGCGTCCGGATCATTGACTGGTTGGTGACGGAGAGAAGCACCGCCCCCTGTACGCTCGGACCCTTGGATCACGGCAACCTCCATGAAGAGCCTGGGGACCCGCCCCAGTCTGGCGCGTAGTTGCCACTTTCGTTTTGTTTGGGTTTGTCTGGACTACGAAACGTTGCATTATAGTGAAATAGGAGACAGGTAAATAACAACATCAAGTTATATTGTAGAATATTCCGCGTTTATGTCGTCTTTATTATCATAATCGAGTGCCAACATTTTGGACCACTAAAGTTACGAGCAGTTCTTCCCCTGCTCGGATGAGAGAGAAGGGAAGTAAAGACGAAACTTAGAGGCAGACACGGATCAAGCCGTTCAACCGAGTAGGTAGGAGAAGGTAGGTCTAGCTCTACTTCAACAAAGTATAAAGTAGCGTGATATATGACAACTTAGCCCGAAATTGTTGACATTGACATTCCCTTTCGATGTGTCTGTCCACCCTCCCCAAAAACCAATAGGTCGTTTCAGAGAGATTGGGAGGTGGTTGGAGAGAGAGAGACTGGGTTGATGGACCCGTCGCACAGCGGTTCCGAGAGGGAGGGTGAGCTAATGGTGAAGGATGAGTTCGCCTGCGCCGGTACGTTGCGGGACTCTCTAACGTCCCAGCGCCATTCAGTGGAGAAGATATTCCGGGTTTCATTTGGGATCGGGACCGACGATGTGCCTCACAACGATGGGCAGATGTGGCTCAACTTGCGGGGTACGAGCCTCGATGTGGCCGCTGCTAAGGTCAGTCTGACTCCCATCATTTTGCCTTGAGTAAAAAGTAAAATGTATTATTGACTGTAGAGACGGCCTATTCTATAACTTTTTATTAATGCTACGTTATTGTTCCAATCAACTTCTGTATCCCTTCCCGACCCCCTGCAATGTAGTTATTTAACTGACACCTCTTCCTGTTAGCTTTCCGCTAAAAGCAATAATGTTTGCAATAAAGCTGAAGGTCCATAAACAACGCAGCTCATCAACAGATATTAAATCAACATACAAATTCTCTGAAGGACCATAAACCTCGCAACTCACCAACATATATGACACATCATTCTAGTCTTAATGTATTAGGGCGGCCTAGACCAAAACACCGCCCACCTGGGTGATTACACCGAGATGAATGCGTTGAGTCACATCGCGTCTTAAAGACCAAATGAATTTTCCAATTTGTATCAACACAAATCATTATATATACACGATGATTGACAGAGACAGATATATACTAGACAGAAAGACAGAAAGGTTGATAGATGTATCGATAGATCGACTAACTCTTGTATGAAATTTGAATCTCATAATTTATCGTTTTAACTATTTTGTATCTAAAGTTTCACCTCCTGGTTAATAGTGTTAGGTGTATGTATTATTATGGACTCCTCTCCTTGCGGTGACATTAAATTGCTCTTACTTTGAAAGTAATTTGCATTATTTTTTTCTTCTTGTGACAGCTGTTTGTCCGAGGCCTGGTCAACGAGGAACAACAACAGGAAGTGTCCTACCCAGGGTTCCTGCACTGTGTGTTCTGTGGAGCCCGAGGGTTGTTCATGGACTGCTTGATCAAAAACACATCCGCATATATTGTGGTATGCATGGAGCTATTGTTGTGGATAAAAACCCACAATCTATTACTCGAAGGTCGAGAAGGACTAGGTTTGAAAGATTAAGGCTTTATTACCACTTGCATAAAGTAACAACTGTCGTGGCAATTCCTTAACCAGATATTGCGTCTAAGACAGATGAGATTTCCAAACGGAAAAAGCACACAATACTTGTGGACAATTATGGTCATATATATTTGTTATAATACCACAAACAACGATACATCACAACATTCATCAACAAACAATAGAATAGGCATACAATACAATAATCCGAGGTCTCAGATGGGAGTTCGCCCTGCGTCTCTCTAAAGGTTTACAAGGAAGTTTCTGAGGGCAGCTGTCCCCCACCAACCCAACAACGTTTGTTAACCTGATGGTAATCTATTGATTGAAGCTCCTCAGGATGTCATAAAGGGGGTCGCGGCCATGCCAGATGGAACCCTTCACCTTTCGACGCTCCCCAGGGGGTCAAGAGAACAGGCCCAAACCAACAAAAGGCAGCTAGCGAAACGGAATGTGTAAAGAGATATTCATCACACGATCACAAAGGTTAACATTTTAGACGACCCTGAAGAAGAGCAGGGTGGCAAAACCATACAAGGAATAGTAAACAAAGCCTAAATTCATCATAACAACATGTGGATTTTCCATCACACAACAAAACCTTAGTCGGTTTGCAAAGAACTCCTGAACAGTGATCAGGCTTCGAGGTGTATCCCCTCTTATCACAACGCTATATACTACGGGCCTTGAAACTGGACACCGCTTGTGTCTCCCACTCCCGTTCCCCATTTACTTATCATACGCTTATTTTCCCGCCCTGTATTCCCAGTATATTCTAATGTAAAGACATATTAACATTACAGTAAAATAAGTTAGATCTTAATCATTACATTGTAAAGAAGTTACGTCTTAAACATCTTAGTCATTACAGTCTGAAGTTGCGTATTAAACATTACAGTTATCTCCTATGTGAGGTAGAGAAATACTCTGGGATTAAAATTCACTCGTAGTTGTTCAATAACCTGATCTTAAACAGACAGGGCTCACCACATGTGTAAGGGATGAACCTTGTATATCCAATACTGTTCAAACAATGGCTGCTCTGGTTTAATCAAAAGGATAAGGGGCTCCCAGCAGAAGCCTGTCGGGAGGTTTTATGAGTGACAAGGGGAATCCCTTGGAACAGGGCCATCTGTTAACTTGGCTTTGTTCCACACTGGCATCAAACAGATGGGCAAGATCTTCCAAATAGTTATTTAAGCCTCAATACATATTTTCTCCCATACTATTTGTTTGTTCAATTTGGAGATTAATTCGATTAGTTTTGTAGAATGAAGTCTGGATGACAGTTAAACCGCCGTACTGTGGAGATCTCCAGAGATAGAGAACCTTTTAATGAATACATTTTGACAATATAATGTTATTTTGGACACAATTATTCAGCTTGTTTCTGCCTTCGACATAAACAAATATAATTTCCCTATGTTGAGTTGTAAAAGGATCAGTGTGTAAAATGTAATAGCATCTAGCGGTGGGGTTGTAGATGGCAACCGACTTTATAACATGAATATTATATTCCATTTCTGCCAAGTCCATTACGCTTTAAGTGTAATCCGATTTGTCAGTGGTGGTAATATTTTGATCTAGAAAAGCAGGTTGAGACCGTCAATTTTATCGAGGGGCTCGACAGACTTAACTTGACATGGTTTTCTTTCACCTGATTCAGGTCGGCTCCCATGGTTGCCTGCTTATCTCTGGCCTCACAGAGCCAGTAGTACAGGCCTACTCCCTTATCACAGACCTGTTGGAAAGGTTCCAAATCACCCAGGACCAATGGCCCGAAACAGGCAGCAGGGCCTTGGGCAAGTCCCTGGATTCAAGCCGGGCCTTCAATTGTCTGGTGAGGAAATGGGAGGACAAGTATACCCCGGAACTTCTATCGCTCCCCGAGGCGGCCAAGCAGACCCTGCTGACCTTGGTGAAAGAGTCTGGTCTTTATTCCAGTCCCGGTTCTTTGGATTGTTCCTCAGAGAGTCCAGACCAACGAACAGGCCACGGTTCACCTAGCCCCATGACAGGGGCCCCCGCGAGACTAGGCTGGGAATCGGGAAACATCGCGAGCTCCCTCGCCTCCAACGCTTGCGCTTTTCAAGGGCCGGAAGGGGCCCGAGATCCTGATGGTCAGGAAACGGAGCGTCGCCGAGCCGCGCCGTATTTGGTAGCGGAGCGCCTGTCGCCAGCTACAGAGCGACCGAGTGGGGGTCTCACAGGTCCCCCGGCGGAAGACCTCCCACCCTGCGACGCGTTGGGCCCACCCGGGCACGCGGCTGTCGGAAACGGAGGAGGAGGAGGCGGGGGAGGAGAGGGAGCAGAGCAGCGCCTGGGGTTTCCCCCGCAGGAGGTGGCCGAGGAGGAGGAAGCGGTCAGGGTGGTGGCGCTCGAGGGGAAGGTGAAGGGGGAACCGGAGGAGGAGAATATGGAGGACAGCGACGAGGTGGTGCTCTCCATAGGCAGCCAGAAGGAGTTCCGGCTACTGCTGAAGTTCTTCACAGCCATGGGCTACACAGAGCAGGTGGTGAGGCAAGTCCTGGCCCGCACGGGCCCCAGGGAGGCCTCCCAGATCCTGGACCTGGTGCAGCAGGAGCAGGACTGCAGCGACAAGAACCCCGAGTGCGGACACCGGACCAGCCAAGTCAAGTTGAGTCCGAAGAGCGACCTGCCCATAATCGACTTTCTCAATAGAAGTCGCCAGGCCCAGAGAAACTACCCCACGGAGACTGAGGTCGGTGAAGGCGGTATAGATGGAAAAAGGAGGAGAAGTAAAGGAGGAGGGGCCTCGGGCATGAGACGAGAACCTTCCGGAGACGAAGGCCAGGGGGAACCGGAGGAGGACTTTGTTCTGGCGGTGGTGAAGAGGGCGGCCGCCAGCTGTGGCTACAAGGAGGAGAAGGTAGCGGAGGTCTACGGCAGCCTCCCCGACCTCTCCACCCACCAGCTGATTCTCCGGCTGCAGCGGGAGGTGGAGGTGCCGGGTGTGCCCCGGGAGGAGTTGGAAGAGGAGCTGCTGGAGCGGGAGCCGAGGAGAACGGCCACCGGAGAGGAGGAGAGAGGCAGACTAGGAGGCCACCCGACACCGCCCCAAATCGTCCCGAAAGAAAGGAAACCGAGCGTCGCACTCCGACCTCAGGAACCTCTACCCAAGCCTTCCGTTTCCACGGCGATACCGCCGCCAGAAGTCAGGGGCCCCCCGCTGCTTACCTACCCCTCCCCGGGCCTGGGTCCGGGACCTAGCCCCCACCACCTCCCCCACGCGGGTCCGAAAGCAAAAAAAACAGAAACCTCACCCCTGCTACCTAATCCCCACCAACCCCAGCCCAATGTCCCCTACATCTCCCCCCAAGCCCCGGGCCACCTCCCCCCTACTGGCCAAAACAACAAAACCTCCAATCCTTCGGCCGAGCTCCCCTACCCCTTCCCCAAGCCCGATCCAGCTCACCAACACCAACCTCCCCTCCATCCCCCCGGCCAGGTAATGAAAGAGCCGCCGCAGGGCTTCCTGGCGGCTGCCCTGTCGACAGGCGCCTTGGTCACCGGAGAGCAGCGCTTCCTGGAGGGTCTGCGGCAGACCTTTGACCTCCAGTTGCCTGCCCAACCCGGAGACCCTGGGCTGAGGATGATCATCATAGACGGGAGCAACGTGGCCATGAGGTGGACTGTTTTTATCGTATTTATAGTATTGTCGACTTCTTAACCCGAGTATGACATGTAGACATCTTAATGTGTGTGTCTGTTTGTTACCTACTTTAGTAGAAGTACATTTAAAATGTGAAAATCTTTATCAGCATATGTTGCAAGCAAAACAGTATGCTTGCTCTCCATTAACAATAAAACAGCCAACAATAACAACACAATGTGTGACAATAATAAGTAGGAGTAAGTGAAAATTAAACTGATATTAAACTGAAAGGGAACTCTATAAATACCTACAGTGGGCATTAAAGTAATGATGGCCTCAGTAGAGGCGCCGCCCCTGACAATAACATTATATTGTCATATTTTCCATATCCAAACGCTGCATGTTAGGACAGATACATATGCCATTCGCCTGAAGAGGGCCCAAACCTTTCTCTATGTATGCGGCTCGTGTTTTGCCAATGTATTCGGATTGTGAAGTCTGCATCTGTCTATTGGTTTGGCTCATTGGGTGGCGACCTGGGAAGCTTTGTATTGACATTGTGTGTGTGTGTGTGTGTGTTGTGCAGTCATGGTCTGGGCCACTTCTTTTCGTGCCGTGGCATCGCTCTGGCCGTCCAGCACTTCTGGAACCGAGGCCACCGACGGATCAGCACCTTCCTGCCCCAGTGGAGGCAGAAACGAGACCCAAAGATCAAAGGTACCAGGGTTACGCTCTAGACTTGCAATGTAATGCACTTCCTGAAGTATACGTGCACTTCCTGGACAAACGGGGAAGTAACTCTGCAACCTTTGGTTCCCCCCTCGTAAGTCCTTTTGAGCTAGGAAGAAGATAATCATTCTCCCGGGGTTTCAAATAATACAAAGAGTCTGTGTATTGTGATTTTCCTCTAGGGCTGGTGGTACCACCAGGAATGTCTTATCTAGTGTCATCACAACCACTCAGTTAATAAGTTGATTACTCCAGAAGTCTTGAGTGAGGGAAGCTGGTGATTTCTGAGTGCATTTACAGGCACGGTGGAGGCCGTCTGGAATTCCACCATTAATGGTTCAGAGTGTGGGACTGTGGCTGTGGATCATGATGTATTTGACCGTAGGTGTGTTTGTTTCGCTCTCCAGAGCAGCACTACCTGACGGAGCTTCAGGAGCTGGGGCTGCTCTCCTACACGCCCTCCCGGGAGGTGCTGGGGAAGAGGATCAACTCGTACGACGACAGGTCAGTCCAGACCAGTCCATTCTATAGAGCAGCGCTTCTGTGGTCTCGACTCCAAATGGGTCCCGATCCAGACGGAGGTGTTGTGCCTCGCTTAGCGACGCACTTAAAAAACAATATATATTGTTTAATAGGCTGTTGAAAATATTGTTCTCAACCAAGTCCGTTATGTAAATCTGTCCCAGTTGCGTACCCTCGCTGACCTCTGACCTTTGCCTGTTCCCGTCAGGTTCATGCTGCATCTGGCCCAGACGACCGACGGCGTCATCGTTACCAACGACAACCTGCGTGACCTCCTGGACGAGTCCCAGGCGTGGAAGGACATCATCAAAAAGAGGTGAAACAATGCCGTTTTATTCTGACCAACGGAGAGAAGTGTTCAGGAAGATCACACATTTTTACGACAAAGCTTGAGAATTGTGACGAAATATATTAAATTAGTTATTGGATAAAAGAAATGAATGATTGCATAAGATATGAAAGAGGTACAGGAAATCATGAAAAATAATAATTACTCGTGTAGGAATGCTGCACGCCACCCAGGTGGAATTTATTGGGCTCCCCCAGACGAAGGGCGCAGGGCGTGGGTGTGGGAAGACCGGTTTATTGTAAGATTTCATGATGCTGCATGTTGCCATGCAGGCGATCTCAGTCTGAGTGTGTGTGTGGTGATGAATGGTTTAACCTGTGCACGCTGATTACTGAATGAGTGTGCACAGGTGTGCAACCTCACCCAGCCCCAGAGTCCAATTAGACTTGGCCAGGGAGGGCTCAACGCTAAGATTTTTTTCCACTTGGCCGGTCGGGCCAGTGGGTCTGAATTCTACTTGCCCGAAGTCAATTTTCACTGGCCCCAAATATAAATAGTTTTTTTTATTAGTGGTTATCAAATAACGACAAAGATTCAGGTAAATTGTTATATTTGACCTTTATTTACAATGTATGAATGCATCTGACATTGTTGGAACATTTGTATTTTTTTTTTTGAGGTTTTATCCCATATTTTAAACTTTGGCACTCGTAATATATTACATCAAAAAAATAAAATAATAATCCCCTCACACCGGACGTGCTCTCTGACCTGCTGACGGCCATCGTCAACACGTTCCGCATTGAAGTTGGCAACTGCTGGCCCCTCGATGCTAATGTATACATGGGTATCAATCACGTGACCTTTTTGTTGTGACGGCCATCTTTAGGACCATAGCGCCAACAACCGAGTCCAGGTGAAATGGCGTTGGCTACCGTTAATCAGATGATCTCTCATCTATCTGATGAAGAAATGCAACGCTATTCCCAGAAAAATGATATTTTAAGTTTTGATCCATATTTACTTCCCAATCAATTACTGACCCCGCTGAAATCGGTCGTTATCTTGCCAAACATTTCTTTTGGCGACATTTACATATACCTTGTCCACAATCCTTCTCCATACACCGGGGAGTCCCTCAAGGCATACAAAAGCACGGAAGCTTACATGTATTTTAAATCAGGATGGGTGAATGATCCTCGAGTTTATCATCTGGAGATGAAGAAGCTGTGAGGTGTCATCACAGGGTGCCACAGGTCCAACATCATGCGTCCTTCTCTTTCTTTTGACAGCTTGGATTTGCTCAAATTTGCTGTAGCTATTTCTTTTTCTTTTGCGTTGCTCAGGTGTGAGATAATCAAACAAACTTGGCACATAGTCGGGGTGCAATGGATTCTCACTCTTGTGACCTACAGTGGTAGAATGAGATATAGTGACACATTACATAGATACATAGATAAATGTATAAATAAGCAGTATAATTGTAGTGCAAAGTAGAAATATAAGGTGCAAGTGAACAGATAAAACATATAAGGTGCTTTGAGACTGTCTTATTCTTATTATTATTATGACATGAGTTTCAGCTGTTATTGTACAGTGTGATGGCATGTGGCAGGAAAGATTTCCTGTATCTGTCCCTTAGACAGATTAATGAACCGTGTGTGAGACTAACAGGTGGGCTACGCTGTGTAAGTGAACGTTCGCAACGCGCAAAAAATAGTTTTAGAAAACTAGTTTCATCACATCTGATCATAGCAGAAGGTAATTGTTACATCAGACGCAACGCGAACAAACACTTCAGTTACGTGCCCAGTGTAGCCTTGTTACATCTCTACCAGAAATAATTAATGTTACTCGACCAAAAAAAGTGTTCATTGCACAGTCTGGAGTGTTCTGTCGGAGTCCAGTGATCCCTTTTAATGGCAGCTAACCACTTATGTCTCCTTTCTGTGTTTTTGGGAATGTTATAAAACGTATGTCCCGTTTTTTTTGACTTACTGTTATCACAGCCCACGGCACAGCAGATAGAAGGCATTTGTACCGTTTACTTTCGGTCACTGGGCGGTCCTAAAGATGGCACCGGCTTTACGCTGTGACGTCACATGATACCCGTGTATAGGAGTTTCCACAGCATATCAACTGAAAGGCTGCCACGCCAGTCAGATTTTATGCGTTTCATTGCACTGAAGCCACGCTCACAAGCAGCAGTGGAGAGTGGGAGCACGGAGCAGGTTGGAGAAGCTCTGTAGCCTGTCAGGATCTTTAAAAAAGTCTGCCCATACCTTGGTTTGTTGAGCCTGGGGCAGCGCTTTTATGACCACTTTGGCACTGGGCCACTCTTGGTGTCTTGCCTGACTCCTGTCACAGCCCGCCCTATCCAGTATCTCGGCAAAGTGTTCTGTGATCACAAGTAGATGGTCCGCTCCAAAGCTGGCCAGTTCTGCCTCCTCTGTGGGCCACTACCTTGGGTCCACCAACCTTGCAGCCACTAGAAGAATTTTGTCTGACTCCAGGCTCTTGAACTGGCTCCTCAGGCTTTGGATGACCTCGTCAAGGAGTTGGCTCTTCAATCTAACAACATAAGATGTCTTTTTAAATTTTGTTTTAAAGGCAGGGACGCAAATAAAACATTTAACACATTAAACACAACTAAATGAGCCCTTTTATGAACAACAGGCTAATTGAACTGTTAACCATGTTCTTATTTTTTTAATTTCCTACCTGTTAAATCTATCCCTGCTCTCCTGGCTAAAGCTCTGTAGCTGAACTGCATGGAACTGGCCCTCTGCTGACTCCTGAAGAAAGGTTTCAAGGGTTTCTCCAGCTGTTGTGTGCATGCTTGTAAGCATGAGCAGTGTCGTCTCAAAGGACTATAAGGCCTTTGGGAGTGTAACACCGTCTTCCTGAAGCTTCAGACTTAAACTGTAATGGATTACACACAGATCCGGAATTTCAAAATAAAAGGATGACAGCAGCAGCACTAAACTGCTCCGCTGGATTAATGAGGAGCCCAGGCTCAAACGTAGCAATACAGATATAAATAAATTCAAAACGGGCCCATTTGGATGTAGCCTCAAAAACCATGATCAAAAGTGGGCTGTAGCTATGCATTTCATAACACGGTTGCTTCTCACAGTTTATTTTTGCTGCGAATTTGACTGACTTATAACAATAGAGCAACTTTACATAAGGCTGATAAATTAACAACTTACTGTCGGCAAGCCATGTCAGTGTTGTACTGTGTACCCAGCCCAACTAGTAATGCGCGATATAAACGATATACGATATAAACGATTAAAAAACATGGCCTACGACAGAGATTTTAATTCTATCGCTTTATCGCGATAATGCATGTTGATGACGCAAAATACAATGTTCAATTTTTGGTTTGGTGCAATTCCTTTTCACATTGCAATTTTCGCAACAGTGCCAGAATTCGTCAACAAACCTGCATGTGTGCAAAGAACGTTAACCCATTTGTACCGGCTGCTGTGCGGCGCAACATGTTGCTCCGCGCAGCCGGTACAAATGGGTTAATGGTAAACACGCATTGATGCGCAATCCGGTCTTAAAGGTAAACACGCACAGATGCGTGATCCGGTCTGAATGGGTTAAATCATTGGACAAAAAGGTCTGGGGCGTTGTAAAGCGTTAAAGAAAAAGGGGGGGGGGGAAGCACCGGAGAAAGTAAACAATCATGGATATCCAGCGTGATATACATTGATCTGCGGACTGGTCCAACTCCTTCTCCCTCATCCTGACTCGGAATGTGTTAAATGCATCGGCATTTTTAAGTTATGTTTTCCAGCATACTTTTTACTTGCTTTTGTCGGACCGTCGGGTGGTGGCTCAACATGGAGCAAAGAGGAGACGGAATGTCTTTTGGATATCGATACCCAAATATAATGGGTGGTGGCTCAACATGGAGCAAAGAGGAGACGGAATGTCTTTTGGATATCGATACCCAAATATAATATATATAAAGACGTTCCGTCTCCTCTTTGCTCCATGTTGAGCAACGTCTCCGAGACCACCTCTCCGGTTGGGTCAACCTCCTTTTGATGGTTAAAAATATCACGTAATCGACAAAAATCTTAACAATCAATGATCAATCATCAATTAATCATGCCCATCCCTAATTGTCAGTACAGTGTCTGTGCCTTATCTAGAAAGACCCCCGTTTTTCCTGTTCTCTGCATCTTGGGTGGCATTTAAGAACCAAGGACTTAAACTAAGTGTAGTGCCTTTTAGAATGGTTTGCACTAAAGGAAAGAAACCCAATACTAATTTTATTTATCTGCAACATTATGTTGTATGATTACAGTGTTTCACAATAAATGTTCTCGAAATGACATACTATATTTCTCTTTTTTTTAAATACATTTAGCTGTTTGGCTTTCCTTAGGGTCTATGTAACCTGTTCTGAAACGGTTATTTTATGATTTTATATCGTGATATATATCGTTATCAATATATCGTTATGTCAAGAGGCTGCAATGTAAATCGCAATATGGATTTTAGGCCATATTGCCCATCTCTAAGCCCAACCCCGTTCTTCTGTTGAGTACTCATACTGGGGTACACGGTAAATGGTTGTCCGGTCTTCGTGACGTGATAAGCTGTGGTTATCAGCTTTGTGATAACCACATTTGCCTCCGCGTTCTGTTTAGTAAAAATAACCGGCAAGGCACCGGAGGACAGGTTATCAGCAGCCCGCTTAGCTGCCATGCGAGCTGGCAGCAACATGCTGCTTGCTCTTATCGTGACACTCAAGCATCTGCTTTCTGATAGATGACGTTCCTTTAAAAAACGAACCGCTTTTATCCGCCGTTGACGGGAACTTAAGACAAACCTCGCAGAACATAGTTGGTGATTCCTCCACATCCTTGAGTATAGCCCAGGGGAACTCCTTCTTCCAGGATGCTTGAAAAGTTTGCTTACGCTTGAGCTCGTACGCAGCCATCTCCCAGTTCTTCATCAACTGACTGCGGCGGGCCCGCTACCTGCCGGGAGTCTCGCGATCTCGATTTTGATTGGCCGAAGCCACATTCAAATAAAATCAAATAGTACACCAAGCATTACAAGCATTATCCGACGAGGCCAAGGGGAGGGGGCCCTCCCCTTGGCCAATCAGAAAAAAAAAAAAAAAATCTGATTTTTTATTTATTTATTTATTTTTTGCTTCGAGTCCTCCACTTGCCCGAACGGGCAAGCGGGTTGTCATAGTTACTTGCCCGACGTGGCGTTTTACTTGCCCCGGGACGTCGGGCAATCCTTATTGTTGAGCCCTGCCAGGGGAGGCTGCCTCAACCAGCCGTCATCCACACACACTCCCACATCGAGGCGTTATTATTAAAATGTTTTTACCATAATTCCAAAACAAATTGCCACACAATATTGCTGGGAAAATCAAGACTTACCGATAATACATGAAAAGAATCTGACATCATGAAATCATGAAGTCATGAAATGAACAGGTTTTTTTTTGTTAATATTCAAATTAGAGCCATGTTGGATCCACGTGGATGACAGTTTGTTGACAGTCCCCTGGTTGCTTTTCTCCCCATGCAGGCTCCTTCAGTACACATTTGTTGGAGATCTCTTCATGGTGCCAGATGACCCTCTTGGCCGAGGAGGGCCACACCTGGACCATTTCTTACACTCTGAGCACTGGTAAACTCACAACGCACACCGTTAACACACAGCACTGGTAAACTCACAACGCACACCGTTAACACACAGCACTGGTAAACTCACAACGCACACCGTTAACACACAGCACTGGTATCCGCACATCGTTAACACACAGCACTGGTAATGTCGCAAAACAGGTAACATACAGCACAGTTATGGCCCCAACAAACGTCCGCTCAGTGCTCAGAACACAGGTAAACGCACAAAACAGGCAAACTCACGACACCGGTGAACTGTGAGGCCGACAACAATCAAAGTGTACAAACTAATTTGGAGAAGCTACAAAGCATTATTTACATTTACATTTACATTGAGGGCATTTAGCAGACGCTTTTATCCAAAGCGACATACAATAAGTGCATTTGTTACAATAAGTACATTTGTCATAAGAAGTGAAACAATATATCGCTGTCGGTACAGTAAAGACGTTCATAGAACCAAGTGCAAGTATTACAATCGCTAGGCTAACCCATTCCCCGTGTAAAGCAGTGATAGCAGCTACTGTAGATGCTACACAATTAAGTACCTTGTACAAGTGCCAGGATGTACAACATTCAATGGTGGCTGTGCATTGGTTTCTATGCAGAGTCGAGATGAACTCTGAACAGGTGAGTTTTGAGTCTTTTGCGGAAGCTGGTGAGCGACTCTGCGGTCCTGACAACGGTAGGGACCTCGTTCCACCACTGAGGTCCCAAAACAGAGAAAAGTTGTGACTTTGCTGATCGACCTTTGCTTGCTCTTAGCGATGGCGGTACCAGACGTCCGGCTGAGGTAGTTGAGCGGAGGGATCGAGCTGGGGTGTGTGGCTTTACTAATGCTTGGAGGTAGGCAGGGGCAGTCCATCGACTGCCTTGTATGCCAGTACCATCATCTTGAATCTGATGCGAGCTATTACAGGGAGCCAGTGGAGGTCTCGGAAGAGGGGGGTTACATGTGAGAACTTTGGTAGGTTGAACACGAGGCGCGCTGCCGCATTCTGGATGCGCTGCAAGGGTTTAATCGCAGAGGCAGGGAGTCCAGCCAGGAGCGAGTTGCAGTAGTCGAGGCGGGAGATGGCCAGTGATTGGACTAGAAGCTGAGCTGCTTCCCTTGTGAGGAAGGGCCGGATCCTGCGGATGTTGTAAAGTGCAAATCTGCAGGATCGGGCCACCGCAGTGATGTTTGCGGTGCAGCATAACTGATTGTCCAACACTACACCAAGGTTTTTGGCAGTTGGAGAAGGAGATACAGTGATGTTCTCAACAGTGACCAGTAAGTCCATGTGTGGGCAATCTTTCCCTGGTATTAGGAGGAGCTCAGTCTTGTTGAGGTTAAGCCTCAGGTGATGGGCAGTTGTCCAGGTGCTGACTTCTGCCAGACATTCAGATATGCGTGTTGCAATCAGGGCTTTGTCAGATGAGGGAAAGGAGAGAAATAGCTGAGTGTCGTCAGCATAGCAGTGATAGGAAAAGCCGTGGGATGTAATTACATAGCCCAGAGATCTGGTGTAGAGGGAGAACAGAAGAGGCCCCAGTACCGAGCCTTGAGGGACACCTGTATCAAGCGTGCAAGGTTTGGACAAGGAGCCATTCCATGTTACCTGATAAGTGCGATTCATCAGGTAGGACGTGAACCAGGAAAGGGCAGATTCAAGCTCGGCGAGAGTGGCGGGGAGGATCTGGTGGTTCACAGTGTCAAATGCTGCCGACAAGTCAAGGAGAATGAGAACCGATGAGAGGGACGAGGCTCTGGCCGCCCGGAGGGACTCAGTCACCGCGAGGAGAGCCGTCTCAGTGGAGTGTGCTTTTTTGAAGCCTGACTGGTGAGGGTCAAGCAGGTTGCTAGATTAGAGATAGGAGGACAGTTGGTTAGCGACGGCACGTTCCAATGTTTTAGAGAGGAATGAAAGAAGAGATACTGGTCTGTAATTCTGGATGTCAGTGGTATCAAGGGTTGGTTTTTTGAGGAGAGGCTTTATTCTGGCAGTCTTGAAAGACGTTGGAACAATGCCAGAAGTGAGGGAGGAGTTAATAAGTGCGGTTAGAAATGGCAGGATGTCGTTTGACACAGCCTGGAGGAGGGAGGAAGGGATAGTGTCAAGGGGGCAGGTGGTGGCATGGTTAGATGTTATAATTCTGTTGACCTCGTCTGAGGTGAGAGGGATGAATTGGTAGGCATTATAGTGCTCATACCGCACAAACTCGTTGAAAAATTCGACCTGACACACGGCAAGAAAAGAAATAGGAGTCAGAAATGCAAAGTTTGTATTTGAATTGGCGGTAGTGCCAATCGTTGACATATTATACCACCAGGTGTGAGTGTGATTAGCCGCTACAAGTCGTTTTGAAGATCGGCCTCTTCTTACACCACAAGTGGGCATGTCCACCTAGATGTATGCTGGATGGATCAGTCTGCCAGCCTACCCAGTGGACTGTGGCAAACGTTGCTCATCTAGCCGTCATACATCTAGGTGGGCACGCACACTTGTGATGTCAGAAGAGGCAGATTTTCAATTTCAGATTTTCAGATTTTTTCTTGAAAAGGCTATTCACACTCACACCTGTTGGTATTATATGTCGCCTTTAACCTCCTCCTCCTCCTCCTCCTCCTCCTCCTCCTCCTTTCAGGACTCCTGACCCGGGCAGCCACTCCTTCGCTGGCGTCGCCTCCCCTTTCCCCTCTTCCAAATTCCCACGAGCCAAGACGGAAGTCCTGCAGTACCGCGACCTGACACCGGGGGGAGCGGCTCCAGAGCCAGAACCGAGGGGGATCCGGGCGGCCGGCGGGAAGAAGAAGAGCGGGCCGGGCAGAGCTGCCAGCCCAGGGAAAGTCACCCGCGGTGGGGGTCGGAAGGCAGGTCCAGAGAGGGGCGTGGATGAGACGGCCAGACTCAGGGACAGCCTGTGCCAGGTGTTCCCTGGTCAGGACGACACGGTGGGCCTGGTTCTCCAGCGACACCCCACCGAGACGGACATCAACTTCCTCTCACACTTTGTCTTAGAGCTGCAGAAAGGCTGAACGGTGTCAGTACGTTTTCAAATGCTTGCGGGGGAAGGCCCCGCAGTGCTAGACGCACAGGGACTTGGACCAATGATTGTGAAGTACTGTGTGTGTTACATTTCGACATGCACTGCACTGAATTAAGAACATTGTGTTGATGGCATTGAGCGCTGACAATATTTACAAATAACCCCAGTGGCTAAACTAGCTAAACAAATAATTAGGTAGCTTATGACCAAATTATCAAAATACACAGCACCAAACAGCTAGCCTGAGGCTAAACAACCAAATATTTAATCTTTTGCTTCTAGCAAACTAGCGTAACACAACAAACAGCCCGCTGTTAATCTAGCAAAACACCCAAAAAATAATTTGCCTGTGGCTAAACAAGGTAAACTCACCTTATATTGTCCTTTGCATATTGCAGACGATTTTATGGATATTATATGAATTTACGTAAAGCCTCAATATCAGTGAGCGCAGGATTCATGATTTTTCTTTTTTTCTAAAATGCTTAATTTTTCTGAAATGTGGAGACGGGTTCGATAATGCTACTTTATTTGAAATTCAAGTGCCTTAATTAAGTTCCTAACATAAAAAATGTGTAATGGGTCCGTTATACCAGAGCCCGTCTTCCTATTAGACATTCTCTGGTTATACGAAGGGACCACTGCAGCAGTGAGAACTTGCTGTATTCCACCGTCCGATTTGACCACATGTCAAATCACATGGATCATTTTATTTTTCTAAGAATAAATACAGCGATATATATTTTTTTATTTTCTCTAAAGAGCAATAAATACATGAAGTAAAACATAACAGATGACTTTATGTTTTTGTTTACTTTGCGACGTACCAGGAGTAAATTGAGTGTGGCTGTGAAGGTGAGCAGAGCAGTTCTCCCGAGTTAACGTCCATGGCTGTGGGAGGGTTGCTGATCATCAGTTGCTGTCTTAGCCGACTGGGTTCCATTTATTCAAAACCATTTTATCTTGATAGTCTCTCACCTCCCTACACAGAAACTCTTAACAAATAATGATTTAGTATTGTTGACATAAGGGAACTACTTTTCTCAGCGTATCAACACATCTACTGAGCACTCTGGTCTCCATCCACATCTACAGGAGCAGCAGCTGCCAGCAACAACTACTTAAATCGCAGGCCAGGTGAGTCCAGAACAGTCCATTTAAAACTTGTCTAGTTTATATGAAAAAATTAACTGGACACGACGTAAAACATGTCTTCAAATATAAACTAGACACGTTTAGTTAATATTTGAAGACATGTTTCATGTGTATGTCATTGTCAAACAATACTCTCATGTTTATTACATATATGTATGCGTTTCCGTTGTTGCTAGCCAGCTAATGCTACATGCTTTTCGCTGTCAGCGTCGGCAACTTTTTGAGTGCAATATTGAGACGCTATTTTTGCTTATGCACACAATGGCCTTCCCGCTCGAAGGAAACTTGTCTTTATTAACCGAGATCAATTTCGAACAATCGTTCTTGTCTCTTAACGCGGATCGTCGTTCTTTTCAGGTGCAGTGAGAGATGGTCTGCATGGAGCCCTGAGTCCGGCGGGGCTTCATGTGGTGCTCGGGCCAGGCTGGTTGGTGTCTCCCGTGTTTGAATGTTTCAAATTGAAGGTCGTTGGTGTCCTTCCTTGTCTTGCTTTAAAATAATCGTAGAATTATCTGACATTCAGGCCTACGCTTTTTTTTTAAATTAAATCTCATCGTGTTCGAATTCCCGCTGAAACAGTTTGACCGGTTGCCTTGGTAATCTCCGTGTGGTTAATTTGCAGTTGCGGTGTTGCCAGCTTGCTGTTACATTAAACTGTAATCAGACAACGCGGTTATATGCTATAGATCCTAGAGTATCTGTGGTATAAAGGCTGAGACGAATTTCGAATTATAAATATGTAAAATCCATAACGTTAGCTATCTGGCTCATAGCTCAGCGGACTAGAATACCTCATAGAATCATTGCTTGTTGGCCTGAAACGGAAAGGGGGGCTGTTCACGTTTGGTTGTAGTTGCTCGATTCTCCGTCTCATCAGTAGAGCTACAATCGAGCGAAAAAACTACAACCAAACGTGAACACCCCGCTTTTCCGTTTCCGGCCAACGAGCAATGAGTCTTCCAACAGAAATCAATGGGATTTACAAAATGCGCTAAATGTGCAATAAAACACGATAAAAACTGTATTAAGCTACGATACTTGATTCAACCACTCTATTTCATCCTAGACAAACCTCAAAGTGGGCTCAATGTTCAAAATACCGGAAAAAACGAATAGCTCACAGCAACATATTGAAAAAAAGAACTATGAACTAGTTCAATTTTTGGAACTGTGAACGTAGTTCAAAATTTTGAATTATGAACGTTTAACTGAACTAGTTCATTTTCAAATTTGTGAACTGAACTTTGAACTAGTTCATGTAGAAAGTGAACTTTCCCAACACTGCCTACGGCGACAAACGGCCCATGGGAACCGTGTTGGCTACCCCTGATTTACTTAGCCTATGTAGCACCCTTTACTGACCTGAAGGGGGAAGCAAAGTGTTGGTCACTGTTACACTTCTAATGGCATGTTATGCCTAGAAACTGAATTGAATCACGCACACACTGAGAGCCAAGTTTAACCGTACTTTACTTCAAGGTGTCTCCGTCAAGAAAGAACGTTACAACGTTGACGTGCTGACGTCATCAGTACATGACATCCCCCCCTTTCTTGGATTAAAACTCTAATATTCCCTTCACATAAACATTCAGTTTGGCTACTTGAACACTAACCATATAATGAATCTAATCAACATATTCTCTGTCAGAATAAACCTTTGGTTCTTTTCCAATAAACATTTATGTCCTCTAGCATTGTGCATTAATTTTCATTGAACATAAACATGAACATATGCATTACTATAACACATTCACTTCATAACAAAGCTTGTGAATCTCTGGGGCATTTTCACTTCTCGGCGCGGTCGCTCCGTCTGCACTGTAAGAGGTCGGCATGGTGTTGACCCCTGAGCGAGCGTCTCTGGTGTGGACGTCACAACATGTTCTGGTGGCGTGTTTACTGTCTCACTCACTGTCTTTGGTTCACTTCCACCGGGTGGGGGTGTCTGCTGAGCTGGTGTGTACACTTTGAGATGTGTGGTGTTTCTGGAGTACTGAGCTCCTGTGGGTGACTCAACTACCACACAGTTACCGTTCTTACTAACTACCGTGTGAGGTGTCTGGTTAAATGTTGTTGTGAATTTATCTGTCTTGTCCTGTTTCAAAAGCACCTTGTCTCCCACCTGCACTGGGGACAGTCTGGCTCCGCGCCGCTCGTCAGCATACATTTTGGACTTGCCCTTGTGCTCAGCATCAGTGTCTCTGGCCTCGAGGTCACTCCTTGGTGTACTGATGTCTGGCAACTTTCCCCTGAGCTTCCGTTTGAACAGGAGTTCGGCGGGGCTCCTGCCCGTGGTGGAGTGGTCGATGGATCTGTAGATGCTGATGTATCGGCGTAGTTCCTTCTGCCAATCCAGTCCCTCTGCCTGTGCGATGCGGATCCGTTTCATGATCGACGCATTTTGCCTCTCGACTTCTCCATTCGCTTGTGCCCACCTAGGCGTCGTCTTCACGTGTTGTATGCCGTTCTCCTGACAGAAGTCCTGGAACTGTGATGACAAGAACTGTGGCCCACAGTCAGATCTGATAGAGACAGGCGGACCGTGGCGGCTGAAGATGTTCTCTAAACAGTCTATCACTTTGTCTGTCGTGGTGGATCGCATGATCTCGTATTCATAATAACGGCTGTAATAGTCTACAACTACCAGGATGGAGTGTCCTGTTGGCAATGGACCTAACAAGTCTGTGGCAATGTCCTGCCATGGTCCATCAGGGAGAGTTGTTGGCCGCAATGGCTCTGGTACGTCAGGCCGTGCCACTAGTTGGCACCCATGGCATGATTTGACATGTTTTTCTGTCGCCCCATACATTCCTGGCCACCACACCTTTCCCCTCAAATGTTGTTTTGTCCCTACAATGCCTAAGTGTCCTTCATGAGCTAAGGCTAACGCTCTGTTCTGTAGAGCATGTGGTAGGACAATCCGTGTCCCCCTCAGCACTAATTGCCCAATGGTACACAGTTCATTTGCAATACGGGCATAAGCTGAGCACTTATCAAATCGGCCCGTCTGTATTGCTTTTCTCACCTCAGACAGTACTTCATCCTCTGCGGAGGCTCTCTCTACCTCCCTCGTAGTCAGTGCCCTGGGCGTCGCCTGCACCGCCACGAAGCGCACGTATTCCTCTGCTCCGTGTGCATGTGTCGTCTTCTTCGCCGTCTCCCCCAGGAGACGAGACAGAGGATCAGCAATGTTGTATTTCCCGGCTATGTGTATTACTTGAAAGTCATAAGGTTGGAGGCGGAGCACCCAACGCTCAATCCGCGCACATGGCTTTGATCTGGGGCTATAGATCACCTCCAGGGCCTTATGATCTGTTACCAGGTCGAACCTCTTGCCATATATGTACGGATGTAGGCGTTCACATGCCCAAACCAGTGCCAGGGCTTCACGCTCCGTTTGGGAATATCTCTTTTCACAGTCTGTCAGGCTCCTGCTCACGTAGCATATAGGCACCATAGCTCCCTGCTGCTCCTGTATCAGAACTGCTCCTATGCCCACTGGCCCTGCATCAGCTATCACTTTTGTGGGGGCATCTTTGTCAAAGTATGCCAGCGTGCTCGCCTCGGCTAACTTATTCTTGAGTGACTCGAATGCCACTTTCTGTTCAGGGCCGAAGACAAATGGCACATCTTTCTTGGTCAGTCTCCGCAGCGGCTCTGAGATGGCAGCGAACTGGGGTATGAATCTGCTACTGTACCCAGCCAAACCCAGAAAACTGCGGACCTCTGATGCATTCTCTGGCTCGCGTGCCTCCACCAGTGCTCTCACTCTCTCATTTGTGGGTCCTATTCCCTTTTCTGACAACAGTATGCCCATGAAAACTAATTTGTCCATCTCAAACTGACACTTCTCACCATTTAAGGTTAGGCCGCATTTCTCTAGTCTCTCCAGTACGGCGTGTAGTCGCTTGTTGTGTGTCTCACAGTCGGGTGCATGGACGATGATGTCGTCTGATATGTTGGCCACTCCTTCGATGCCAGCCAGTGCCGTCGCCACTTCGTGTTGGTACTGCTCACTCGCTGATGAGACCCCGAATATGAGTCTTTTGTAGCGGTATGTTCCACTGTGCACGGCGAACGTCGTTATAGCTCTTGACTGTTCTGTGAGCTCCATCTGGTGGTAGCCCCATTTTAGATCGAGCTTACTAAACACAACTGAGCCATTCATATCGTGTAGCAGTTCATCAACTGTCGGGATCGGATATCTTCCTCTGATAATAGCTCTGTTTGCCCTTCTCATGTCTAGGCATAGACGAATGTCAGTGTCTTTTGCTTTTGGAACTACTACGACTGGGTTTACCCACGGTGTTGGACCCTCAACCTTCTCGATAATGTCCATTCTCAGCAGCTCCTCTATTTTCTTGTCAACCGCCTCTCTCAGGTGGAATGGTATCCGTCTCAGTGGTTGTGCAATGGGTTCCACATTGTCGTCGATGTGCAGTCTGATTTGCTTGGTATTGAGTTTACCCACCCCTGTGAAGAGCTTTGGGTACTTCCCTCTAACCTCTGCCTTTACATCAGTAACCGCTGCTACATCTACACCCACCTTTAGCACACCTAGCTTTGTAGCTGTCTCTCGGCCTAATAGCGGTACTCCCTGACCTGCTATTACTGTAAATTCTGCTTTTGTTTCCCTTTTCCCTATCCTCATTTCACATGTGAATACTCCCTTCACTAGTAGTGGTTCATTTGATGAGTATGTGTATAGTTTTTTATCTGACTTGAATGACTTACACTGTATCTTTTCTTTCTTTAATCCTTCCCATGTATTTTCATCTACTATGTTGGTCGTAGCCCCTGAGTCAATTAACATCACTAGGTCTACACCTCCCACATTAAATGTTAGTCTGTCAATGCAGCTATTGTCACATACTACAAATGCAAAATCATTATCCTGCTTTTCTTCCTTTCTTGAGTCTACATATTTCACTGACCCCTTGCTAGCTTTAGATTTGCACATTTTGGCGTAGTGGTCTTTACCATTGCATTTTCTGCAGGTTTGTCCACGTGCTGGGCATTTCTCATCTTTTGCAAAGTGGTCTCCGTGCCCACATCTAAAGCACACTTTCTCTTTCCCTTTTTCCTCTCCATCACGTTTTCGGCTCTTATTCGCCCATTTTCCTTTGGCTATCTGGTTTACAGTCCCAGTGCCTTTAGCCTCCGTGCTACTCACACGCATGGCCGCCATTTGCTGTTCAACACGTTCACATTGTGCAGCGATCTCCAGCGCTCTTGCCAGAGTCAATGCCGAGCCCTCCTCGAGCAACTTTCTCCGCACATATTCTGAAGTGCATCTACTCAGTACAGCATCCATTAGCTGGTTAGCCATGTCAGCCCCAAAAGCACAGTCTTTGGCTGTCTGCCGCAAACGCGTTACAAACTGCTGTACAGTCTCCCCATTGTTCTGTGATATTTGATAGAAAGATTGGCGCGCGAACGCGGTATTCACCTGAGGCACGAAGTAGTTGTTCAGAGCATCCACTGCCTTGACATAGTCCTCTGAACCTCCCGTGTCCTCAAGAGTGGAAAAGACATCCTGCACATCTGTCCCAGCGTGATGCAAGAGTAATGCCCTTCTCCGAATTTTAGTGTTATCGCTCACATTTTCCGCCATAATCAATCCTTTGCCGTCTGCGAACAGCTCAAACGCTGTCAGCCACCGTGTCCAGCGAGGTCCTAGCGTAGCAGGCTCATTGTAGCACTCAAACTTCGGCACGTTAGAATTATTGTTCTCCATCTCGTAGACAAACTAAACTCACTTCAGATTTAACTAGTACCGAGCTTGGTCATCCTCGTCGCCAATGTTACACTTCTAATGGCATGTTATGCCTAGAAACTGAATTGAATCACGCACACACTGAGAGCCAAGTTTTACCGTACTTTACTTCAAGGTGTCTCCGTCAAGAAAGAACGTTACAACGTTGACGTGCTGACGTCATCAGTACATGACAGTCACCTGTCAGAAAGCCTTTGATCAGGTAAAGCCCTTGTTATGATCAACCCAGTGCTTGCTGATCCCTTTTTAAAACCACCTTTTAAGTTGCAGGTTGATGTAATAGACGTAGGCGCAAGTGCGTTCATGTTGCAAGCCGAGACCGGGATGTAACAACCAGTGAGTTTCTTTTCTAAAAAGTTGAGGCACTACCACACTTTGATGTGTATATTAGTTAGTACACAGATCACAACACGTTGACATTCTTGCAATTCGGTCAGGAATCACTCATGTCATAGATCTGACCATTTGTTTCATGAAATGGTAATACAATTTAGTTGTGCGCTGGTTCCACTCTTTACTGGTGCACCCTGCTGTAGGGTTTAAAGCATGACATACAGATACAGAATACCAACAGCATTCCAACATTTGACAGGGAGCACGGTACAACCCCCATGGGGTACATCAGACATCTCAATATTACATCGTAATATTATTGATTCTATATATGTAATTCCATATCAGATATTAGTTATTATTAGATGTTATTTTTTATCGATTAGTTATTATTGATAGGACATTAGTGAGACGTTATAAGATATAAGTGCTCAGTTAATAGATGCTAGTTCTTATTTATTAGAATTAGATGTGTTTTGAGATATGAATGATAAGTTTTAGATGTCTGTTATCATTTATTGGATATTAGATGTTAGTTATTAGATATGAATGATTCAATATTTGTTTTTAGATATAAGTGATTATTAGGTTAGTTATTATCGACTAGTTATCATTGATCATACATTATTGATTAGATATTAATGATTAGATATTTGTGAATACTTAGGGGATATCAGTCATGATCCATTAGATATTAGTTATTAGATAGGTATTTATTTAGCAAGGGTTCCTGACCACTTCCTCTCCTTAGAGGAACTTTATTGGTCATTTAGCTTTGCATGAACACAAATTAAACTCGTTTCCATGTGTTTTGCATTCTCATACTGTTCAAGAGCTAAATCAGCCATGGGCTCTGGGTCCGACACAACTTCTGCTATAAACAATACAGTCAAACAAAAGATCCCAGCCTGTTATGACACACCAGTTGTCATGACTAATCAATTTACATAGTTACAATAATACCACATAGTATTTTTATAATAGTACATACTATTGTGTGTTTTTACTGTATCGTAGCCTGAATTTAGGTAGTTTTTCCGGCAGATGCTTTTATGCAAAGGGCCTTACAGTAGATACAGAGACTGGTCATTAAGGAGAAGGTAGGGGTTAGGGGTCATCTTGCTCAGGGATGACTACAGGTAAACTGAGGACATTGGTGATCAAACAGCCAAACCACTTGCCTGTTATGACACACCAGTTGTCATGACTAATCAATTTACATAGTTACAATAATACAACACGTTATTTTCATAATAGTACATAGTTATGGAAAATCTGTGTTTTTACAGTATCGTAGCCTGAATTAAGGTAGTTATACTTTTGTGTATGTGGAAGATCGTGTGAGATTTCTTTTTTTGTTCAGATACTTTTATGCAAAGGGCCTTACAGTAAGTACAGAGACAGGTCATGAAATGGTTGGATTAGTTTGGATTTGAATTTGGAAATGTTTTAAAGATCCCATGGCATGCTACTTTATGAATGCTTTTATATAGCTGTTAGTGGGCCCCTATACAGTAGGCTACTTGAAGACATTCAAGAAATTCAGCCTTGGTGCAGAGTTCCAGCCACTACTTTCTAAACATGGGTAGGGATGGGGCAGAGCGGCTGTGGAGTGGTTGGCTGCTCCAGAGTTGGGGAGCCTTGGCAGAGAATGCCCTGTCTCCAAAGGTCAGCAATCTAGTGCGGGGGATGGCCAGCAGGTCCTGGTCAGAGCGTGACTGAGTGTACCATGCAAATGTGTCCATAGGACATATTTTTTTAAGCTACTCCAACTTTGGTTATGGGCAAACCCATCCTCCTCCATAGTCAAACTCATGTCTGAGACAGATGATACTGGCGGAGGGAGGATAGGGGTACCTTGAACCATGCGGTTTGAGACACAGGAAGACTTTGCATGACTTCCAGTCTAAGTATTGCCTGTATTAACAGAAAGAGAAAAGAGTGAGAGACAGAGAGAGATTATTCCAGATAATCAGATCGGACACATTTGACGGGTTGGGTCCTCTCCAGCTCACCGGCAAGTAGGTACTTCAAGAACTGGTATTTAATTAGCCAACACATTTATAGAGTATGTATATTGATTCTACTGCGTGTCTCAGTCAGTTAATTATTTTTTTCAACGTGATATTTGTATTCTATATTAATAAGAAATGCATAAAAACGATGAATGAATCTATTCATGTTTGATATTGGCATGTGTGATTGGTTCATTTTTTTGAAATTATCCTTATTGAATACAACATTTATTTTTTCCGCAGTGATTGAAGGGAGCATGATATACTTTCTGCTGTTTCCAGGTTTGTGAGTGTTTACACTGCATGAAATGATATATGATTAATTTCTCCTTCTTATGTCTAATCACCTGTTCTACTTGTGTTTGACATGTGTTCTACCTGTGTTCCTGTTTTACTTGTGTTTGACATGCATTTGTTTTACCGGTTTACCTGTATTTCACCGGTGGTCACCGTATTGCGCCTTGTGTTTTACCTGGTTGCCATTGCGGTAACCTGTGTTCAAATGTGTTCCCAGGTGTCTGTTCAGCCATTCATCAATACTATTTTGTCGATAAGCGCCTGACCTGGAGCGACGCCCAGAGCCACTGCAGGCAGTACGGTGGTGACCTGGCCACCATACATGGCCCAGAGAACCAGACAAGGCTGGTGGAATTAGGTGGCAAGTACAACTCCCATCTCTGGATAGGGCTGTACGACAATGTTGAATCCTGGACATGGTCGCTGTCGGAGAACGCTAATTATAGCGGCGGAGAGGTGGAGCCGTGGAGCTGGCCCTGGAGGGGACACGAGCCAAACAACGTTAATGGCAGGGAAGGATGCGTCTCAATAAACATTACAACATGGCTCGATACCAATTGTAATAAGGAATTGTTCTTCTTTTGCTTCGACAACGACACAAAAGGTGAGGCCCTGATATAAGCTTTAGTAGCAGTAGGATAATTACAACTTGCCACTGGAGAAGGCCAATAAAACTTGTATTATTTAGTGAGTTGACTCTTTTTCTTTTCCTTAATTGCAGACGCTACGCTCAGTGATTCCGGTATCGTCTACATCAACATAAGGAAGAGTTGGTGGGATGCCCAGTCGTACTGCCGGGAACACCACACAGACCTGCCCAGCATAAGGAATTTGGAGGAGAACAGTTTGTTCTCACAAATTAATAAACCGATACAAAAGAAGTGGATTGGACTGCACCGGAACATTTGGAGTACGTGGTCGGATGGGAGCAACTCCTTGTACAGAGACTGGAAGGCCGGAATGCCCAAGAACATTGGGAAGACCATGACTAACTGCGCTTTGGCTGTAACCAGCTATGGTTGGCAATGGAGAGATTATCCCTGTCAAAACAAGTACAGATTCATTTGTAGCGTGGGTAAGATTTGCGCTTAATATTTTGTTTCAATAATCAACTAATCTGTCTATCTTTTTGAATTCATGTCTGTCTGTCTCTGTCTGTCTTGTTTACTGTTGTTTGTTAACTTTGCATAATAAATTGCATATTATTCTGAATTGGAACTTTGCAATCAGCAATTAGCTAATCTTGATAGTCGCAATTTATGTATATAAACAAACACAAAAATTACTAACATTTCCAAAGACATAACATACAAACCGTTACAACTTACAAGCAATTGTTATTTTGTTATTTTATTATAATTGCTGTTTATATACAGCAGGCACCACATAATATTCCTTGATTTGCTAATCTATCACAATGAAATAATCACAATAACAATATCAGGTAAAATAATCGCTAATAAGATAATTGTTGTCATAATTGCAGCTCTTCTGTCTTGTTGACTGTTTAAATGCTCTACAACATTGTGCTTTCAGTTCCAGCCATAAAGCAGTCGTTAGGAATAAAGCTCAGCTTGGCAGACATCGACCCCAATGACCGTGAACTGACAGAGGCAATCCTGAAACAGGTCAAAGTTCAACTAAATTACTGTTGGTAGGCTTAAGCCTAGTGAATGAAAAAATAAAGTTATATCAAAGTGCAGAGCATCCACTGGAAGTATTGTAGAATACAGTCCACATTCATTGTATACTTAGGTCTATGCTGTCTTAAACTGTATGTAGTCTCAATAGACGCAATCTGCCAGCCCAGACAAAATCTCGGAGTCATGACAAAATCTTTCCCCGGCTGCCTTCGAGCGGTCAATATCACAGGTCTATTTGAGAGAAAGACACATGTCATTTTCTTGTTTGGTGAATTAAACAAAATACAGAAAATAAAGGAAAAATATTTTGTTTTTGTCTTATTTCTTGCAAACTTTCTCCAAAAATGAGATTTTTAGCAACTTTTTTATCTATCTTACTTTAAAATCTAAAATTAAAAACTATATTACTAAATGTATCGTTAATAACTATGGAAATGACCTCATTTAGCTGACTTCCTATTGTTAACTTTGTTTGGATATAATAATAAAGCCCAACATTATATGGCAAACATATTTATATCTTTATATGGCTAACTTCATATAGTAATTTAGGTAACATTCTGTAACTAACTTTGACTGTCTTATTGCAGTTGCACGGGAAGCTGAAGGAAAAGATGGTGAACAAAGACTTCAATCTGACTTGGACGAAGGCCCCGGACGGAGAGGTCTTCCACAACACACGCAAAGACGAGAAACAACAACATCCTGAATTTGCAGATGAAAGATGTCTTCTAAAGATTGAATAGCCTAGCTTTGACGATAACAGTCAGTTAGCACCTTGTTCTACAGCAACCTCTTCAACTAACCCAGTGGTTCCCACTCTGTTTTTCCCCCTAACCTAATTTTAGGGTTGTTTTACCCAACATCTGCTCAAAATATCAGTGTCTCAGGGTTGGGACCTGAACTCCACTAAGTGGTTTGGAGTAGCCTAGCTTACTTGTGTCTATGAAGGCGGGTCTTTTGGGACCTGTGTGAGACCTCCAAATTGTTATCAATATTTTTTGTAATACGAAAGATATCATTGCATATCTCTCGCTCATAAATCAGCAAGGTCCCCCGACCTCATATCCGGCCAACCCCAGTGGGGTCCCGACCCATAGATAGGGAACGATTGAACTCCCTATACTATACTATACTATACTATACTATACTATACTATACTATACTATACTATACTATACTTTATTACACGGGTCTTCTCAATGTCGTGCAACGCTCCGTTCACATGCATGGGCCCATCACAACTTCCGGCGGTGAATTATATTACATAATTCACCATTGCCAAGTATAATTGACCGCTGTCAAGGTAAACAAAGGATTTTTTGCATCTAATGACGTATTTGGTATCAATACAGGACACCTCTGCTGCGCGTCGGTGTCCTGTTCGCCCTGTCGGGGCTTATTTTCCCGTTATACCACAGTCTGGGAGAATGTTCGATTCTGATTGGCTGCAGGGTGTGCATTAACTCCTCATATATGGACACCTGCTAAGTAGTTCCAGTCAAATTGTCTGATGACCGTTCTCAATTAATGCGCTAGCTGGCGTATTGTATCAGCCTGTCTCAAAAATGAGTAACCATAGCAACGGGAACGCAGTCAAAGCCGACGGACTAGAATACCGCCCGTTGCCAAGTCGTAGCTAAGGTCCGTCCTAATCACTGGAGTAGTGAACAACGATCCGTTGCATAAGAACCTTACGGGAGGGTAATGGTTGTTCCAGGAATTAGTCAAACCCTCAGGCGTTACCAGGGAAACAAAGTCGTGGCTTGTGAAAAACTTTATATTTGGATTGTAAAACGCATGAAAATATAAATGAATGGTCTTAATTTATTTTCTTTCGCAAGTGACCGTGGTACAAGCGGGATAATGCTTGTGCCCTGTGGACGACGCGGAGGCGTGAACGGTTGCCTCCGCGTCGTCCATTAATTCCTGATAATGGACACCTCGTCGGGCATTATCCCTTACATAATGACCCGCGTTCTATACATTATCCCTTATATGTCGCATGGCGTAACGTAGGTCTGAAAACTAGCAATTACAGATAAAACTGATGAAACAGCTGAAACAGCTATAGAATCGCCCAGTTTTATATTATTAATAAATAACGATGAGAATAGTGAGCTGGATTGGACCCAAAACAATTTAAAGATATTTCTGAAACATTTTAAAGATATTTTTGAAACATTTTAAACACATTTTTGAAACATTCTAATCATCTTTGTGAGTTTTTAATTACATTTCTTAACACATTTTAACATCTTTATCCAAGCATGGTTTGCTTAACTTTTTTTAAATACATTTGAACAGCTTAATCTGTAAACTGCCAGTTTAGCCTCCTTTTTAGCTCACCGCTACTTTAGCGGGAGCAATGAGTTTGCGTTTGACTTTGCGTCTTCGCGTTTTTTTCTGTTACTTTTTCTGGTTTATTTTTTCTCACGTCGCATCCCCCCTGAGGAACTCTGGCGCCCCCCCAGGGGAGGCGCGCCTCACAGTTTGAAAACCACTTGATTAGATATAGGTGATTAATTATTAGATGTTAATTGTTATAAAATATAGATTAGATGTTAGTAATTCGATATAAGTGATAGTTATTTGATGATGATAGTTATTATTGATTGAATGTTAGTTATCAATTATTGAGTCAGAATAAGTTATTACTTAATAAGTGATAAATTGAATTGATGAGATATCCGATTTTCATTTTTGTCATAACCTATTATTGATTCGATATATGTAATTAGATATTAGATGTTCGCTTTTATACAATGTTAGTTATTATCAATTAGTTATTATTGCTCAAACATAAGTTATTATCGACTTGCTATTATTGATTATACATTAAAATGTGTCCAATCTGATCAAATGTTATATATTTCTCCCTGTCTCCACAAAGAACAATGTTTAATTCTTGCAGCCAATGCAAAGTCTTCCTTTGACTCAAACTGCGCGGTTCAAGATAACCCTCCCATCCTTCCCCCTGTCTCGTCTGTCTCAGCGTTAGTTGGACTATGGAGGAGGACTTGGTTTTGATTTGCCCATAACCAAACTTCAAAACCTAATGCAAACAAAGATATTGGCATGTACAGCCAAGAGATTGAATTGCAAATCATAATCCAATTCAATCCAAGTTTATTAGAACATAATTGAACATACATATATTTATATCCGTATGTACATGGTGAAGGATAGTGCAGTGGTTAGGGTGTTGGGTGTTGGGTTCTGGGTTCAATGTCCACAGTTCTACTGTAGGGCTACTAGATCAAGATACTCCCCAACCTCTACCTCATGATATGTAACCGAATAAACTCACTGTAAGTGAATGTTTTATGTGATTACAAGTAGAGTTAATTATTTATTAAAACAGATAGTACTAGTCCTTGATTCTGATTGACATGTAGCAGTTAAAATGCTCTGTAAACATAGACCTGTGACTGCATAACAATTAATTTTAGATTGAATGCACAGCCAATCTTCAAGTAAGCTAGCCTGTGTTGCTTGGCAACCATATACTGTCTTGAGGAACTATATCGCTGTGCGGAAGAACAAGTCTGTTTTGTTTTCAATTATTGTTCACCTTTTATGTTGCTGTGTTTATTTGGTTAAATCCCACAAAGTAGTAACTGTTTTACTAGCCATTTAATGAAAGCAATAAACCTACCGTGATCTATTGCATTAATCGGTTTTTCAATATTAGATATTAGTTATTTCTCACATATCATTGATTTGAATTTAGTGATGAGCTATTAGATTTTATTAATTTATTAGCCAGTATAACTTTATTATATATTTTACTTATAATTGATTATATATAAGTGATTGGTGTCAATATTATTATTGATTAGATATGAGTGATTCATTATTAGATGTTAGTTGTTATTAAATATTTATTAGATGTTATTAATTCGATATAAGTGGTAGTTCTTAGATGATTATAGTTATTATTGAGTCAGAATAAGTTATTACTTAATAGTTATAAGTGATAAGTTATAAGATGTAAGTTATTGTTGAGATATACGATTTTCCTTTTTAGTAATAACCTATTATTGATTCGATATGTGATTAGATATTAGAATTTCGCTTTTATACAATGTTAGTTATTATCAATAAGTTAATATTGATCAGACATAAGTAATAAGTCATTAGATATAAGTGCTAAGTTATTAACGATTTGTTATTATTGATTATACAGTGATTAGATATTAATGATTCTATATTAGTGAATAGTAGTTATCATCCATTGGATATTAGGTATAAGATGTTAGTTGGTTATTTAACAGTGGTTCCTGACCACTTACTCTCCTTAGAGAAACTTTATTGGTCATTTAGCTTTGCATGAACACAAATTAAACTCGTTTCCATGTGTTTTGCATTCTCAGAACCCTTCAAGAGCCAAATCAGCCATGGGCTCTCGGTCCGACACAACTTCTGCTATAAACAATACAGTCAAACAAAAGATCCCAGCCTGTTATGACACACCAGTTGTCATGACTAATCAATTTACATAGTTACAATAATACCATAGTATTTTCATAATAGTACATACTATTGTGTGTTTTTACAGTATTGTAGCCTGAATTTAGGTAGTTTTTCCGGCAGATGCTTTTATGCAAAGGGCCTTACAGTAGATACAGAGACAGGTCATTAAGGAGAAGGTAGGGGTTAGGGGTCATCTTGCTCAGGGATGACTACAGGTAAGCTGAGGACATTGGTGATCAAACAGCCAAACCACTCTCCTGCCGCTCTAATACATAACTAATATATCTGTATATGATGCTCAATTATGTTCTGCTGAAATGGTTGGATTAAGTTCACCTTTTGATTTGAATCTGCAAATGTTTTCAACGTCTCTGTTTTTACCATGCAAATGTATATATAGGAACGTATTTTTTTAAATACTCCAAGTTTGGTTATGGGCAAATCAAAACTGAACGTAAACCCATCCTCCTCCATAGTCAAACTAATGTCTGAGACAGATGACACGAGTAGGGGTACCTTGAACCATGTGGTTTGAGACACAGGAAGACTTAGCATGACTTCCAGTATATACATATTTCATTCTTTTAAAACAGAAAGAGAAGAGAGTGAGAGACAGAGAGAGATATTCCAGATTATCAGATCGGTCACATTTGACGGGTTGGGTCCTCTCCAGCTCACTGACAAGTAGGTACTTCAAGAACTGGTATTTAATTAGCCAACACGTTTATAGATTATGTATATTGATTATACTGCATGTCTCAGTGTAGGCTATCTCAGTTAGTTCATTATTTTTTCAACAAGAAATGTTTACTCTATATTTATAAGAAATGCATAAAATTGGAATGAATCTGTTCATGTTTGATATTGGCATGTATAATTGGTTAATATTTGTGATATTATCTTTCTTGAATGCATATTTTTATTTTTTTCACAGTGATTAAAGGGAGCATGATATACTTTCTGCTGTTTCCAGGTCTGTGAGTGTTTAAACTGTATCAAATTATGTAAGATTCATTAACTCTTTCTTCTAATCTCCTGTTCTACCTGTGTTACTATTTGACTTGTGTTTGACATGCAATTGATTTAATGGTTTCCCTGTGTTTACCTTCGTTTAACCTGTCGTACCTGTCGTTACCTGTATTCTAGCTGTGTTTTACCTGTCGTTACCCGAGGTTACCAGATTGTACCCTGTGTTTACCTGTGTTCAACTGTGTTCCCAGGTGTCCATTCAGCCCTTCATCAATACTATTTTGTCGATAAGAGCCTGTCCTGGAGCGAAGCCCAGAGCCACTGCAGGCAGTACGGTGATGAGCTGGCCACAATACACGGCCCCGAGTACCAGGAGAGGCAGGTGGAAGTAGCTCGCAAGTACAACTCCCATCTCTGGATAGGGCTGTACGACGATGTCAAATCCTTGACATGGTCGCTGTCGGAGAACGCTAATTATAGCGGCGGAGAGGTGGAGCCCTGGAGCTGGCCCTGGAGGGGACACGAGCCAATCAACGGTAGAGACATGGAAGGATGCGTCAGAACACGCTCCGGAGAATGGGACCTAACTGATTGTAATGCGATCCATTACTTCTTCTGCTTCGACAACAACATAAATGGTGAGGCCCAGGTAGAAGCTTCAGAAGTAGTAGGAAAATTACAACTAGCCACTGGAGAAGGCCAATAAGACTTGTATTATGTAGAAAGACCACTCTTTTCCTTTTCCTTAATTGCAGACGCTACGCTCAGTGGTTCAAGTATCGTCTTTATCCGAAAATTGAAGAGTTGGTGGGATGCCCAGTCGTACTGCCGGGAACATCATACAGACCTGCCAAACATAAGGAACATGGAGGAGAACACATTGGTGTACCAAATCCATATTCTCTCGACATGGAAGTGGATTGGACTGCACCGGAACCTTTGGAGTACGTGGTCGGATGGGAGCAACTCCTCGTACAGAAACTGGAAGAACAACAGCCCACCAAACCGCCCTGCCTGGACCGAGAATAGCTGCACTTTGGCTTTATCTAACTTTGGTTGGCAATGGGCCGTTAGATGATGTAACTCCAAGTTCAAATTCCTTTGCAACGGGGGTAAGATTTGCTCTATTTTGTTTCAATAAAATATTATGTATTTCTGTCTGGCATCTGTCTGTCTTTTTGACCTCATATGTCTGTCCTTGTATCTTTCTTGTTGACTATTGTAGTCTTAGATTTGAAAAAAATGATACTGACATAACCTAAAACAAACTGTTACAACACAGCAATTCCTGTATTGATATTGAAATTATTGTTTATATACAGCAGGCGTCACAGAATATTAATTTAATTGATAATTTGTTAATCGCAATGAAATAATCACAATAACAATTTCAGGCAAGATAATCACCATAATATTATGATCTAATATTGCAGCCCTTCTGTCTTGTTGACTGTTCAAATGCTCTACAACATTTTGCTTTCAGTTCGAGGCAAGCAGTCGTTCAGAATAATGCTCAGCTCAGCAGACATCGACCCCAATGACCCTGAATTGAGCGAGGCAATCCTGAAACAGGTCAGAGGTCAACTCAATTGCTGTTGGTAGGCTTAAGCCTGGTGAATGAGAATAAAGTTTTCTCAAGGTGCAGAGCCTCAGCTGGAAGTTTTGAAGAATACAGTCCACATTCACTGTATGCTGAACTTAGCTCTCAGCTGTCTCAGACTGTATGTAGTCTCAATAGACGCAGTCTGTTAGTCCAGACAAGATCTCGGAGTCATGGCAAAATCTTTCCCATGGTCGTCGAAGGTCAGCTGACTTTGAGGGGTCAATATCGCAGGTATATTTGAGAGAAAGGCACACATGTCATTTGTTATTAGGTGAATTAAACACAATAGAGAAAATAAGGGAAACGGAAATATTTTGTTTTGGTCTTATTTCCTACCTTCTTTCTCAAATATTGAGAATTTGGACTGCAGTACCCATTTTGAACGATCTGTGTCGATTGTTACATATTGTATCTTTCAGCCAAAATCTAATGTTATTGTTTACAAACAGAAAAAAGGGTCTATAACTCTTTATATAGCTAACATTATAGCTAAAATCTAAAATTAATAACTTTATAGAACTAACTATCTAACATGATATGTAAGTAACTTTATGGAGGTAACAAACTATTAGAAGCTCAACATTATTATATAACATATGACATATTTATATGGCTAACTTTATATAACTACCATTCTGTAACTAACTTTGACTGTCTTATTGCAGTTGCACGGGAAGCTGAAGGAGAAGATGGTGAACAAAGACTTCAATCTGACTTGGACGAAGGCCCCAGACGGAGAGATCTTCCACAACACACGCAAAGACGAAAAACATCCTGAATTTGCAGATGAAATATGTCCTCTAAAGATTGAATAGCCTAGCTTTGACGATAACAGTCAGTTGTTCTAAAGCAACCTCTTCAACTAACCCACTGGTTCCCACCCTGTTTTGCCCCATGACCTGACTTTAGGGTGGTTTTAACCAACATCTGCCCAAATATATCAGTGTGCCAGGGAAGGGACATGCACTCCACTAAGTGGTTATGATAGCCTAGCTTACTTGTGTCTATGAATGCAGGTATTTTGGGACCTGTGTGAAACCTCTAATGTAATATAAAATGTATCAATGCATATCTCTCGCTTACAAATCAGCAATGTCCCCCGACCCCATATGTGGCGGTCCCGTATGCGGTCCCGACCCATAGGTTGGGGACCATTGAACTCCCTATACTATACTATGTAGCATGGCGTAACGTAGGCCTGAAAACTAGAAATTACAGATAAAACTGATGACACAGCTGAATCAGCTCTAGAATAGCCGTTCTATATTATTTATTATTAATTGTTTAAGGGTATGAACGCAAGACTTTCAACAGTGCCTAAGGGGGATGTCCTTGATGGGCCGTCAAGTTATAGATTAATGGATTCTCTGAAACGGACTCGTGATGATTGAATAATGGCGTGTTGATTTACCATGCACATGATTTGCATAAATTAAAGTTAAATTTAAGTGGTGACCATTGATTTAATATATTCAGACGCTTCATTAGCAAACTCATGAAAAATGATACCAGGATGCTTGTAACAATTTGTCTTCCTATGTTAATTTGTGTTTGAGCAGATAGGCAGCGAAAAAGATGAATTAAGTAGAAACAGTGTGGCTTGCTTTGCCATCACACCAATAAGAGACATTACCGTGTGCCTTGTTCTGCACTTATTGGCTACCAGGTAAAAGAAAAAGCCCGCCAAACTCACCCAAACCCTGTACGTCTTCCCTTTCATACCGGCCCTGACAGAACCCACAAGCGCTCAGTACATGGCCTGACTTGCAGTGATTTCACAGCTTTTGACACTTGTCCTCATCTCTCAAAAACCGCATCGTGTTAGAAATGGACATGCTCTGTATTAAATGATCGAGTTCAGTTGTAGCAGTAAAGCAACGGCAAATACGACACTGAATGATATTACATGAGGTAATTCCTTAGTATGTTATGTCAAGCCCTTTAATAGGCCAAAAAATAACTGAGAAAAAAAAAATCGTTTTTGAAAACATTTATTAAAAGTCAACCCATCCCCAAAGTAGTTAAATAAAGTGCCACTAAAAGCTCTGTATTTTAAAAAATAAAATGCAATCAGTGATTTAGCAAAGGAGCAGCCATAGCCATAAGGGTTGATGACCTAAGGTGAGGGATCAGGCTGATCTTCATTAACTTGCTGCTTGAGTACTTGTTCTTGACAGCCTGTTGGAAGGGAAACAAATCAGCATCAACAGTGACCTAGAGTCTTCCATAACACGTTTCCAATTATACTGCCTGCTTTTCTAACCTGAAACTTTGTTTTGCCTATATTGACGGTCACTACATTCTTGGCCATGTGCTGCATGATTGGCTTCAGGTGGCCCTCGTCATAGGTAGCATAGTGGTGCTGCGTGGGCGACTGCAGGAGAAACACAGGCTTTAGAACGGTAAATTCCGGAGAACTAGACAACCATTGATCATACCCATGGCAGGTCCTCCAGAAGGAGCTGAGAGAGGCACAGGGAAGCAGCGGCGATCTCGGAGGGCCGGTAGTGCACCATGGCGTAATCCACCAGGGTCAGCTCCATAAGATACTTGGCAAGGGTATGCTTCTCCACATTGGACTGAAACAAAATGGCTGGTGACATTGTTTCCACTCTGTTGTGAATGGCAAGCAGTCATTGAGCCTATGCCTTTAATACACCACCTTTAAGTGATAGTCCACTTGGTATACTGAATAACTAACCAGACATGCTAATTCACAATATGGCTGGTAATGAATTCACCCCAACTTACATTTGCAGCCTTTGAGGCTCTCCTGAGAAAGTGTAAAGGCAGAGGACGTCCAAGGTTGAAGTTGAGGCCCCTGAGAATCATCTGCTCCATTAGCAAAATCTGGGCCTTGGTGAAGGCGTTGTCAGTGATGTACGCAAAGTCTGCCACCTCGGGACTGTACATCTCCTCATACTTTGAAGCCACCAACATGGCCGTCACACCTACAAGCTGGAGTTTCTTGCGAGACACAGGCTGAACCTGCAAGTGCCAAGGAAGGGATAGGCATCTAGTAGACTAAGGGCAACCAAAGCACTGACAACATAAGACCCCACTACACCCACCTGTAGAAAACGATCCAGAATAGCCACTGTGAGATACAGAGTCTCTTGCAGCAGCTGGAACCTAGAGTGAACCTGGATCAGCCAGTCGACTAGGAGGGCCCTCATCCTTTCATTGATTTCATAGCCTTGCATGTAATTGGGTCGCACACTTTGTTTTTGCTATAGGAGGGAAAGCTGGTTTGAATAATACAGAGCCAACGGATGAAAAAAAAAAGGGAATACATTCATTATTTACCTCAAGAGCCATTAGATAGGCATAAATGTCCTTCACATATTCAGCACACAAATGTGGCATCTCCACATCCGGGTCATCGATATCTTCAATAGTAAGGATGGCGTGCGAGAACGCCTCGCAGAGATCCTCTTCCTTCATGGAGATGTCACCCTCAGGTAGGGTGGGCGGGGGGCTTTCTGGAGCATGAAATGGCTGTACTGCAACACATTTCTGATGGATCTTCTGGTTCAAAGCTGGTTTGGCGGTATATTTGAGTGGTATACCCTGGAATTCGTTTTGACCCACATTAGAAAAAAAGTGAAATCAATAACGGAAGCAAAACAGGGACGTTTAGTGGCATTACCTTTGTGTTTACAGCTACACTGGGAACGTTAGTTAGCTCTCCAAGCACTGCTCGCCTTGTTGCGCCAGTGGCTTTTTTTCCTACAACAGCCACCTGTAGAATATCAATCCTTTATTGTAAACAGGGTTCTCGAGAAGACTTAATCACCCGTACCCTACGTGTTACATTAACTATCCAGAATTAATCGAGCTGTTTTTTCTGTGTCAAGAGAGGACCTAGCCTACTTGAAATTACATGAACAAATACTTACGGATACGGACGCATACAATCCCAGCGAAGACATTCTTGACTCGTTTGCAATTCTGTTGCCCCCCGATGTAAAATGTTGTGGTGCGCTCCCACCATTCATGAAGGGCGCATTCTGCTCTCATTGGTTGGCGCTGAGCTGAGCGCACGTGTGTAATTGGTTCCCGGTGGATGAATGATACGTGAATGACAATCGTTCCTTTCCGCAGTAGTTTTTGACGCATCGATTTTAACACAAAAGTAGTTGTATGGAATTACACTTTAGTCAAACAATTACAAAAAAAACACAAATCGTTTAAGTCAAACACACGTAAGAGGAGGGGCGAACACACGTGTTTCTCATTACTATGATCATGGGCACTAGCATGCCTACAGAACATGCCTAAAGATCGATAATTATCCATGTGTTTGCCCTTGCACCTGTGTTGAGCCAGGTAAATATGGCAAAGCTACATGGGCTTAATAGGAACACTTACCCTACAACTGCGTGTCATGGAATAATTAAGTACTTATTATTTAAGCACTTTCATTTAATTTAAGCGTTTTCGTCGGAGAATCATAGTCGTCGTGCAGCAGCTTATGTGAGCAGGATGTCCCCTTATAACGACGAAAACTCATGTTATAACAAGAATGACACAGAATGACTGTAGTTGCTTTATTTAATTGTATTACATACATTGCACATACTGCACCGCTGAAATCAGCAATATAGACGTTATAATACGATATCAAAATATGTTCCCCGTATTCTAACTGTGTACATGGAGTGAGTAGTGTATATGTATTCATCTATGCGTCTAAAGCATGGACCTATAAAGAAAGCCTAAACCTCTGCTCTAGGTCTGCCAGGCTATACTCAAGGCCAGCTGGTGGCGGTAATGCCACATTGAGCCTTTTGGTCTTAGTAGAAGAAGTAGCGGCAGTGCCCTAACTCGCCTCTAGGGGGGCCGTGGAGCAGCACTCGCCGACACACCCCAACTTTTACGTGAGGGTAGACTTGAGGTAGTGGTTTTGTTTCCAACATGGCGGCGACCATAGATGACAGCAATGCAGTGCAAGCAACCAAGAAAAAGCACCTCGGCATCCCTGAAGCAATCTTTGTGGTGCGTGAACCGTGAAATGCTTAGTTTAAAAACAATAGCGTTTGTCGCCTATAAGTTCCCTATTGGCGGGGCGGGGGTGGTTGCTCCGCGGTTAGCCCAGCATGCTAACATGCTACCAGGCGTTCTGGGTGCTGGTTCGCAGCCGGCGTCTCGCTGCCATGTTCAAGTATGGTTATGTGTACTCGGATGATATACATGGCTGTAACCTAGTTGGTTACCTAGTATAACTAGAAGCCGTCAGTGGGTGAGTAGGGCAGCTACCCGGCTGTTTAGATTATTCCTGACAGCGGATTTCTTGTTCCCTTGGACGGCTTCCAGAGAGCCAGGACAACGCGCCCCACACCGCACGCTCGCTCGCTTTATTTAGCAACGGCGCGCCGCCGAAGGAAGAAGAGCCCGTATTTCACCTCGATTAGTATCTGAACCATTAGGCAATGGCATTGTTGGTGTACTGTTGTAGAATACACGTTACTGTGAGACAAGGGAAGGGTTTCCTGGTTGCTGAATAAGATTTAAGTTTGCATTGGTTTTGTCTTGCGCTTTTCAGGAGGACGTGGAGTCGTTTATGAAGCTGCCGGAAAATGAGTCTGCAGACGCAGTGCTGAGGAAACTGGACGAGCAGTACCAGAAATACAAGTACATGGAAGTAAACCTGGCGCAGAAGAAACTCCGGTAAATGCCCACTCGTTCAAGTTGTCTTCTCAAGTAATGGCTGTTGGCAATATTCCCCCCTTCTTTCCTTCTTATAGGTTTACATCGTTTCCTCGAGTGCGGAAAGGGTTAAACATCAATTTTCGCTATCTAATAGGGTGAAATATTGTCCCAATGTCCAGTCTCTAGACAAAGAATAATCTAAAATAAACCTGTCCTATTTTAACAAGGTATTACATATTGCAAGCAGATAAAGTCATACTAAAATTGCCTCTTTGCGCTTCCATCCAAGCCTTTTATTACCCTTTCTAATTAGGCTTATATGATATGAAGAGCGAATAATGACAAATTTAGCTCCACATACTCCACGTGCATTCCGATGCATTTCAGACGCAAGAACGCACAATTTATTGCTCTTATGTGCTGTTGCTCACCGTAAATAACTTTTAATTAGTTTATCAGAGTCTGGGTCCAATCTGCTTCTAGCCATCCATGAGCACGGTGTCGCTTGGATGAAAGCATCTGCTAAAAGACTAGACACAGTCTAAAAATAGGACCGTGACCGACTGACTCTCATTCTTGCTGGACTGGGTTTGTTTTTTTTGCTCCTTCCTCAGGCTGAAAAGCCAAATTCCTCAGATCAAGCAGACGCTAGAGATCCTACGGCACATGCAGAAGAAGAAGGTGAACCTTCATTATATCACCATGCATATCACTGTAGACCATCTTTTGTGTTCTCTAATATTTATTATGTTATGCGTTTATCATATTGGAAAGGAGAATGACACAATATAACATCTCTATAGACGATAAAGGTGGCCTTTGTTTGCATTACGGAAAATCCATTTGTGCATTAGTGAATTAGTCTAAATCCAGGTTATACAATGGGCCTTCTTAATAACTGTTGCCTATTTTGACCTTAACTTCATCTTTCTTCATGTAAAGTTTATGATGTATAATGTCTGCATTTAATGAAGTACAGATAATCAAACAAGAGAGATATGAACAGGATATTGTCCTTAATGATACGTAAATATGCTGAATTCCACCTGTTTGTAGTTAAGTGTGCGTTAATGAGTTAAGCGGAATTGACCCCCTAAACAACGCTATATAAAGAGGCACCACCCCATTTCTGCAGAAGTTTCAATCATTTAAATGAGGACAGATATCTGTTTTTTGTAAAGCGCTAAGTTTGCAGGTAGATAATAAAAAGTAAAATGGGTACATTTGAATATATTAGATTAGATTGGAAAAACTTTATTGGGATGAATAAAGTTTTTCTAATCTAATGTATTCAACTGTACCCATTTTATATCGGCAATTACATAGTCACACAATTACCCAAGACAGTGTGCTTCCTTAAAGGTCCCATGGCATGCTACTTTATGAATGCGTTAATGTAGACATTAGTCGGCCCCTATCACAGTATTTGAAGACGTTCCCAAAATTCAGCCGTGGTGCAGAATTACAGCCACTACGAGCCAGTCGCTTATCGAGTTTTCCCCAAACGCGCCGTTTCGGTGTCTGTAGCTTTGATGCAAATGAGGAGGAGAGAGGCGGGTCAAGGAGGAGGGTGGGGGTGTGGCCCTGAGCAGCTTGCGGCCATGGTACCATGCGCTCTGTTTACAGTGGATGTATCGCAATGGCGAGCCGCACACAGCCTTTGGCCGTGTTCTATAAATATTCTAGAACACTCCGGGTGATCCGGCGGGAGCCCTGGAGCTCTATATCTAAATAATATCATACTATACATAGATATCTATATCATATAATATATATTATCACGGCCAAAAGGTGTGTGTGCCTCCAGACGATATTATGAATCTCAAACGACTGGGTCGGGTTCTCCGACGTCTCTGGCTCTTCCACGTCCACATCAATCTGAAGTAGATTGAACCTTGACATGGAGGAGAAATGGATTGTTGCCCCCGATTGTTGACCGCGATTGTTTCCTTCCCTTTCTCCTCCATGTCGTGGGTCATGTACGTCAGGGAGTCAAATCCAAAGTTCCTTTTCCCCAATTCCTTCTCAACCATGGCTGAGATAACCCCCACTACAGTCTCATTGTGGAAATACCAGAGACGTCAGAGAACCTGACGTGTTATGTGCCATAACACCAACAGCAGAACGGTTATCCAAATAACAAAGAAGTGTACAACACTTGCGTTACAGTGTTTGTATTCACACATACACACACACGTGGTGCTCGCAGGGTCGTAGCTCATTGGGCAAAGCAAAGAAAGGGGAGTAACATGTCCCCGTATGACGACATACGGGGAAAAATTCCAAATCGGCGCGTCTGAGCTTTTTCTTTTCAGGCAGAGCAGGATAGCTAGTGCTCGTTTTACACCTAGCACCATTCCTAGCTATGGGGGTACATAGGCAGGCTAGGGGAACTCATATTAATGTTAGAACACCTCATAAAGTGATATTTTCATGCCATGGGACCTTTTTAATATGACAATATTTCCATCATAAAACGGAAATGTGGGAAGGATTATTACAGTATTTGAATCACAGAAGTGCTTTAGGTGTAATATATATGGTGTGTGGTTGGAATGACTTGGTGATGTCACTTGACTGTAACACCAGTCTGCTTCTATTCTTTCAGGAGACGACGGAACCCATGCAGACCCATTTCCTATTGGCTGATAACGTTTACTGCAAGGCATCTGTCCCGCCCACTGATAAAGTCTGCCTGTGGCTAGGGGTGAGTGACATCATCCACCTGTATTCAAAAATAAGTGTCTTGGCAAATGAGCTCAGTCCTGAAATGCAAATAATTACGGATGTCTGGTCTTGGTGGGTAAATGTATCAACAAACTAGTTTGGACATTTATTTTTCTTAACCACCGAACCACGGAAGGTTAAGAAAACAAAAGTTTTAACAGACTTGGTGAATAAACTGCCAAGATGTATCCCAACATTCCACAACATCCCCCCGTTGGGCAGGACAATCTCCTGGGACAGGACAGAAATCAGCCGACTAAACAGGTTTATTTTCTGATTACAGGACACTTCAGAGTGGGTTATTCCCCTTCTAAAACAGAAGTGATAAAAGTGTCACTGACCATCATTTAGAGAACCAGAGTGGAAATTTATTTATCTTCTTAGCAGCAGTAAAATACTAGGTTTCACCAATCTTTTCCTGCCAGTTTATGAACATTCCACTCTGCTCCGAAGCTTTCTTCCCCTGACACCGAAGATTTCCGATTGGCTGTTAAGCTTCTCCGACACTGATAGTTTAACGCCATGGTGTGCTTGTGCGGATGCGTTGAGCAAGTTCAGGCTGGCTGTTGATTTTGATGTTCACGTGCATCAACGTTCCCTACACTTTAACTGACGTCACTTGCGGCTATTTCACAAGAATGAAAAAACTTGATAACACTTTCATATATTATTCTGTACTGTCCACGCACATGATTTCTGCCTGAGTCACGTCCGATCGATTTTCACTGGGAATAGTGGTGAAGAAAACTACTCCAAAGAGACAGCTGATCCTACGCTGATGTCATCAATCAGCGTCTTTTGTTATTCCCCCCCCTCCTCCTCGTGGCGGAAATATGATGCTATGCCTTTCATAAGCTGAAATTTAAATATATTGTTCTTAGTGTTGAATTCATAGTGCACTGATTTTGAACTGTTAAAAGGCGGGCAATCTTGCAACGTTACTGGCCAGAGTACTGACCGACGCTGTGGTGTAACCTCCGACATTATGCCCCGGTCGCCCCCAGGCTAACGTCATGCTGGAGTACGACATCGACGAGGCCCAGGCCCTGCTCGAGAAGAACCTGTCCACCGCGTCTCGCAACCTGGACTCCCTGGAGGACGACCTGGACTTCCTGCGCGACCAGTTCACCACCACCGAAGTCAGTATCCTTCCGCCGTCGGCCCGATGGCTGGCCGTGAGCTAGTCCCAATGGCGGACTGACACGATTCCCTTTTGTTGTGGTTCGCTCGCAGTGAAGAATGTAGCCACATTCGTTTGCTAGTAAGTGTTAGTAAGGGGGAGCGTCGCGCTCAAGGACGCCCACAGGTAAGGCTGGGGACTTTGGGAAGAGTCGATAATAGATCAGGGAGCTCTTAACCCTTAGAGCAGGGGTAGTAAAGCCCTACCCGCTGCAACCACTATAAACTTAGCGATAACTGTCTGTGTTGGTTTGTGTGTGTGTGTGTGTGTGTGTGTGTGTGTGTGTGTGTGTGTGTCTATAAAGCTGTTAATCACTGAAGCTGCATAGCTGTGGTTGTGATGTTCCTTCACCCAGTTCTCCCCCAGACATGGCGCGTGTCTACAACTGGGACGTGAAGAGGAGGAGCAAAGAGAACCAGCGCAAGGCAGTGGAGTCCTAATCACTAGCCCCTCCCCCTCCCAGCGCCCCCTCCTTGGCGCAAAACAAAACGCTCCTCTATGTGTGTACCCGTCCGGATTGGGGCCGCACGAAAGGCACGCTCGAAACCCGTTACCCCAGCCCTAAGCCCCCCCGAGGTATGTTTGACCTGAGCCCAGTGGTCGGCCAATCAGAAACGTCCACCCACGTGTGTTCTCGCGTTGCGTCTCAAACGTGCCTTCCATCCGGACCCTTCTCCGGCTCTTCCCCCACTGTCGGCGTGTTTCTGTTATTTTGTTACTTTTTAAAAGTATTTTTTCAAGTAAAAAAAACTTAACGAAAACAAAAAAGCACCGTTGCCGTTTTTTTGTATTGGATTTCTTCATTATTTATCTTTCTGTATCCGTCATCTGGTTTACGGGGGTGCGGAGGATGTTGAGACGGAAATGGATATGCTCTGTCGGTCAGCGTCATTTCAAGCCACAGCCTAAAAGGTCGTCCCTCTTTTTTTCTTTAACATCTTACCAGTGTCCTAGACGAGCTTAGAACACTTGTGGCAGGTTACCATGACTACGGGAACCGGTATGTGATGTAACCAAACCGGGCTGTTCCTCACCGGCTTCTCCTCTTTGCATACCGCTCGTTAAAGATGTGTTCCTACTTTTGTAGCCGTCTTAAACACTGCTGTGTGTGTGTGTGTGTGTGTGTGTGCGCCCCTGCCTCCTATGTTTTAGCGCACCTCTCCGTTGGTCTCCTCCATGCCTCCCTCCGTCCTTCCTCCTTCTCCTCTGCTACTGCGACCGCTGGTGTCTCTGTATTTATTTGCCTGCTACTGTACGCATTTCAAAGTAAACAAAGACCACGTTGTCTAAGGAAAGAGATTGACACCCCACTATTTGGCTCCGTGTGTTCTTTCATGTCTGGGGTTCCCCCGTCTCGAACTGCCCCGTTTATATACGTCAATCTGTAGCCCGGTGACGAAGGTCACAATAAGGACAGTTGACATTCCTCTACTTCCTTTCCTATTCTTCTTCACAGCTGTGTTCGCAGTCAGAATATTACGATGTTTAATATGCTATTAAAGGTAATATTGAGTTAAATCGGTTTTCCCCACATTTACTACGTCAATAAGGGAGAATATTATCTTTGTAATTAAAACTAAGGCAGTTTATTGTGTGCCTCTGCTTATGTGGCTTTCTGCTGATGCAGGGTTCTAGTGGAGGGATTCTTAACCGCACACAAGTAAATATTTTAACATTCACTCGGCCGTTCAGACTTGCTGCGTCATCAACCACTTTCCTGACTACGTTCTCCAATGAAGCGTTGGGAATACTTTTGTTTGAGTATTAGAATAGAAGAATAATCTGTCAAAATGGATCATTTTGGTTTTAGATTGGTTGGGCGATGGTTAAAGTTCAGGCTAGGATATGGTATTAGTCATGAGTTTATAATGTTTCAGGAGATTGCACATGAAAACTAGAAAAGTCTACAGTCGCACACATTCTCAAGCAGTTATTTTTACCAGTCATTTTATTTTGTTTTAAAATGTACATTTCTAGTTGATGGATAGATAAGTTGTAGAGCAGAGAGAGGGAGGATGACATATTGACGGCCGTGGAAATCGAGAACCAAAGCACGTTCCTCTTGGAGAACAAAAGTCTACAAGTGTATCACAGACCACAACCAGACCAGCAACACACAGCATCAAACCAAACACGGTCAATTCCAGGCATTGCTCGGGTTTAAAGTGAGGTCATAAACTTTCAGCAGTGAGGTCAAAAACTGAATGGGATCAGTTTGAAAAACATGGTGACTCATTATGCTGACGTCGGACTACACCCTCAAAGTGTACCGGGCCAAATGGGATAAAGCAACGTGTGAAAACGGGTCTTCAGAAGGCCTTAACGTTTTTACCAAACGTCCCTGTCAAAGTACAAAGGCGAGTCGGGAACATTGGATTAACCTTGGAAGGCAGGAAGCTCGGGAACACTAGAGATTAAAACAAAACCCATCAATGACCGGACGTTAAGACCGAAATCAGTTCCTGTGTGACATCCTAATAAAAGGGTGTACACCAGCCGGGAGGTTTCCATTGGTGCACTTTATGTATGCTGGTCGAGCCATCCGTCATCCGTCTGGGTGGACACTGCTTGGGACGTCAGAAACAGATTTGATTTTGATTTGATGTCTTGTAATGGCTCATCAACATGACACCTGGGGTTTGAATAGGCACCCTGTTCAGTGAAATGTCCTACAAGAGGAATTAAAACGGTTCAGGTACAGCAGACTTCTAGAGGAACTGCCTACACTCATTTTAGTGCTTCTTCACCAACGCATAGACTCGTCAAGAACCGTCAACCTTTTCAAAAGTCAGTCTTTAACGTGTATTAACATGGGATAAAAAACATCCTTATCTACCATGATATATAGTCAACAGTTCTGCTGTATAACTGTCCGGAACATTACAGAGCATGTACCGAAACCGTTGCCGCTTAATTCCCCTTTGAATCATGGATATCACAAAGATTTAATGCAGATGCTCCAAATCAATCTATCCGATAGCATTTGATCTATCTAGGAGGTGGCACACCAATCATATCCAAGCATATTGCATGTGTGTTTGTAATGATAAAATAGAAATAAGCCACATGACCCAAGTACACTAGGGAATCAGTTTCCCCTGAATCCCAAAATATTAAACGCAGCATCAAAACTGACCACCAGATGGTGCTGAATGCTCCTCCCCAGCCAGTACCGGCATGGCTTGGTACTTCCCAGGTCAGACTGGAGATGACCTTGTGCTCCCATGTAAAGCTATCCCATCCTCCTCCTCGGACACAAACGTTCCCAGTAGTTATGATACCACGGTTATTATGAGTGTGGTGTGCAACCTTGATTTTTGCTATGCTATCGTGGTCGAGACTTCAGAAGTGCAATGGAAACGCAGGTCATTGCCTTCATGTTATATTACAAACACGCAGTCTTGTGTCTAATTCACGTTAAACTAAAATCCTCCAGCTCCGCCTTGCAGCTGTGGTTGTCTCAAGTAGGGGCCAGTTTGTCTTTAAAGCCCCCGGGCGCAGGGCCAGTAGGGGCTAACCCTTTACGTAACTGTAGTGTTGGTTGCTTTCCATTTTGTATGCGTTTTCAGAGCGTCCATGTTGGAGAGGGCATCCCTCCCCTTCTCTGGAGGATACCTCCCAGGACAGTTCCCTTTCCTTTTGAGAGATATGCCTCCACCCGGGGGGGGGGGGGGGGTTCCCACACCTGTAGTCCAGTAACATCTGGAGCTCAGGTGCGTATGAACATTCCAACAATGACACCCAGCCCCTCCTCCCAATCCCTCCTCCAGCAGCGAAAGGTAACTTCAAGGGTAGTTCCGTCAGGATAAGTCCCGTGGAGTTTATTTCAGGACCTATTGGGGAGGGGGGGGACCATTTGGTCGTAAAATTGCGCTCAACTTGGGGCATCCAATTGCGCTCAACTTGGGGCATCCATGGCATTGTTCAAAATGAGTACGTGTCGTCTGGTGTGAATGGCTGAATGGTTTCATAACAAGGAATGGCGGGTTTCGTGGGGGGTGAATCCTAGTAAACGGAGAGTATATAGTTCCGTGGTTCGATGGCTTGTTAAAATGGTCACACACCAACGTTCATTCGTACAAGGACCTCCTCTCGGGGAGTGTGATTGCATAAAAGGAAGAGAGGAGCCCGATCGGGAGGAGGAGGCAAGCGATGGAGGAGGAGAAGAAACGGATCCGACCCAAGCAATAGTTGTAACAGGTAGGGTCTGAACAACTCAGAACTAACCGTTTTTTATGGCTCAGCTGCTTCTGGCCAGAAACTTCCAGCCAGCCAACAAACTAAATGATCTCCTGAATGATAAAACAACCTGGTAACACGAAGCCTCCAAGCAAATAAAATCCTACATCCCTTGCTCTGTGTGAAGAGGCAGCAGGCACCACCAAGATCTGCTCTGGAGCTGGGTGCTGTTCCGTTCCCTTCTTCCCCTCATGCTCTGTCAATCATCCTCCTCAACGTCCAATCAGAAAACAGGAGGAAGCAGGGGAAATAGTGGGTAGGGTAGTGCAAATCCAGCCAATCGGTGTCATCGGAATCCTCCGGTGTTGTCCTGATGTCAATCAGCATGTCCTCTCCCCCCCCTTTACCTGTCATGCTCCCCAACGTCCAATCGGAACACAGGAGGCGACGAGGCTGGCCAATAGTAGGCAAGGGGAAAAAAAACACAGTCCACGTCATCCACCAATGAGGCGTCCATCCTCGTCTGTCCCCTCCTCCTCCACCTTCTCCTCCACCTCTTCCCCTTCCTCCCCGTCCCGCGGATCAACAACAACCCATCCCCCTTCCTCCTCCTCCTCCTCCTCCTCCTCCTCTGCCCTCCTCTCTCCCGGGATCAGCAGAGGCAGCGGCGGTCGCTCTTGGTCACCTCCTCGGAGGAGTGGACCACGTTGGGCACGAAGCCGCTCTTGACGCCCTCCCAGCCCTCCTGGATGGTGATGTCGCCCGAGCGCACCAGGGCGAAGATGTCCCGCGTCAGCTCGGTGAAGGCGTGCTCCACGTTGATGGCGTCCCGCGCCGAGGTCTCCACGTAGCGCATGCCGTACGCGCCCGCCAGCTTCTCCGCCTCCTGCCGCGTCACCTGGGAGACGCGGAGACGGTTGGTTTACGGAGGTTATTCAAAAAACATGGGGTTAGGGCCGCTCGATTATGGACATAAAGCATAATTACGATTAGTTTGGTCAATTTTTAAGTCAGGGTTAGGGTTATTTTTGAGTTTGAAATCAGGATGCATTTATGCAGCTTTTCTCTCCAAAAAAATACTTTGTAACTGAGTACTTTCCCCTTAAAAGAAATACACAAAATGTTCCAAGAGAAAATGTTCAAATCGAAAATAATGTACAAATATATATCCAGCTGTTATTTTAATGAATAAAATAAATATACTAAAACATAAGATAAAATAAAAATCGTTTCAACTCGATTATATTAGTTTGACATAAAGGCGATAAAATGTGATTAATTAGTGGGGGTATGATATGACTGGGGGGGTCACAGGAAGATGGGTGAGTTATAAGCCCAAGATATTTGGTTAAATATCTGATTGAATGATTATTGTTTATTATTGTATTAAAGCCCCACCTGACGCTGGGCCTCCAGGTCGCACTTGTGGCCGACCAATAGGAAGACGATGCTGTGGGGCTGCACGTGGCTACGGGCCTCCTCCAGCCAATCGTGGACGTTCTGGAAGGAGCGGCGGTTGGTGATGTCGAAGAGGAGGAGCCCGCCCACCGAGTTGCGGTAGTAGGCCCTGGTGATGGACCTGCAGTGGGGGTCGGGGGGCAGAGAGGGGAGGCATGAGAGGGCCTCCTGTGTATCCGTGAGGTTGAACGCCGACACAAGCCGTTACTAAATCTATCCTTGGGAGTGGACAGTGTTCACCAATAAGATCCCCCCCCCCCCCCGAGTCGGGCAAACCCCACCACCTTAACTAAGGTAAGGCAAGGAAAGGCAACTTTATTTATAGTTTCACTTTTCATACACGAGGCAGACTCTAAGTGCCTCACATAGAAACATTGTCATAAAATAAAATAATGGATAAGTAAAATAAATCAAAGGCAAAGTTTAAAAAATACATTGTCATGTATAAACGGTCTCTATGGTATCAGATCATGTATTAACAGTCTCTCTGGTATCAGATCATGTATTAAGAGTAATAATATAAAATAGATGGATAAAAAAAGCATTTTAGAAAGTGCAATGTATTTAAGATTTAGCAGAAAGCTAAAGCAAACATAAAAGTCTTAAGTCTTGTTATAAAAGTCTTAAATCCTCAGGAAGTTAACTCCAGCTATTTGTATAGTAACTAAATCCTGCTTTCTCATGTTTCCTGTTTACTCTGGGGATAATTAACAGAATGGTCTCAGAAGATCTTAGTGGTCTAGAAGGGTTATGTAGTGGAAGCATATCAGTTGAATATTTTGGCCCTAAACCATGCAGGGATTTATAGGTTAGCAAAATGATTTTAAAATCAATTCTGACATACAGGGAGCCAATGTAACGATTTAAGAATTGGTTTAATATGTTCAAAGCGACGTCGGGGTCACACCTGCGATCAAGGAAGGGCCCTTCAAGACAGGTCTGTAGAACGCCTGAAAGTAATGTTGGGAGGGTGTAAACAGCCCCCAATGCAGAGGTCAAAGGTCGTTTGAGGTTTCATGTTGTGTTAAAGACCGCTAGGTATGCAGTACAGAAGAAGATGCAGATGAGCTCATCAAACAAATGACCTGACACTGAGGCAGGAAGGTGAAGACATGAGAGGAGGTGAGGCAATGAAACGAGAAAGTCACAAGGACAGACTTGTTAGACAACAGACGCTCAGAGATATATTCACCAGGAGGAGATCCAAAACCGGCTGAGTTAACAGGGAGATGAGAGAGAGATGAGAGGGTGTGTGAGAGGAGTGGAGGAGGAACAGATGAGTGATTTGTTGGTTGAAGGAGGAGGGGGAGAGAGAGCATGCCATAGAGGAAGAGAGAGAGTATGCAAGAGAGAGATAGAGAGCAATGGACCTTTTTTATCTAGTGGCCATCTTGATTTTGCATTCCGTTCCCCTCCTCAGCCAGCGTTTAGAACCAAGATGGCAGCTGGGTAAACAAGGCCCATGGCGCCAAGATAATACATTCAGGGGCTCACTGCCTTCAAATCTAATGAGTTGTATACTTGAGGACATTCTGTGAAGCATTATACTTGCACATCCAACACAAATTGAGACCCCCTGAATATGTAATTATTTCCATAAATGAGGTGTAATTTCAGAGCGATGAGTGAGAAATAACAGTTTCAGGAAAGATTCTACGGAAGAATCTTTCATAAGAATCTTCCCTAAGGAAGAATAGACAAGTCCGATTTCAAGTTTATGCATAAAATCTTTCACTGTAAAGATTAGGCTCTGTTTTGGAACGATGTGATCCCAAGCAGCTCAACATCACAGCTAGCCTCGCACAGAGAGGGGCCGTTCACCAGAGACACAAGCTTCACAGATGAAGGTGTCCCGCGGAGAGCTTGTCACGACTTCTAAACTGAGCATCCCCGTCTGGGAGGAATATAAGCGCTTGTGATTGGCCGCGGGGTGCCGGAGGCTGCGGTTGCCGTGGAGATGCAGAACGCGCTGACAGGTGAGGTGGCTTGCCTCCTCTCAGGAGGAAGGAGGGCAGCCAGATGTGATAAAGTGTCTTGTCAGTCTGAAAGTTTGAGAGTGAGAGGGTGGGGGGGATTCTTTCCCTTAAGTATGCAAGGGTGTATGCGTGTATTTGAGTGTTGGAAACCTGCTCTAATCTCCCGAGACTGCGTGCGTGTGTATTACTGAACACTAGGGCGTGTTACTCTTACTAATTGCATATTGAAATGACCCACATAATTACACGCAAGTCATTTAGCTCTTGACTCTTTTATCCAACGCCACTAAGTGGGAATTTGCTTTCAGGTGCGTGCCGTTAAGGAGGAGGTATAGGGGTCAGGGGGCATCTTGCTCTAGGAATGCTTACTGGTTTACGGTGCAGACTTTGGGGATGGAACCCACAACCTTCGGGCTGGGAGTGAAGCATCCAAACCACTACTAGACTATCTCGGGACTGGGATCAACCGCTGGGACTCTCTGAGGTGGAGCCTGCCTGACTAGTACCCAAAGCAGTAGTCTCTGGGCTATTTTTCCTATTTCTAGACAACAGAATCGACAGTGTTTAATGTTAAGCGTAGTTCGCCTTGCTTCAACAACCCGGGGCTCCTCGTGGTCCGTGCCCGTCCCACAAAAACGTACTAATGGTGAAGTTGACATGCTAACGTGCTGTAGGTAGCCTGTGGCTCGCTGCGTTAGCTTAGTGGTCAGGTTGTTAAACTGGCAGGCAGGATACTGGGTTAATTGTAACCTGGAGGCATCCTATCACCTACCTGCTCTTTCATGACATTCATCTGCATGTGCACACATGCACATTGCCTTCTCTCTCACTTTTTCTCCATCTTATTGGTAGACTGAACTGACTCAAATGAACTAAAACCAGTTGTAGGAAACACCTGTTGCCTAGAATGAACTCTTCCTCTGAAACACATCAGCTATTGTTACACCACACACGCACTTAACACACTCACACACGCACGCACGCAAGCACACGCACACACACACACACACACACACACACACAAACCGAAACACTACTCCACACACAGACATTAAAGTAAGGACAACACCCTCACTACATATATACACACAAGCACACTCTACCTGAAGCGCTCCTGCCCCGCGGTGTCCCAGATCTGCAGTTTGATCCTCTTGCCAGGCTCTATCTCCACGAGGCGCGAGAAGAAGTCCACGCCGACCGTGGGGTCCGACACCTGAGCGAAGCGTCCCTCGGTGAAGCGGCGGATGAGGCACGACTTGCCCACGGTCGAGTCCCCGATGACGATCAGCCGGAACTGGTACAACCATATCGCCTCCATGGCCGCCTCGTCTATCGATATCTGGTGACGATATAGCGAGCGAGAAAGTGTATGTTAAACGATAGCGCTCTGTCGCCGAGCGGATATTGTTGAAAATAACTTGCTCTCCAGTCTCTTCCCTCCCCCCACGTCTCTTCCAGACGACGCTGGTGTGGTTTACAACAAAAACATTAAAAGTGAGAACTCACGAGAACCCTTTGTTTGGAGTGGGTCACAAAAAGAATGGCATCTTCAAATTAATCTCATTTTTGATTCGTCTCAGTAAAGTGTGACTGCACACACGCGCACACACGCACGCAAGCGCAAACAAACGCAAACACACACACGCGCACAAACACACACACACACACACACACCAAAAATATGCGCCTGTTGTCGACTATTCAGAAATGTGTGATTCAATTATCACCACGTGACGGGCGCCAGACGCGAATAGCCCGCTGCCTCCACACGGGTCGACTGATGTTTGAACGCAGAGCTATTTAGAAATAATCTCCAAACGGCTGTTTTAATGAGGCGGACTTTTCCAAACGTTCGCGGTGACCTAAATCCTATTGGCCTCGTCCTCAATAAAGGGCTAATTATTAAACTTGCATGTCCTCCCTTAACCTCAGCCTCACGTGGTCTCACTGAAACATGTCAAACTGCTAGTGCGCCCTGACTGGCGCAAAGGGCCACTGCAATCTGCGGACAATGAATTGCCCCCCTCGCTGTTGGTGGGCTGTAAAACCAGCGGTGTTTGCTTTACTGCAAGGGCTATTTTTCCCCCAACCCCACCAGCACATCTCCTCCACCCACACACGGGGGGGGGGGCGGGGGGTGCGATTGCGTAGTTGGGTTGGTATGCGATCAGAGTCCAGATCCCCGGCGGACAGGACAGAGACACAGGGCCTGCTGTCGCCTCAACCCCGCGTCGCCACACCGGGTGCACTTAACTAATCGAATATGACTAAAATGTCTAATATGTCTAATATGGCCTTCATAGGTGTTGGTTTGTAAAGTTCTCCGTGTTTTTGTGAGTCAAAGTCTGCGTGACATACAGGTCAGTTTGAACAGCCCCCTTGGCACAGGGACCGAGTCCTATGAAGCGGATCATTCTAGTGGGATCGTAGTACACAATCACACCCCACACCACCACCCCACACCAAACTCAAACCACCAGACGGAAAAACAAACCAAAGCAGCCGATATAACATGAAGGTTCTGATGTCCACCAGCGTCCCTGATTAAAACGTGCCTGCCTGCTCTCCTTCTGCCCTAAAGGAGATGGATTTATTTGGGTGATTTTGCTATAACAACCCAGAAAAACGTCCGACTAAACACAGATATAGGCCTGCGACGCTAAAACCAGAGGATCCAGAGCCTGAACCATGCTGGTGTCACCCACCACCTCCTTACGTTATAGCGCCGTTCCGGAGCGGGCTTTAACAGGCGCTCAGCTCCATGGCGCAGAGACCCTCAGGAAACACCAAATCCTCCGGAGGGACCCCCAGCAGCGACCTCCAACCCGGGAGCAGTGTGATCAACCGCGGTCTGAAGCGGTGGATCTCCTCGTAGGGAGACGGGCCCTGTGTGCGATGGCAGGGAGACGAGGCAGGCGCAGCACGAATCACTTTGCGCGTTCACACCGCCCCCCGCGCGATCACGATCCACAGCCGCCACATTGCGCGCGGAACCGAAATGGCTCAGATTCCGGTGTAAAATACACTGTCTTTTTCTCTCCTTTAAGAGAAGCTCCGTGGCTGTGCTGGTGTGGGGAAAAGGCTACGCATCGCGTAGTGTGTGTGTGTGTGTGTGTGTGTGTGTGTGTGTGTGTGTGTGTGTGTGTGTGCGTGTGCATGCGTGTGTATGTGTGTGTGTGTTTGTGCGTGTATGTGTGTGTGTAGTGTTCGCTTATGATGAAATGGCAGCGGCTTCAGATAGCCTGACTCATCCCGCATCAGCACCACTGCCGTAATGTGCCGTGTGAACGCGCAGAAATAAACCGTAAACGCTTGTGTTCTTGGTAAAAAGCGCACGGCAGACAGACGCGGCCACGGTATTTTATGGTTTTAATGTCTCTGGCTATTATATGTTAGGCTATATGACCTGACAATAAAAAAATAGAGATGCTGGTAGGTGTTGTTTTTCATTTTGTTAGTGAATTGGAGTCTTCATCACGGGTGTGATGATGATTGTGTTTGGTTCAAACAGGGCGGCAGATGGCGACAAAACGCGCTGACTCCGTGCAGGGCAGCTCGTGGAACTGTTGGTCTGCACCATACATATAGATACTAGAGTATGTGAACTTCACCCTCAACCAGTGGCGTGTTGGGTCATTCTGGCACCCTTAGCAAGTTCCCCTACCCTCCACCCCCTCCTCCCCTCGTTAAAAAACGTAATCTTCAGGCGAAATAACAGTTCTTTCCTTTTTTATAATATAGTAGCCTACAATAAAAAAGTTGTTTTTCCCCTGAAAATGGCGCCCCCGCCACCTCCCTGCAGGGCGGGGGGGGGGGGCACTTCTAGGCATAGCCTGGCAGGCTATGCCTAGAAGTGCCCTTGCCTTAAACAGACATGTTATCAACTTCGTTTTGCGTCCCGATAGATAACAGTATTCTCTCATGAATGTGTCACAGACAAGAGAAAGAAAAAACGAGAAAGAGAGACACGTTTTCACTACAGACATGCTTTTGTCATGCCATCAAACCACAACTATACAGAGAGAGAGAGAGAGAGAGAGAGAGAGAGAGAGAGAGAGAGAGAGAGAGAGAGAGAGAGAGAGAGAGAGAGAGAGAGAGAGAGAGAGAGAGAGAGAGAGAGAGAGCCTGTCAGTATTTGGAGAGATAAAGAGACAGACAGGATTGAGTGAGATACAGGCGGTGTGTGTTCAGGGAGGAGGAGGAAGGAAGGAGGAGTAGGGAGGGGGCGTCCCTGGGAGAGATGGCACCACAGAAAACAAACAAACCGCAGGCGTCTCATTCAGAGAGAGAGAGAGAGAGGTAGAGAGAGAGAGAGAGAGAGAGAGAGAGAGAGAGACACACACACACACACACACACACACACACACACACGCACACGCGACGCACAAACACAGAGAGAGACCCAAAGGGAGGGAGAGAGCGGTGTGACGCGGGTCGAGCACACAGAGCAGAGACCAAACCTGTTGGTGAGTTGGTTGTCGCTGTACTTTGCGATGGCAATTGTTTGTTTTGGTGTGAAATAAGTTTTAAACTCGATTGAATGAATTGGATTTCGATCTGTACACTTTGCCAACGCGGGAACCAAAACGCAAACAGACTTTGTTCGAAGGTGAAACACGTTCTAGGACCGATGCTGAAATAATCTTCCATAAAACAATAATCTCCTTTTTTTGGGATCGTTTTTACCAAACCCCAGTCCGGACGTCATGCAGCAGGAGCGGCTGCTCAAGGTGCTGGTGATCGGGGACCTGGGGGTGGGGAAGACCTCGGTCATCAAGCGCTACGTCCACCAGGTCTTCTCCCAGCACTACCAGGCCACAATCGGGGTGGACTTCGCCCTGAAGGTCCTCAAATGGGACCACAAGACGGTGATCCGGCTGCAGCTCTGGGACATAGCCGGTGCGTTCAAGTCCGTGGTCAGAAGTTGGAACTAGTCTTTACCTCAGTCTGCAATGAGATTGGGCCGTCGTGTTTTAGCGTGACTTCGTAGGTATAGATGTTTTGAATGTTTCTTTAACTTTATGTCGTGTCATGCAACCTCTGCTTGAGAAGGTCCACTTTTGACCTTCTCAAGCAGAGGTTGCATGACATAAAATATATAATATTCCCACCTTTAGTATATCTAGTGTGTGTTCTGGCACTCACTCACCTACTCACTTACAATAGGCGTCTATTGTAACACACACACACACACACACACACACACACACACACACACACACACACACACACACACACACACACACACACACACACACACACACTGACAGACACAGTGGACCTTACACTGTCGTGAAAACATACAGGGGCAGACTGTGTGCGAGTGTATTTGCGTGGCACTGGAAGCGTGCTGTCAAATTAGGACCGGAGTGGCTCCACTGTGACCACATAATTGAAGGAATTGTGTGCGTGTTTGCATGTTTCGTGTTTATTATGTGAAGTCCCTCTGTCTCTCTTGTGTCTGAATGTGTCCCTCTCTCTCTGGATTACATCTGTCAAACACAGCAAAGGAATGTGCTTATACTACAATATTGTGTGTTTGTCTGTGTTTATGTGTGTGTATCGTATGTGAGTGTCTGTGTACGTGAGACATTTTCCACGTTGTATAAATAGGGCAGTATCCTCAAAGCTAACTTCTCTCACATGAGTCGGATATACCAGCATGAACTGGAACAAACCACACACACACAGATATACACAGACACACACAGTGTAATTGTAAAAATCACGGGTTTGCATGCAGGTTTGAAATTAAAGGTGTGCAGTGAGACACACACACGCACACACATGCACGTGAACTCAGACACACACACAAATGCACATATACATATGAACTCACACACGACACATGCACGTGAACTCAGACACACACACACACACACACACAAACACACACACACACACACACACACACACACACACACACACACACACACATTTTATCAGTTCAGGATTACATAAAAATAAAGGAGATCACCCACTCCATAACAGAGGCATGAACACAGTGTTCCATGTCTTTTCATTCAGATGAACATAGATGATCTAATTTACTCTCCATGTCAAGAGCCCTGAATGCTTCTGTATGAACTATCATCTTTATTGACATCGGCACATCCTATTTATTTATAAGAAGGAATACTATCAAACAACCGGTGGGAAGTAACAAAGTACAAATTCTTTGTTACTACTTTAGTACAGTTTTCTGGTATCTATACTTTTCTTGAGTATTTATTTCCTGAAAGTTTTCAACTTTTACTCACTACATTCAAAACAGGCTTGGTAATTTAGTTTTAATACATTTGAGGGGAATAAACGATTATTATTTTAATTTGCATCATTGCTCTCCTTCTCAACATCAAGGCCGATTTCCATCTAAACGGACGGGACAATAACACATAGAAAAGATGGTCCCTTGGTGTATCCATCAGTACAAAGCACGCACGACAGATGTAACAAGACGAAAACTACGTAGAAGAACAAGACGAGAGAACTCATAGTGTCGATTTGCAAGTTAATTATAAGTTAATTATTGTTAAGTTAAGTTAAGTTTTGTTCATTATTTTTAGTGTATAGTTTATTTTATTAGAAGTAAGAATGGTTTAACTTTAACATTCTTCAAATTATATTAACATGATAAGAGGTTCAGTTAGCCTTGCACAAAAGCAGCCAGTATAAAAATAAGAGGGCTATTGTTTACTTTTATACTTACATGTAAGTAAGTACATTTTAGAGCCTGTACTTTTACACTTCTACTTAAGTATTGGAATCATACTTCTACTTTAACAAGCATAAAAGTAGAAGTATTTTACCTCGGCAACAACCGAAGATCCAAGATCATAGTGATTCTCCCTCTCACTGCTACCTCACTCTTCGTCCAACCCTTCGATTCTCCTCTCCTCACCCTCTCACCTCCCTCTCTCCCCCGTTCCACCTGCTGCCCCCTGCAGGCCAGGAGCGCTACGGCAACATGACGCGGGTGTACTACCGGGAAGCGGTGGGGGCCCTGGTGGTGTTCGACATGACGCGCCTCTCCACCTTCCAGGCCGTCCTTCGCTGGAAGGGAGACCTGGACTCCAAGGTGGGTCAACGGGTCATTTTACGTTTTCAATAAAAGGAGGAAAATGTAACACAAAAATATATATTAAAAGTAATTATTGTTTATTCATTGTTTCGTTGCCTCTATATCTACTTCCGGTTTGTGGCAGGTCGCCCTGGGCAACGGTCGGCCGGTTCCAGCTGTCCTGTTGGCCAACAAGTGTGACCAGCGCGGGCAGGGCCTGTGCTCCAAGCTGCCTAAACTGGAGAACTTTTCCAAAGACCACGGCTTCGTCGGCTGGTACGAGACCTCCGCTAAGGTGAGCCCACAGCTGTGTTAGCTCGGCGGCCTCTAGCTTGACCTTTTGCTTAGCCGTAAGATAATTTGAATTACTTAGCTGTTGGCTTTGCCTGTAGATTAGCCATGTTATCGTGGCTATTATCTCACCTATCAGCTTAGCTACGGTGCTAACCCTGCCATAGATGACCCTGGTATTGGCCAATGCTGTTAGCGCTGAGAGGAAAAGAAGAGGGAAGGAAAACATTTGCTGCAAAGCTTTATTGACAGTCCACACTTAATAGCAGAGGTAACCTTATCCCACTTCACCTTTTATTGCATCAGTTCTGCTGTATCTGTGTGTGTGTGTGTGTGTGTGTGTGTGTACTTCAGTTCATCCTTTCACTCTTTTTCTGCCTCCGACACTCTTCAACCAATCATTCTGTCTGTGTACTCTCTCTTTCTCCCTCTCTCAACTCTCCATCTTCCTCTCTTGACCAATCAACTCCTTCCCTCTCTCTCCTTACTCCTCCTCCACATTGCATCGCTCAAAATCCGTTTCCATGGCGTCCGCCCCGTTGCCAGGACAACACCAACATTGACGCGGCCATGACCTGTCTGGTGGAGAGCATCATGGCGGTGGAGGAAGAGCTGGCGGCTGCCGCCGGCAACGGCATAGTGAGCGACCAGCCGGACTCCGGCGTGCTGGTGCTGCCCCGCCTCCATCACCACGACGCCCCTGAGAGGGAACTCCCAGGATGCACTGGGTGCCCCACCCTACGGCCCAAGAAGCACCACGCCTACGACTGAGAGCAGGAGGGTGGGAGGGAGAAGGGGGGAGGGAGGTGGGGGGGGGAGATGGGAGAGATGGTGAGAGGGATTGGGGGGAGAGAGAGAGAGAGAGAGAGAGAGAGAAACATTGATAGAGGCATTGATAGAGGCAGAGGAAAAGGGAGAAGGGAGAGAGTGAGAGAGAGGTGGAAGAAAGTGGGAGGGATGAAGGAGAATGAAAAGGTGTTATGGGACATCTTGCTCTATGACAGGGTTCCTTAACCTTTTTATTACTGATGCCCGGTATTTATTCCTAAGTCTATGCAGCCCGGTGACCAATGCTCAACTGCCCGGTACAGGTCCACGCATCGGTGGTTGAGAACCCCTGCTCTAGGATCTGTGCAGGTTGACTGCAGGTATTGCTGGATCAAAGCCAGATCTATTGGGCTGGGGTCCAGCACCAATCCCGTCTCCCATGATGTACATAACGTCGGAAGCTTCCAGAACTTGTCTGTATGAAGACATTGTGAGCCACTGGAGAGAGGTTACGAACCGCTGCACTTGCGTTGTTCTCTTTGTATATACAAAAAGATTACATTTAAGTAAATCACATATTATGTTTCAACTTTCTGAGCTCCTCTGAAAGTATTTTGAGTTTCATGGTTAGTCTTTATATGTTAAAGTGACTCTGATTGCAATTGTACTGCAATTTGTTAGTAGTAGGTGAGGGTTCAACATAACACTAAAGGCAATTCAATGTAAAAAAATGTTTAAATGTATAAAATACATGAAAACCATTGGATAACTAGAAAATGCATTTCCTGCAGAAAATGCGGTGAGTGCTGTAGTGCAAAGTGAGGTTGAAAATATTTTTTAAAGGGGACATATTATGAAAACAACACTTTTCCTGGGATTTGGGGTGTTGTTTTGGGTCTCTGATGCTCCCACACACAGACAAACTTTGAAAAAAGTCTGTCCATGATTTTTTGAGTGTGATATGCATTTCTGAAAGTACCCCGCCTATAGTTACCAAACGAGCGAGTCAGTTTCGGAGCCCCCTCCTACGTGGGAAGGGGGTACAGTTGAATATAACCTCCCTATTCCCCACTCCCCTCCAATCAGAGCATTGCTAAGATTTTGTGGACCAGCGGACGAGCAGCTCCGGCGGGGGGAACGCCCGGCAGCTCAGCTCCGGGAGTACAATCCCCTTCTCTGCCGGACTGCCACCGAGCTCCCCCCGGCTGAGCTGCCGGACTGTCGCCGAAGCTTTGGCGGCAGTCCGGAGGAGGAGACATGGAGGAGAGAGGGATTGTACTCCGGGAGCTGAGCAGCCGGACTGCCGCCGAGCTACCCTCGCCGGACTGTCCCCGAAGCTTCGGCGGCAGTCCGGCCGCCGTCGAAGCCGTCCGGTCGCCGCCGAAGCTTCGGCGGCAGTCCAGCAGCTCCGGCGGTGTACTCCGGGAGCTGAACTGCCGCCAAAGCTTTCCGGTTGCTCCGGCGGGTGTACTCCGGGAGCTGAACTGCCGCCGAAGCTGGCAGGTCCGGCGGGGGGAGGTCGGCGGCAGTCAGGCAGCTCAGCTCCCGGAGTACAATCCCTCTCTTCTCCATGACGCGGTTCATGGACTTCAGAGAGTCAAGGCCAAAGTTCCCTTCCCCCAATTCTTCTCAACCATGGCCGAGATATTCCCCACTACGAGTCTTTACTTGTTGTGGAAGTCCCAGAGACGTCAGACGCAGTCTTTATGATTCATAATATCATCCGAAGCACACATAGCTTTTTGTCGTGATATTAGATATAATATTATATAAATACCCATATATAATATTATTATTATTATATTATATTAAATAGATATAGAGCTCCAGGAGTCTGCAAACGGCAACAATCCCTTCTCCTCCATGCTATGGTTCAGTCTGACAGCTCATTGGTCAATTGGTAGCAGCTCATTTGCATTAAAGCTACAGACACCAGAAACAGTGCATCCTGAAGGGACTGAAACAGAGGGGAATAGCGGTAGGTGAGTTGTTTTTTTCTCAGAATGATATACAGCACAATATTCATTGTCTTTTAACATGAAACCTGAGTAAACTTATTTTCAAAGATCTGTATTCATCAGAGTGCAAACATTTCTGAAAGAGCATCACAAGAATTAGGCCCAGGCCTACTTCCTGATTAACTTTTTTTTTCTCACTGCAGTCTATTTGCTGCTGCTGGCTCCTGAAACTTTGCATCTTTTAGCCTTTACGAGTGCATCAATATCAGGTGTCAAATCCTGAGTAGCAGCACATTTCACAATGTCATTCAAGTGTGTGTTTGTTAACCTTGAGCGGTGCTTTGTTTTATTTAGGTTCATTACAGAGAACACCTGTTCAGAAAGATAGATAGTCCCAAACATGGATAAAACCTTTGCAGCCAGGGATGTTAATTTTGGGTACCCTGGCAAGAGATATTGATAAAATGTGTCCAAGCCCACCGACTCAAATTTCTCCTTCATATTGGTATCCCACTTCAAGTCAATTATCTCGAGTTGGATGTCTGCTGGCATGTCAGAAGGCTTGACTGTAAATGGCGAGCGAAAAAACTGCAAATTCCTTCTCTAGTTCACTTAAGAACTGAAACCTCTGCTTGAACTCCTGCAGCAAATCCTGCTATCTTGCCTTTGTATTGATCCATATCAGCATTATGTCGGGTCGCACGCACAGCGGTTAGACATGGGAAATGGGCGGTGTCACCGCTAGATAGCTGCGTCTCCCAGAGTGACAGTTTTAACTTGAATGCGCATATGCTGTCGTTATACTGAGTGAAAAAATTTTTGCGGCCCTGCAACATTTTGTTAAGATTATTCATTTAATAATCTTAACAAAATGTTGGGCTCTCCTTTTTCTCCATGAACTGTCCAATTTCCTCTCGTAGCTCAAAGAAACGCTGGAGCACGGCACTTCGGCTTAACCCCCGTACTTCAGTGTGGTATAGTAGGCCAGCCTGAATGTCATTATCTCTGAGAAAAGTGTCAAACTGACGGTGATTCAGACTTCGCTCTCTAATGAATTTTACAGTTTTTACAACCACACTCATAACATGATCCATTTTTAGTGTTTTGCAACAGAACGCTTCTTGATTCAAAATACAGTGACATGCCCTAAAATCTTGTCCCCCATTTGCGGCACGGGACCAGTCCACTCCGACCTTGTCACGCGCTCCAACGAGAGAGCTGAATATGTCATTCGCTGTTGTAGTGTCCTTCATAGTGACCAACTCAAGGAACTCCTCTGTGATTGTCAAAGTCTCTTCAACACCCCGAATAAATATGGCCAGTTGAGTAATATCTGTTACATCAGTGCTCTCATCAATTGCAACCGAAAAAGCAATAAATGACTTGATTTTGTCATTCATTTGGCTGCCCAAGTCTCCTGAGAGCTCTGTTACCCTATCTGCGACAGTGTTCCTCGACAGACTAATGTTGGCAAAGGCAGATCGCTTTTCAGGGAACACGACTTCTGCAGCCTTCAGCATGTATGTTTTCACGAACTCACCATCAGAAAATGGCTTGGATGCTTGCACTATCTCGTGAGCAATAAGATAGCTGGCTTTCACTGCTGCGTCACTGACCTCGCGGCTGAAAGTAAAAGTAGACTGCTGTTTCTTCAGACCAGCTAACAATTTGTCTGTCTCCTCTTTTTTTGGTTGTCCTTTCAAATGGTGATATTTTTCTTTATGATGAGTCTCATAACGGCGCCGAATATTATATTCTTTGAGCACTGAAACTTGCTGATTACATACCAAACACACTGCTTTTGTATTCACCTCTGTGAATAAATAACACTTTCAGTCCATTTTTCCTGGAAAACTCTGCACTCTGTGTCCACTTCTTTTTGACAAAGACATTTTGGTAATCGGACGTCACCCTTGATAACTTCTTAATTGTGATGAAACAAGGACAAGTGTGAAATTCCTTCCTTTTTTTTTTTATTTTGGCTGCCCCCTAGCGGCTGGAGTGAGCATTTTGGTAATTTCTTTAAAAAATCATAACTCATCACAGGAATGGGCTAGAGACGTACTTTTTTTTTGACATACTCATGATCAAATCATCTCACGGGCCGGATCCGGCTCGTTTGTTTGACACCCCTGGCTTAAAACAAGTGAAGGGATTTGAACAAAAGTTCAAAAGTCTAAATGGGGTAAACAATGTAAACATGCACACGGTTTAAGAAAATGTAAATGGTTGGCAACATATAAAGTGACAGCTGAATGAAAAGCACAAAGCATTGCTAAAAATGCAGAAATGTAAAATGAATTGAACTGAAGAATCTGAAAGGTCAAATGTATTGCCCTGCACTGCTGGTGTGTGCGTGTGTGTGTGTGTGTGTGTGTGTGTGTGTGTGTGTGTGTGTGTCTTTAAGAGAATGGCGAGACGATGGCGGGAAAAACTGCCCAATCGGGCAACACATCTGAACGGCCTCACGCTCCAGCGTCAACGTAAATCAATGAGACCAACTGAAAACGAAGCCGGTGTGGGTAGTGTACCAGATTGACTCGACTTGCAGATCGACTCGGGGTCCTGCGCTTACAGATGACGTATTGACACTTGACGTATCGACACAAGCCAACGGACAAAACCCGGAAGGGTTGTTTATAAACGGGGCTCAATCATGGACATAAAAAAAGGCTCAATCCGTTTTAGTTTTGATTTCATTGAACGCAGCGTTCTTTCGCACAAACAAAGCCATTGGAAACACGTCTAAAAGCACTGATGAATGCATATGTTACCCAGTTCCTGTTAGGGACTCTTATTCTGAAGGAGGAGAATTGAAGTGTCTGCGTGTGGGTCGCTGTTTTGACTCTGTGTTGGGAGCGCTGGAAATAAAGTGGATTGCCCCGTTCAGTGAATGGAGTTAATCGATTCTTCTTTCATATATTACCCAAGTATAGGCAACAATAAAACGCTCGGTAATGCATATATTTTTGTTTCACATATGTTAAAGTAATTATCACCTACAAAGCTAATCCTATATTGATGAAAGCCCCCCCCCCCCTAACGTTTATTAGCTCACGGTAGCCATCAATCTAAAGCCACAAATATTATCTGATCAATCTTTGTACATTAAATTATTATTCATAGATTAGAAAACAAAAGGAGATCGTTAATACTTGGGAATAACATGGGATTGAATGAAACGTGCATGCCCATTTAAAAGACAGCGTTTACAGGAAGTGCGTCATTATTGCGCATCTAGGACCCCGAGTCAATCTGGTACCCACACCGCTATGAATCTAAAACTGCGATTCTGAATAAAGTTTAAATGTTATCGAAATTTCGCTTAGATATTATTGAAGATACAAGTGTGTAGATTTGTCAGATGGTTTGAACCAAGATAAATGGTTGACAATTTATTTAGTTACTGCCCAGGGACGGCTGGTATCAATGGGCTATCTTTTAGAATAAACATGAGAACACTATTAAATTAATGAAAATATTAAAAGATAATAATTACTACAACTTAGAATTGGTTGATTTTGGTGCAACGGAGAAGCAACAGCACCAAACTATCACAAAAACGCAGGAGATACATATAGATATGGTGTTTGGGCTTAAGAAAATCAGCATCCAATCGGTGTCGTCCAATCGTGATTGACAGGTGTTATGACATACCCCCTTGATTTAGAGACCAATTGGGCTAAATTAATATAGCCCAGACCAATAGTGACAGTGACGGTCACTGTTAGAGGCGGGAGAAAAAAGTGAAAAAAAAAACTGACCACAATGGCGAGCGCTAATTTACCTAACGAAGTGGACTATCTACTGACTCATCCGTTTTCGTTGATGTCTTTAGAAGAAAAAAAAGAAATAAAAAGACTGGGGGCACATCGGCCAAACGATGTTCCGATAAAACAAAAGGACACTTGACAAAATCGTTCATTTTGCACCTCTTGGTTCGAAAGGAAAGACTGGCTAACGGCTAGCTTAGCTAGGAGCGTTCTCTTCTGTTTCCCTTGCGTGCTGTTCGGAGGAGACACAGCTTGGACCCAACGAGGGGTTGCGGATTTAAAACGTGTCCTGTAAAGTAAAGAAACACGAATGCAGTGCAACTCACATTTGAAACTGAAGCTTTCAATGTTGGGCAAAGTAAATATTGCCTGTCAGCTGGATGACGGCCACCGCATCTCCGTACACAGAGACACAACGAGCAGGTAAAGAAAAACACATTCGCTGTCACGGATTGTGGACTGCATTAGGTTCTGTGGGGCACACGAGCTAGCTCTCAGGGGCTCTGAGGAACCGGCAACTTCACTCCAGCGGGCCGTGTTTTTGGACCTCGTTGACCAGTTCTCTTTTTTTTAAGACATTCAGGTAGCAGATCACCTGTCAAACGCACATGTTGCCAAGTACACGTCTAAGACAAGCCCAAACGAGTTGCAACCCCTGTGTCATCGGCAGAGTCAAGAGAGGTGCTCCAGTACACAGAAGAGGATCGAAACATTTCTCCGAAGTGCCATTGCCCTAGCGATGCTGTCTGCTGAGCGGGACCTCATCCAATCACCGGACTTCAATGACATGGTGATTAACCTGGTTGCGACTCAGAAAGGCCGTCGATGTGAGCTTCTCTTCAAATAAGGTAGGCCAAGCTGCCCTGATATTGATTGTATTCGGGACATGATGCTTGCTTCATAATGTTTGTGATAAAAACAGTGCAGTTGGCAGTCGTTACAGTGCGAACACGTTGTGTGTGTGTGTGTGTGTGTGTGTGTGTGTGTGTGTGTGTGTGAGAAACGTTTGCCATCAGAACATGTTTGTAGCCTACTTATCTAATTGTTTATAGAGCATTATTAATTGCTGTAACTTGGTGCTGTATCTCTGGACTGTACCTCGGATGTGATTTTGGAAAATCATTTAGTTTCTCCATTGCCTGCTGTCTCCCTGCATTCTATTTGTTGTGATTCGAAGCCTGATATTGAATTTATTCGGGACATGGTGCTTGCTTCATGTTTGTGATAAAAACAGTGCAGTTGGCAGTCGTTACAGTGCGAACACGTCTAATGTAGTCTCTCTCTCTCTGTCTCTCACTCTCTGCCCCCCACCCCCCCTTCCCGTGAGGATGGACACTGGGTTACAGCGGCCCTCACAACCCCACACCACCACCCCACCTCTTCAGTGTGTATATTGTATATAGTTCTCTGCAAACCTATGGTGGCATCATGCCTTCAGTGTGTATATTGTATATAGTTCTCTGCAAACCTATGGTGGCATCATGCCTTCAGTGTGTCTTGAACAACCACGCATAAAAGGTTGCACATATTATATTGATATTTTATCGTATTTGTCTAAATGCATACTTGACTGTAGATAGATTTATGAGTGAAGTTACCAACACAATAGGTTGGCCGTAACTCACCCATTTTAGAATCACATTCTCTCGTGTATAATTCCCAATTATTATTGATGTATTTGCACTTTTAATCTTGCTGAATTCTACAAGGCAAATCAATTAAGTTAAAACTTAGTTCCCCGGCTCCATTCGTCTTTGTAAGAAAATGTTCTCTTTTGTCTTTATTATTGTCAGAATGCACCAGAATGCTTAGTTTGTCTGTGAAAATCACCAAAAAATCTTCGGGGGAAGGATGCCCACAGTCCCCCCTACAGGGGTTTGGTTTACAAACTTTTAGCCCCCCCTAAAATAAAATCCACCAGCCGCCGCTGTTACTGCCGTGTCCTTTTGGAAAAAGGTCGCCGAGTCAGGATCGCTTGTGACTCACTTTATTTGGTAAAGGTTTGTTCTAGTCTCTATGAAGCAAAAGGATGGGAATTGTATAGGCACGCGTGGAGATACGCTTCGCTGGGCATGCGTGGATGCCCTGCCTGGAGCGTTCTGGCCCCGTGGGGCTATGTGTTGTGACTTTAATAATGGGCAGGCGTGGACTCAGTTATGTGCTCTGATTGGCTAAGCATGGTTCTGAACTCCCGCCTCCTGGATACCCGTATGTTTAGGCTACTCTGTGCTGATCCCTTGTGGCTAGGTGTTGGCATTGCAACTTGGTTTGTGGCTTGGCGCTGACCTCTTGTGGCTATGTGCGGGAATTACACTTGTTTTTGTGGCCTTGAGCGTCTGAGTTTCTCGGAATACCTGGGCCGCTCGTATCTCTAGAATTGATACATGAATGAATGGCTTCTTGTATGAGCCGGACGCCTCCGTAGGCTCTTCACTTGAGAAAAAAGCCTCTGCCGTTGCCAAGGACATATGTGGCCTGTTGGTATGAATGTTTGAATTATGTCACATTACGTCCTCCCAACCAAACGCATGACATCAGTTTAAACAGGGCTAAACGGTAAAGACGGCTTTTGAGGCAGGCAGACTAGCATCGGATGCGAGTTGGGTGTTTTGATTGTGATTTCATGGTTTAAGATGGGGAAAAGAAGACTGCTCAAATATGTTTTCCTATTAAAATATACCTTATTTAGACCATTTGTACCACAAGGGGGCGCCTCTAGCAGTGCTAACATACTATTCTCTTATGTAATTTCCTAATTTTCTCGCCCCAATCCATCTCCATAATGTATAGTTGTGATGGTTGTGGGTTCGAAACCCATACACTCAGTCCACCTGTTGTCGTATTGAAGCAAGAAGTGTCTGCATAGCCTACCTGCTATTTGATGCTGTATAGCTGAATTCACTGTGAATTAATTTGTTTGTTTATAAATGCAGTCCATAAGACAAACTGACCCTGGAGGAAGATCTGTTTGGGTCAATAAAGGAACCAGCAGCCCAATGGAGAGCTGCGAAGGGCAGAGTTCTCCAATTAGACTTCATCCCTGGCATAATATAACAGTTTTGTCTCCCTTTAGAGCGGGAGAGCAGAATAAACAAACACACTGCTCATATTAAATATCAATTAAATATGCTTTCCATCTGTGGCCTTGATCTCCCAATGCCGGCTTTTATCAGTTCACTCAAATATTCCAGTATTCTGCCTTCAATCTGTTCTCCTTGAAGTGATGTTTTTAAGGATGTTTATGATTGTAGTTCATAAACTTTAGTCAAGTGTGTATGCGGTTGTGGGTCTGCCACGACATAGGGTAAAGAGAGATTGTATTATTTTTTAAACTATTTTGTTTCATACAACGTACATAGGCCTACTTTATGTTGGTTTTCAGCGTAAATTGCTTACATGTGATTGACAGGTGTTATGAGAGACCACCGTTGCCCGGGATCTCCCCCTTTTAGTTGCCATGGAAATAGTGGAAAATTCCCTTTTATCCTACCTGCAGATGGCGCTGAACTCAACCAAAGGCTAACCAAACTCAAACTCTTGAACGTTATAAAAACTCCTTCAACTTTTGAAATTGCTCTATAATAATTATTATATATTTTTTTGAAACCATTAAAACGGATTAAATTATAAATCGAATGGTTTGTTGGGTTGTTGGATCTGTGTGCCAAATTCTTTTTTATTGTGTTCTTCTCTGACGATTTGTTAAACACCATATATAGCGATTATTTTGCAGTATCTTAGTAAATGAGTCAGTTCCTCTTACAACGTCAATGGACCAAATGTTGCATTCCAAATCCCCCCCTCACACACACACACACACACACACACACACACACACACACACACACACACACACACACACGTTAATGAGTAATCGCCGGCAAGTGTTTCTGGCCCAATGCCAGAACGTTATCATTCCACTATGTGTTTGTGTGTGTATGTGTGTGTGTACCGCCCGCCCGTGCGTTTATATTTGCGCGTGTGTGTCAACCTTGTGGATATTTAAACAGAACACAGACAGGGACAACAAGCTCTAACCAACAAAGAAACAACGCGCGCGCGTGCATACACGCAAACACACACACACACACACACACACGGTGTGTGTGTGTGTGTTGTCTACACACCGGGACTTGCTTCTCCTCCTCGGTTTGTCTCTGTCATAAATCCACGTATAGGCGACCAGATCTGGTTTTGCCTCATTCCGCTGTTGCCTGTTGTGACCCAATTCCTTGCAAGTAGCCAACAAAACACACGGAACAAGCAGGATTTAAATGACGCCTGGCTATTGTCTGGGCACATTGCAAAGAATCTAAATGCAGCACATCACATGAGTGAAATGTTTTATTTGTGTTAAACTCACGATATATATTATATACACACACAATTCAGGTCTGGTGAAATAAAATATTGGTGCTGTGCTGGTGGATTTTCTGCACATCTGTTGTACTAAATGCTCTGTTTCACAGCTCGAGTCAAACAAGGACACCATTTATTATTAAATAATTACGACCTTAAATTCAGATGTTTTAATCTATCCTCCAGTGGGATGAATAGAGACCGGTCGCGCCTTACAATAGATCCCGTTATTTGTTGGTAGTCAAATCAGATAGGCGAGCCTATAATCCCCTCACCCCACAACAGTCTTGTTTGAATAATTTCCTACATACATTCCTTTGCAACGCCAATCCGAGACACCTTAAAACCCTGCTCACAGTCTGGAGCTCTCGTCCAATAGACTTGGAGCGAGATCAGCTGATTTTTTCACGCTGCCATTTTGTCCGGCGGAGCAGCAGCCAGTCAGTCGGCGTTGTAAAGCGGTGCCGAAAGCCACGACTTGGGAAAGACTTCCACGCACACACATATACACGCATACACACACACAGACACATACACACGCCAACCCTAACCCGGAGAGCGCCAGGGGATCCAACCGACCGAACATGTGTAAAAACGATCCGATCTTCATGGCGGAAGACAAAAGTTGTTGAGACTCGGGGGCGCAGGAGGAAGAGCGATCCGCGAACAAACCTGTCACTCGGATCACGGCGGCGGGCCACAGACTCGGGATTTTCGGACTGTCAGACCCCAGAGGCTTGGCTGTCTGGGCTGCATTCCCCACTAGCATTGTGGTGGCTAACCCAGCGAGCTAAAAGAGGAATATACTCTTCATTCGTTTCGTTTCTGGTGGAAAAGCAACCCGGACACAATTGCCCAACCCCCGAGCTAACCGGACCCGTTCAGTCTAAACGAGTCCCTTCTTCGAGTCCACACCACTTTTCCCTCGTCGCTCGGGGGAGCTGAGAGCGAACACTCCCTGCGGTACCAGGGCCAGGGTTCATGTGGACCAGTGGACGTGGAGGACCCGGGATGTCCGGTTCAGAGCTGGGCTCAATACTCTGATTTATAACGGACCCTCTTCGTTACTCGGTGATTGATCGGACTTGTAAATCGCTTATTTGAACCAAGGACAGGACGTACAAGTCGGGCCAGCTATGTGCATTTGTGGCCAGAAAGTGATTTTCAGTGTTTACAACTTCCACCGTGGGACTGTGTCCGCCGGGTTCGAGTCCTGCAACACTAACATTAGCTAACGTTCATACAAACCCCTTTTTAGACTAGACTCGTTTGTTTATCAGTCCATAGGTGAAGTTAGTGTGGGGGAAAAAAAGTGTCGGCCTACCGCTGAGCACCCGGTCAGGACAGGCTTGAGATTTGAATGTTGGGGTTTAATACCGAGCTTATTCGACACATTCTTTGCCTTTTGGATTATTGCGACCTGTGACCTGTCACACACGGCGATCACACGGCACATACTTCCCTGCGTTAACCTTAACGTGGCCGAAACGACCTCACCCGGAGGTGTATTTGCCCACCGCTGGTACTTGTACTTGTGAGTGGAGTCACGTAACGATCCCCGAGGGAGCGATCAATCGATTTGATCATTATTGGGCTATTTTAGCTGAGTGGAAGAAAGGAGCTTAGAGAGAGGAATGTCGGGCCAATCCATCACGGACCGGATCGCCGCCGCTCAGCACAGCATGACCGGCTCAGGGATCAGCAAGGCGGTGTGCAAGGCGACCACGCATGAAGTCAGTGGACCAAAGAAGAAACATCTGGATTGTGAGTATGGGATTACATATAGGCTTTGTCTTATTTTGATCGTCAGCCAACAGCGGCTTTCATGAGCGTAACACACCGAACCCGGACGCTCGCTGCCCCAAGTTCCGCAACGCACATTCCAGCGGACCGCTCTAGTGGTTAGCGAGAATCTCAGTGGTTTGATCAGAGGAATACCAGCGCGATATGCGGGAAGGGGGGCGGCGAAAGAGATTATTTTTCAACCTGGTAGGCGCATGAAAAACTACAGCCTTGAGTTATGCAGTGGTTTCCAACAAATATTAGACTCGTCAGGTTGTCAACGATCTTCGTCCACCACTCACAATAGGGTGGGATATAATTAAGATGTATTGTGACGTCAGTATGATATGTTGTGACGTCAAAACAACGTGTGATGATGAGTTGCTGATTCCCACCTGATTTTGAAGTGGTCCTCTAAAACCAGACAATCCACTATTGTCAGGTGGCCTAGGGGTCGCCACAGAATTGAATCCTAGCCTACAGTTCGTGTTTGTGTGGTATGCAACAACACGCGCACCTATAATGAGCAATAGAAGTGAGGTGATGCTTGGGATGGTGCACCATGCGTGTCTAAGCCGTTGGGATTCATTTAGCGCTACACACATTCGTCTTTGATTTAATCAGCGTCCACTCTACAGATAATGGTACAAATAAAAAAAAAGAGACCGGCGACGTTTAACCTCCCCGCCCGGTCAACTTTTCCTCGGAGCCACTTTGCGTCCCCAGTAGCTTAATCATTAGCAGGCATCGATCTCTCCGCGGCGGCTAGCCGTGTGTTTACCGGCGGGCCAGGCCAGGGGCCTGCGTGGCTGAACGCAACATGTAGGCCTACGTGTGTTGGCGCGTGATCGCTACCCAAGTTCAGCAAGCCAGTGACCTCACGGTGAGGTCACGAGAAGTCCTCGGAAACACTCTCCCTCGCCGTCTCTCTCTCCCCCTCTCTCTCCCTCTCTTGAGTTTGGTTTTTCCTTGGCGCTGGTCCATTTCGGTCGTCTTGGCAGCAGTGTGTGTAGTCTATGACATCACCAGGACTGGCATTTGCATGCAGACATAATAAGCGAGAGGTCCCACTCTGTCAGACCCACTGGCACCCAGCAGTGGGCTTTGGTAGTGCTGGGCGTACAAAAGAGTGTGTGTTTGTGTGTCTGGTTTTGGTATGTATGGATGTATGTATGGATGTATGCATGTATGCATGTACGTATTAATGTTTGTATGTGTGTAGTTGTGTATCAAGGTGGAGGGAGGCGTGTGTGTGTGTGTGTGTGTTCAGAGCCAAGTTGTGACATCATCATCACTTGAGCCCTTCGCTCAAGGCTTCCGCCAGGCCCTCGGTTTGACCGTTGTCATGGTTACCTACACAAGCGGCCACGAGGCGAGGAAGTTCACTCTGAAAGGAAAGCGGTTTGAGTGACGGGAACAGCAGGCGGCCATTTTGCTGCAAATCAGTAAAAAAGCGAGGGGTTGTTGATAGAAACAATTATTTCCTCTATTTGTTTGTTTTTTTTGGTTAGGTTCTGTTTTTTTAATTGGCGGTTGGGCCTTTTTTAATCATGGCCTCTATACAAAAGCCAAGAGGAGCCTGGCTTTCATTCAGACAGCTTAAGAATAAACTGCAGTTATTTAGAGGGGGGCTGTTAGAAGCTGTTAGAGATGCGGAATGACACTCACTCTCTCTCACTCTTACACTCTCACTCTCATTCTTACACTCTCACTCTCACTCTTACACTCTCACAATCAAACTGAAAGGCTCAGTTTCGAACACGAGAATCAGTATTAAATGAACCGCCGTCCGGATATGCCAAATTAAAAGGAAGTAAAAGTGCGGTACAGACAGACAGTCAGTCAGTCAGACACGTCTCCCTCTCCACTGGTTGTGTGGGGAGAGGGTGGGGTTGGTTGGAGGTGCAGCCAGATAAAGGGGATGAACCTTCCCCTAACTGCATGCAGACCACTGATTGTGTGCCCGTGTGTGTGTGTGTGTGTGTGTGTGTGTGTGTGTGTGTGTGTGTGTGGGAGATAGGGGTTTCAGTGTTTAAAATGAGACCGTTGAAAAGTGTGTGGGTGCGTTCCAAATCAACACTTTAATAATCTCAGCTCATATACTCAGGTGTACCTAACCATTTGAACTTATTAATACATCACAACCAAATAAACAGCGATGATTCATTGTGTTGATCATTAATTTTACTGTAAACCATGATGAAGTGCGTATAAAAAACCTGATGTATAAACTACATCAGGGTTCTCTGTGTATGGTTGGAAGGCGAGCCGCAGGGTCAGATCATCATGGAGGTGCGGTGGTGCATACTGCTGACACGTGGCCCGCGTTCGGTGTACACGTCAGAGATTGGGTGTGTGCGTGGGCGTGTGAAAGAGAGCTGGTTTGAGGACAAGGGAAGTATGTGGGTAAATAGAGGCTGATACTGTCCCAAGGTGTCTCTTGAGGTGTGCATTGTTGTCAGGTTATTTTTAGACGTGCTCTTTTGGAGCCTCTGGTTGACTTCAAATGCGAATGTGTTCGACACTCGCACTCATACAAGACAGCGTTACCACTTTCATAGGCCAGACATTATCACACAGAATTTATAATTAATTAATGCATTGTTAAATTACAGCGGGCATTTTGTTAGCCTAAAATAATTAGAAAGGGAGAGACACAATGGCAGAATTCTGTTGATGTAGCTTTATCGTGTAATGCCTCTAGCAATATGTTATGCTGTTAACTCAAGGATGTATTGCAGTTTCATGGGAAACAGTTGGGACAGAGACAGACAGGCAGGCAGGCAGACTCAGACAGACAGACAGACAAGCAGACTCAGACAGACAGATAAAGAGAGAGAGACAGGCATGGAGGAAGGTCGATTGACACTTCTGAAGTAAAATTCTGAAGATGTCTAATAACAAATCAATTTGTTCATAACCTCACAACAGTGAAGTGAAAGCAAAAGATCTAATACTAATATTAGTATTCGAGAACAGACAGTTCTCAAATGTGGATGTTACTTCAAACGAATTTCTGTAGTTTGAGGTGCTGTGGCCTTCAGTAGTGCTACTATTGTCCCAGACTGAACTGCGCTGGGTGTCTGTTGGGTACTTAATCTGAGACAGATTAAAATGGCCTACTCCCTCTCCTGCTGTCCATACTAGGGCTTGTACTCCCTTCTGGAATAATCAATCCCAGACAGACACACATGTATGCACAGTAAAACACACGTGTATGCATACACAATGCTAACCTAAACCCAAGTGTATGTTTTGATACGTTTACGACGTTCCGTCTGACTCAAACCCAGAGCCAGCTATTTCACTGCTGAAACAGATTTCCTTGTTTGGCATCTTGGTAGCCAAACAGGAACCCCTCCATCTTCTACATACAATAAAGTTAAACTATTTGGATACCCTTCAAAAATATACTTTATATATTGAAATGTTCCATAAACAATAAATAACCAAGAAGCTCAATCCGTGCAATTAAATGTAATAAACTGCTGTACATTGAAACAAGGGATATACAGGAAATAGAGGTATTAAAAACAGAACAACCAAAAGACTTGTGTATTTACTTTGATAAGGGTGTAAAGGCAAACCATAAACAAGAGTACTTATACAAAGCTCACTGATTGGCTGAGATCCAGCAAGTACTTGTTTTACTTCCTCGCTGTGACGTATTTCCAAGTCAAACGGATGTAAGCATGGGAGCACTGTGAGATGATTGATCGCTCTAAAAAACCGGCAGGCCAGCCAGTGGTGTGTTAGCATGCTGTTTGTTAAAATGCAGAAGGCTTCAACGAAGAGGGAACAGAGTTGTTTGATTGGTTTAAATGTTAGGCCTTTTTGCGTGGGCAAGTTAAGTTAACATTGTCGAATTCTTTCAACTTGAGGATACACTAACTCTATAATCAATAAATGGGGACACAAGATGCCATAATAAGCGGGATGCACAGTAACAATGGAAACACAACTGTGACTCACATATACCAAATACATACAGTACATTGGTTAATCAGTAGTATCTATCCCTTTGTGACATCACAAGTCGGCGTGTCCAATCACGACGGAGAGATCAGCTCTAGCCTGCCTATACCGTCCACTAAACAGCTCCTCCCGGCCGTCTGGACACGCCCACAGTGTGATGTCAGCAATGGATGGTTCTTAAATACCTCGTGATGTTCCGTTGTGTGAAGCCGAACGAAATGGTGTGAAAAACAGAAACCCTATTTGAAAACACATTACACAGGTTTAAGGGGTTCCCTGTTGTGTGAGGATTTGACGGACGGTGCGGTATGGAAGTTCCTCCCCGCAGTGTGAGCGGAGGGGAACAGGACAGCAGTGAATTCAGGAACGTAATGTCGTGGTGTCGGATGCTGAGAAGAAGCAACGGCTCATTAATCAGATGAGTTTATCCGGGGTCGGTTGGTTGGAGATGCCTGCTGTGCAGCAGCAGGGTGGAGGAGGAGGAGGAGGAGGAGGAGGAGGAGGAGGGTTGTCTGATGCTGAGAGCTCTGTACCTGGGGTTGATGGAGCATCCCTGTCTCTGAGGGAGGGGGGAGAGGGGAGGAGAGGGACATGGATTGAATTCAGAGGAGTGAAAGATAGATTTGCGCGAGAGAGGGTGGGAGAGATGTCCTTCGGAGGAGCGTTGGAGAGGGTGAATACCGAAAAGAAGGGGACGGATTGAAGTCAGAAAGGTGGGAGGTGGAATTTAAGGGAGCTGGGAGGGGGAGGGGAAACAAGAGATAGATTGGCTTCAGAATAGAGAGAGAATCCCGAGGAGGGAGAGAAAGATATTATTCATAAGAGAAAGAGATATAGAAATCAGAGGAAAGAGAAAGATAGAATTCAGAGGAGGGAATTCAGAGATGGCGACAGTAAGAGAGGAGAGACTGACAGAATTCAGAGGAGAGGAGCGCTGGAGATGACTCTCCGAGGGAGGGAGGGTGGAGGAGAGGGCGGGAGAGGTGGACCTCAGAGAGAGAGAGTGATGGAATTTAAGGGAAGACGTGATGGATGCACTTCAAAGGCCAAACGGACAGACAGAATGGAGGAGATGGATCGTCTGGCAAAGAGAGCCCAGCCACGCTGGGTAGACGGACGGATATGGATGTTTGATATAGCTGGCTAGGGGATATAGTACCATGATATGTACTATAGTAAAGTAAAGCGACGGGAGTGCCCTGGCCTAGTTTCTGTGGTAAGTTGGAGAGGAGGAGAAGGAGAAGAGGGTGCTGGGAGAATTCTTGGCTTTTGTTGACGAGGAGAGAGAGAGACACAAACACGCACACAAATTCCCAACAGAGCGAATCAGTTATTTTATTATGTTCTGTTTCTCTTTCTCTCTTGCTCTCTGTCTCTGTCTCTCTATCTCCGTCTCCTCCTTTACCCTCTCAGAGAGAGGGGGTGGAGGGAGAGAAAGACGAGATGGTGAGGGAGAGAGAGAGAGAGAGGGATGGAGAAGAGAAAGAGAAGGCATGATAAAGGTAGAGGGACATTGAAAAATGGGGAGAAAGAGAGATTAGTCCGTCCATCTGCATTAAGAATCCCGTAGACAGACGGTAGAGAGTGAGGGTTTCAAAAAAGGAAACGAGGGAAGGATAGAAATTAGGAGAGAGAGATGTTTGAGGGCAATGTATTAAACTGAGCCAGCTGTCTCTGTCTGTCTACTGCATTAATAACCCACACTTTACTTAATAACACACCCTGTACACTCTCTCCAGAACCAATACCTTTAATGGTGTGTTTATATATCCACAGTACCTTTGGCACAGTACTCTGGAGGCACAAGCGCTGTGTATCATATTGTAGTAGCATAGCATAGTGTAGCGTAGCAAAGCGTAGTGTAACGTTGAGTAGCATAGCTTAGGCCTCAGGGTATCTTAGCATAATGTAGCATAGCATGATATAGCATAGCTTTATGTAGCAAAGCATAATCTAGCATAGCATGATGCAGCATAGCTTTATGTAGCATAGCATGATGTAGTGTAGTGTAGCTGGCGTCCTTTATTGGGTCGTGTTCTTGGAAAAGACACAAGGAGGATCTCCCAAGATTTCAAGTGCTGTAGGGAGTTGTAAGTAAGTTGTAAGGATGGTTGTTGTGGGTAAATTAATCAGGTTAATGGCTTTATGTAATCATTCGGTTTGTGCCATTGCATTGTTAATAGTTTCCAAGAAAGTATTCATTGTTTAAGGTGTTTTTTCACCCTGGTTTTTAATTGTTAAAAGCCATTGGCCAAGGTAATTGTTAACTGTTGTAGGTAATTATTCTCGATCTTTTGGAGGCTGTATTTCGGTTGAACTCTGGTACCTATCATGCAACGCTGGCGTACTTGGCAGCCTCTGGCCCTAGTTAGCCTAATGGAGGGTATTATACAATAATGTCAAAACACATTACTCCAGTTTGCCTGGTAATATTAATGTGGTCTGGTGGTCGCTTCTAGACACATTGAGGAGGCCGAAGACTTTAGGAGTGTGTGTGTGTGTGTGTGTGTGTGTGAGATTGTGGGTTTGTTTATGCGCCCTTGTGCGTGATTGCACACGCTCTTAAGAGGGTAATTCTCTGACTCAAGCAAAATAGTTGAAATATGTGGTAGACTGTGTGTGTGTGTGTGATTGTGATTGCCTCCAGTCTAGCAGAGCTCTAATGAGAACGTGTTACCGTAGTTACCATGTGGGAGGACCAACAGCCTACAATATCTTGTCGTGAGAATCCATGAGGGAAGGGGAGGGAAAGTGTGTGTGTGTGTGTGTGTGTGTGTGTGTGTGTACACAAACGTCACGGTGTGTCTGTCCAGGCAGGTGTGTACCCAACGTTGGTACGATGGTGTACAGAACACCACTTGCCGACGCAATCACCCTCCTCTTCCTCAGCCCTTTCCGTTGTCATGGCGCCAGCCACGCATTAGCGATGACGCTAAGGAAAAGGCTTCCATTGTCCCCAGTCTGAAAACATGGTGTTGATTAACCTACCCTCTAGTGATATCACAAGTGGGAGTGGTCACCAGCCAGATGTAGGATGGTTAGATCAGTTGGTACATTCCAGTGGGGAGGCTGGGAGAGGTCTGAAAGGAGAACTATTGCATTAGATGATTGGCACACAGGAAGTGACAACACCGTTAGAATGGCGCAATTGTCGCAGTGTTTGAGGCTGGGGTAATTGTTATTCGTGGTCGTGGCATGTTAACCGTTAACCATCACTCTTACATGTAACTAAACCAAAAAGGTTTGACCTTTGCCAATTTGGCACGTGTGTGTGCGTGTGCGTGTGTGTGCACGCGTGATGGAGGCACATTAGTAATGAAAATGTTTTCCTAACCAATGCCTTCTGTGTGTGTGTGTGTACCAGACTTGATCCACTGCACCAATGAGATGAACGTGAGCATCCCCCAGCTGGCCGACACGCTGTTCGAGAGGACCGCCAACTCCAGCTGGGTGGTGGTCTTCAAGGCCCTCATCACCACACACCACCTCATGATGTACGGCAATGAGGTGAGGACACACACACACACCACTTCATGATATGCGGCAACAAGGTAAGTGTGCACACGTACGAGCAGACACACATGCACGCAACCCCAAATGATATATGGCAACTAGGGAAGGACACAGGCGCACACACACACACACACACACACACACACACACACACACACACACACACACACACACACACACACACACACACACACACACACACACACACACACACACACACACACACACACACACACACACACACACACACACACACACGACATCCACTTGAACTGGAGTGGACCTGAATAAATACTGAAGAAGCACTTCATGTCCAAGTTCCCCATTACACAAGCCTTCCTGTTGTGGTTCCTCTTCTGCCGCATCATCCGGATCCTTATCTCCTATTGGGGGACAGTGGGCTAGAGGGGGGCGGAGTCATGTTTTTTTTTTGCTGACTCAGAGGAATGTGTCACATAGTCACTGAGCTGCACTTAGAGTAGTTCACATGCACGTCTAACATGTGAACTAACCAACATTGACACAAGGCGATCCAATGGGAATACATCCGGTAACCCATAGCAACCGCGGAGACCCCGTCCTGTTGAGCGAAACACTCAAAGGTCCCGGCCCTTCGTGTTTCCTCTGCAGTCTGAGGACCTGTGAGAGACCAAGGCGACTCTAACCAGCGGTGAAGTCATTTGCCGACACAAGTGGCCGACACAATGTGTTTGTCTCACACGCCACACCCGCCACACACACACACACACACACACACACACACACACACACACACACACACACACACACACACACACACACACACACACACACACACACACACACACACACACACACACGCACATGCACACGCGCACGCACGCACGCACACACACTTTTCACTTCTGTTGAGCAACGAGACACTTAAATTGCGTAAATAAATGTGAGTGTGTGCAAATGTGAGTGAGAGGTGATTCAGCCGGACATTCCAGTATTATCGATTCTCTCTCCCTCTCTCTAAGACCCACTTGTGTCTCACACACACACACACACACACACACACACACACACACACACACACACACACACACACACACACACTGCATACACACAATTTTGTAGCGTGTCTTTGTGTTTTGTTTTGTTTTGTGCCAGAAAACACCAGTTTAGCAGGAAGCTAAGAAGAGCAATGGTATCGGACAATGTGAAATATGTTGCTATCTCATGTGGTTAAGCTAACCGGGTTAGCATGCCTCCCCAGTGGTATAACAATATATATATGGAAATCAACCCAGAACGTTCCTTCAGTTCATAAAGTCACAATCACTGAATCACAGTTGCAATGCTATTTTATCGGCATTAAAGGGGTAGTTCGGAATATTGGACATAGGGCCTGATTCCCAAGTCAGCCTTGATGTTCTTTATCAGTGAAGACAGTTTTCAACACATTTCATTCAGTCCTTCTAGTTGCAGAGTTCGCTCGTGCTAGGCTAGCGCACGGCAACGGGCAATGCTAGCTTGCTATTAAAAACAGTCTTACCCACTCCAGAGTACACCCGAGGTAAATCATTTATAACAACAGACTATAGATTTAAATGTCTGTGTTGATAGAATAATGTTAGAAATAAAACTAACCACGCATCGCATGAATCATCGAGGGACTACTTTCTCAGCAGCAGCGGAATTTTACTTTGCTCCGGTTAGATGTGTAACCGAATCACTACAGCAGAAAGTAAACAGAGAAGCGTGGGACAGAAGCGGATTGAACGACTCGGCAACATGGTGGTTCAGTGTGCATTTAGCAATTGTAGAAATAAACGCTACAGATGGGCACCACAAAGTTTCCACCAATTTCCATTGCGAGATCCAGAAAGGACTCAACTGTGGCTTGTTGCTGCTGGCTTGGACATCAAAACACCGGCGGAAACTGCTCGCAATTGGAAAATTTGTAGCGATCATTTCAGACCGGACGACTTTGAGAAACCAAGCAATCTAAAGAGCAAGGCATCGCTGAAATCGAATGCGGTGCCATCCGTCTTTTCAAATGCACCAACAGCCACTGATGAACAGGTAATAACTTTTGGTTGGCTACTCTAGCTAATAAAGCATGCCCCTTTCATAATGTTAGCCTACTGATAGATTCATGATGACAACGTTAGTGGACATAGCGGTATAGTTACAGTTCAATGCATTTTGGAGAGTGACAACGTTAGCTAATGGTATAGCTACACACTTGGTACCTGAATGGCTAATTGCTAACTTTAGGTAATTGCTGATAGAAAAGTAATGTAAGCTCGTAAAGTGTACATGCAAACTTCCCTGGCAGAGAGTTCACATCAGGACAAAAGCGATTGTGTGTGTGTGTGTGTGTGTGTGTGTGTGTGTGTGTGTGTGTGTGTGTCTCTCAGGGCCAGGGCCAGGGCCTGTGTGGGTGTCAGAGGGAGAGGGGGAGAGAGAATCTTTTAAACATATAGGATATATTCCAGAACAAGAGCATGAGTTTATGCTAACCTTTTGTACTGTAACTTTGGGGCAAAACATATTGCATTGGCAACAGAAGAGGCTTCTGTGCATGGCCTACAGGCAACAATCATGGATGCAGCCATCGATTAGCAACTTTGAAGTGTAGTGGTTTATGAATTGGTCCAACAGTCTCTCAAACCTCGTAGGCCTACTGTACAGCTGTACTGGAATTTGATCGACTTTAAAATCCATGAAAGTTGTTTATTTGTCTTTATGTTGTGTGTTGTAATACATTTAATTTTTATATCTTATTGTTATCTGAAAAGGAAACACATGAGGTGTGCACTGTACCACAGTCCACCCCTAAAAAGGACTCCTCCGGACCAGTATCATCCAAGGACTCAACTGAGTGTTCTGGTGCACTGAAGATGTTCATCTCCACTCCAGAACAGGCTTCGCCACGCCCGCAGAAACTGCGTTCTTCATCTGGTTTCTATTTTGCCTTCCGTCCTCTCAGAAATTGGAGGTCAATTGAGGTAATTTTGTGATTTATATGATCGTTTCATTCATATTGTGATCTGTGACAACAACTGTATTTTCATTGCATTCATGTTTTTTGTATAGGTGACCCCCAGTGCAGCATCAGGCCAGCCAAAGGAAATCCAAATGCCATCAGCACTAGTAAGAGATTGAACTCAAATAAATACTGCTAGTTGTTTGACATTTATGACTTCAATCACTGATGACATTGATTATACGCTCTTATAAAAGGACAATGCAGTATCTTAAAAATGTAACAATAACTTGTCTAATTCATGTTCACAGTTACATTTAATACGGTCTCTCTGCTCTTAGGCTCACCGGCAATAGACATCTGTTGTCCACTACACTATTGAAACAGTAGATATATTTGCATATTCATTTGAATTTTGTTGTTTCTAAATTAGGAAAAAACAGTAGCGGAAGATGACAACCCACTAGACCAGAGTATGAGCTCAATTGAGGCCTCTTCAAGTCATCCAGTTGACAGGAGCTTTGTTCCACTGTGCAGCACATCAAGCTCCTTCAGCTCTGACATACTCTCGGCTGCAGGAGCCAAGAACTGGTCAGAAAAAAAAGTGGATAGTCAACGAGTCCAAGCTAATGCAGCTCTTCACAACATGCCACCAGTGTGGAGTTTTAATTGAAGAGGAAGACAAGCAAGTGACCACTAGTGGGACCCGCATACACATCAAGTGGAGCTGTATGAAAGGACACTCGGGTGAATGGGAGTCATGTTCTCAACTGCGTGGAATGCCCGAAAACAACCTGCTGGTTGCCTCATTCATCCTGTTCACAGGTTCAACTTACACAGAAATCTTTGATTGGGCTGAACTACTGAATCTCCAAATTCCAAAGAAGGCTACATTTTACACCCTGCAATCCACCTACCTCATACCAGTGATTGAGTGCATACCGTGACCATCACGAAGAGATAATGCGCAATCTACAAGTACAGTTTGTAGAGGGATTTCAATCTGCGGTGATGGTCGTTCGGATTCACCTGGATTTAGTGCCAAGTATACTACATACAGTTTCATGAGTAATGAAACACAGGAAATCATCACGGTTGATTTAATTCAGGTAAATAGACAGAAATGTATATAATGTCTACTTTCATTGCAGTTGTACGTGTTTGGGGGTGGGCGCGGGGGGGGGGGCAATTGAGTGATTGGTGGAATGTGAAGTAGTTGCTCATAACATACACTGATTGTCATTACAAAGGTTACAGAGGCGACCAGTTCACCAGCCATGGAGACACTGGGGTTTCGAAGGGGGTCTGGACCGTTTGCTTCAGGCAGGAGTTTGAGTGGATGTCATCACTACAGACCGCTCTCCTTCTATCAGGAAGCTTATGAGAGAGACCTACTCTGACATCCAGCATCAGTTTGACCCGTGGCATGTTGCGAAAGGTAAGCTTTTTACTAAATGCGATCAGACTCTGTTGAAACCTCCCCCACCCCCTCTTCTCTCATCCCTGCCCTCATTGTCCTTTTAATTCTTAGGACTGAGGAAGAAGTTGACTGCGGCTGCAAACAACAAAAAAAACAACGATCTGCAGCCTTGGCTAAAGGCAATTACTAATCACCTGTGGTGGTCTTGCCAGTCATGCGGGGGTGATGTAGAGGCAAGTTCATTAGATGTTTTTATTTGTTTTCTGTACTTCAGGTTTTTTGTATAATGTCTGTGTTTGTCCCTGAAAAACGGTGGTTTGGCAGGAGTTGAAACGCCGCTGGACGTCCGTTCTCCATCACATTTGTGGCATACATTGCTGGGAGGAAGACGGACAGGAGAGGACTTGCTACCACCAGGACCTCACTGAAGAGCAGCAGAGACGGAAGAAATGGCTGCAAACCGACTCTGCTGCATTCAAGACACTGTCAGACCACGTCCTGAACAAGAACCTGTTGAAAGACCTCAACCACATCAATCTCTTCCAACATACAGGTATGTTTGCTGCTATCAATTAGTTGAGCATTCACACAACTTGAATTATCGAATAAAATATATTTTTGTAATGCTCTACTTAAAATAGTAGAGCATTAATATCTAAAGCACTCATGCTGCCATGAGTGCTTTAGATATTAGCACATCTGCCATTGAGAGTTTCTACTGTGTAACTGTTTGATTGAATGAATAAAGGCATAGACTGTCCAACATCGGTATACAAACTATTTTTGAATATAAACCTTCTGGATACCATTCACAAGGTAATAACCAACTAATATAAACTGCAGGAGCCCTGGAAGTGTACCACAGTGCAATGCTGAAGTACACTGAGAAGAGGCTTCACTTCGCCTACAGCTCTATGAAGGCACGCACCCTACTCTCTGTGATGGACAACAACGAGAATGTTGGCCGACAACAACGAGAATGTTGGCCGTCAACAAGCAACGACCAGTGATGGTAAGCCTACACATAATAGATAACAGCAAAATTGTAAGCCTTGTAAGCCTAAGTACACTGTAAATTTACTGTGTGTTGTTGTGCATTTTGTCTCCCTCAGGGACTCCGAGATACAATTTGGTTTTTCCCAAACAAACTAAAAGATGGGTTGCCAAGAAGAGGTACGAGCCAACCACGCAGACATTCAGGAAGGATTTGGTGGAGCGGGTCCTGGAAAGGCGCACGGGTCCTACTGCGAAGTTTGCAGATCCACATTTTTATATCCAGCAACCAGCTACTATATCCGACAACATAGCCACCACTCCAAGACCGGACAAAGATCAGAGTATTGCAGAGCACGTCTCCCGTTTTAAAAACTGATTAAAAGGGGAAAATGAAAGTAGTTTAACTAACTAAATGTAGTTTACTGTGGTGCTAAATACTGTCTGCAAACAGACAAATATTAGAGATATTAGTAAAATAGTAAAAAGACAAAAGGTCAACAGCAAACTTATTTTTTTAATAACGTACATTGTTATTAAAATGTTACTGTAAACATTAGAACTCTGTTGAAATCTCCTCTTCGGTGCAATTGTTTATATAAAAAAGTAAAATTATACAAAGTATCTTCACAATCGTATTGTGTCATCTGTAACCAAATGTATGTGTTCTTTCTGTGTTTGAAATAAAGGATTTGGTGCAGTAGCAAATGTTTTCTAGTAGCCTACAGTAGTGTTGTGTTCAGAACAATCTTAGAGCATCTTGTGCTTCCCTGAAGCCAACATATTGTCCAGTGGCCGAAGGGTATTTGTTTCGGATGCTGGTCACTACACAGGATGGAAGAACACGTCGGTTTCCTCTTCCCAGCTGTGTTCCTGTCAACCCCCACTCAAGAACGATTCTGTAAGCCACCAATCGGTACTGCCTAAAACAAGAAGGAAAACAAGTTAGCTCTTACCAAAGACAGCTACACTATGGTAATAGACCACATAGAGACAATGGCCCTACTGCTGTTCATGGTGGTAGACTGATTTGCTGAATTGATCAGGCTAAAAGCCTACGGCCTATGCCTATACAGTAAAAACGTTTTTTTTTGTCCAAGTAAGTCACGCTTGTGTGTTTTTTTTTTTTTTCCTTTAGTCCTGGTGGGACCTTTTGAACCAGATCAGTATTGTCAATAAGAAACTGTTTTAGTTAATAAAAAATAATAGCTGGCTAGTTATTCTAAGCTTTCTCCATCAGCCTCAGCATCTTTAGACGGAGGCTGTGGTAGTAGGCCTACATCAAGGGTAAAGAGTAGGCCTAGCCTATAATAAAGCAGACTTGAAGTCCATGTATGAATATACCATATATAATATTTGATTGATTGATTGGACTTTAATAAATCAATTAAATTATTATATATGGTATGTTCATGCATGGCAACACATAATTACATTTTGTTGAGGATTGCACACTTACAACATTGACAACTGGCCGTTGGGACCAGCTTCTTTTCCAATTTATTTTATCAAAGGAGAAGAATGTTTCCAGCACTCCTCGATTTAGAAGGGGAAAGTCCTGGTGGAAGGGCCTGGTGGTCCGTAATGCAGATTGCTCTGTCTCGGGAGGCGCTATGCCCAGACACATCGAGATCCTGAAAACTAGTGTCCAGCTCCAGCTCTTGCATCTGTGGGATGACTAAGTCCCACTCCTTGCAGCAAAAACATTCGTCCTCTGTCGGCATTTGAATACATTTTCTGCACTGGCACCACCAGTCTCCCGTTGTTCTTTCCAGGTTCTCTACTGCAGCTCCAGCGGGGGCTGTCTCTAAAGACGCTCTTTCTCGTTCTGCCCTTTGAGCATCCATCTCTCTCAGTTCTTCATCCGTGTATTCCGGCTCGTACATGTACGGTTCGTTGGATACAACGAATTCCTCATAATCGTCTTCAAAAGCAGACGCATCGCTAAGTCCTCCAAACGTGGCCATATTTTGTTAATTGAATACGATAATAGAATTCCTTCGTTCACTGTACTCTGCGTCTGTAGCAATGACAGCGGCAGGTAAAAAAAAATTAGAGCCAGTAACCTAGGTATCAGTCCGCCGCTGCCGTAGCCTTCTACCAGGAATATAACACTGCTGCTGAGACCCAGCAATTCCCTCAAAATGCAATGCAATGCAAAGTTGGTTTTATTTCTAACACTATTCTATAAACAGACATTTAAATCTATAGTCTGTCGTTATAATTAATTTACCTCGGGTGTACTCTGGAGTGGGTAAGACTGTTTTTAATAGCAGGCTAGCATTGCCCGTTGCCGTGCGCTAGCCTAGCACTTGCGAACTCTGCAACCAGAAGGACTGAATGAAATGTGTTGAAAACTGTCTCCACTGATAAAGAACACCAAGGCTCACTTGGGAATCAGGCCCTATGTACAAAATTCCGAACTACCCCTTTAATGGCGAAATATTGAAAAGAAATCATGCTCCAAAACAACAGTTTTGTTATTCATGAAGCGACCACAGTGAATATCTCCTAAGCAGCACCCTCTGCAGTAATGTATTCAGCATCCATCTTCGTCCTCACTCTGTGCATCGCTTTATTTATGGGCCTTAAGATTTTATATGCTGGATCTCTCAGAATGTCAGTGGCGTCGGCTTCTCCCCAGGGTGCCAAGTCACTCCCAGCACATTAAGATCTCTGCACCTCACACCCTCTGATATGGATATAGATGGAGATGTGTTCACGACCCAGCCGCTGCTAGCATTTGACTATCCGAGCTGCCTTTTTTGAGGGAAAGTGATGCAGTGGTTCTGTCTCATGGTTTGTTGAGCCCTGACATGAGATGCTTAAATGGAGGAGGAGGGAGAGGAAGAGGGCGAGTGAAAAAGGAGATGAAGAGCAGGATGAGAGAACAGGAGAGGTGTGTGTGTGTGTGTGTGTGTGGGGGGGGGAGCTGATCGTATGTATGAATATGTGTTTGCACTAGAGAACGAGAGAGGTATGTCCCACTAACGGGCAACGGGACAACCTGTGATTGGTTGCCGGTGGTGACGTATTGCCGGATGAGTCACTGGTGCATTGTGGATCATCCTGGTTCCGTACCATTGCCCCCTCTGGTCATGTGTGCGGGACTCGAGCGTGATTGGCTGTGGGTGACGTCACTCAATAGGCTGGCTAATTAACAATAGGGGAGGCGGGACCAGAGAAAATATGTGATGATTGGCAGCTTGAGTGATGGAGGAGGAAGAAATAAAAGGGAAAGTAGAGTAGGTGGAGAGGAAGGGACAAAGTATAAATTAAAGGAAGTCTGAAAGAAGAGAATGAATTATGAAAGAATGAAAAAATGACACCATGACGATGAATTGGTTGAGGATGTGATTGGCGGCCATGTTGGCGCCTCAACGCTGACCTTTAAAGGTCCCGTACCGGGGGAGTACAGCTCTGTCCGGACACCGCCGGTTGCCATGGCTACGGAGCCCACCCCAGATATATATATATATAGGAGAGAGAGAGAGAATCTGAAAAAGTGCTGACTCTTGGGTTCTGTCAAAGAGAACGGGGACAAGGTGTGTGTGTTCTCAAGGTCTGTGGATGATTAAGGCGAGTAACCCCTATTAGAGTATGTGTGACCTCACACAAACACACACACACACACACACACACACAGACCCAGAGTCTGTAGACGGATCACGTGGGGGTGTGGTGGGGTGGGAGGAGCTGTTCTTAAAGAACTCCCGCTTATCTCTTTGACACCAGAATCCTATCTTTAACGTTCTGCTCAGCAGCATGAAACTACTCACGCGCACACACACACACACACACACACACACACACACACACACACACACACACACAATCACACACACACACACACATACCCTTCAGAGAGGTGAAAAGTTTCCCCCTAAAGCAAGTGGAGTACAGCCAAGCAATCAATATCAGAAGACAGCAGGAGAGGGTGTGTTTGTAGGAAATTACAGAGGTGTGTCTGTATGTATATCTGACTTTTCACATTAAGGGATCTGTGTGTTTGAGATGTATTGAGTATACTAGTTCTACTTATACTGTGTGTGTTTGTTCACATTACCCTTTTGTTTTTATTTTTTTAACAGCCTTTATACGTCATTAAGGAGCAGGTAGGGGTAAGACAGTGAATACAGAGACAGGTCATTAAGGAGAATGCAGGGTTAGATAGTGAATACAGATACAGGTCATTAAGGAGCAGGTAGGGGTTAGACAGTGAATATAGAGACAGGTCATTAAGGAGCAGGTAGGGGTTAGACAGGGAATACAGAGACAGGTCATTAAGGAGCAATTAGGGGTTAGACAGTGAATACAGAGACAGGTCATTAAGGAGCAGGTAGGGGTAAGACAGTGAATACAGAGACAGGTCATTAAGGAGCAGGTAGGGGTTAGACAGGGCATTAAGAAGCAAGTAGGGGTTAGATAGTGAATACAGAGACAGGTCATTAAGGAGCAGGTAGGGGTAAGACAGTAAATAAAGAGACAGGTCATTAAGGAGCAGGTAGGGGTAAGACAGTGAATACAGAGACAGGGCATTAAGGAGCAGGTAGGGGTTAGACAGTGAATACAGAGACAGGTCATTAAGGAGCAGGTAGGGGTAAGACAGTAAATAAAGAGACAGGTCATTAAGGAGCAAGTAGGGGTTAGACAGTGAATACAGAGACAGGTCATTAAGGAGCAGGTAGGGGTTAGACAGTACAGAGACTGGCCATTAAGGAGCAGGTATTGGTTAGATAGTAGAAAGACGGGTACTAAAGGAGGAGGTAGGGGTTAGACAGTACAGTGATTTAGGGAATCTTGCTTTTTGAGGCCTACTGGTAGTTGGAAGAAATTGGATCACCTAACCTGAAACCTTTTTGACCAGACATCAAACACCCTAACCATGTTGCCCGTCTCATCAACCTGGCATCTTACCTGATATGTAAAGATTTCAGGTAAGGTGATGTTATTAATGATGTTTGGCATCAGAGTTAAAAATATGTCGGGTACAGCCTGCTGTGGTGTGACAGTCTGACTGCTGAACCCCGTTTCGGGTGCACTCATCAGGTGACGGTCCGTAACGAGGCAGGAGGCAAACAGAAAAAGACTTGTGGCTGGCGTCTGAACCCGAGATGTCCCACCTTCACCCACTCACTCCACCCAAGGGGACGGTCCCGATGGCAGACGAGATATTTAGAGCCAGAGTTATTTTTAGATATTGAAAGAATTGTTCAGGTTTAGCGAGATGTGGGGAAAGAGCATTCTTTCAAAGGTTAGCGTTTCCTGCTCTCCCCGGTTTGTTTATCCACTTATCCAAAGAGACAAAGTGTTTTCAATAGTTACCAGCATATCACGCCGTTGAACAGACCTTAGTCTTTGAACGTTTGTGATGAACCTATTTATTTCAGTTTCAAAAAACAACAACAACTAGGAGAATCAAACGAGAGAAGATAGAACGGGAGTGGTTTCATGATGGAGTCTGTTTCTTCAGACATAGAGGCAGACAGAGAGGGCTCATGGCAGTCGGTGGTTCTGGTCATGTGACCTGCTGGTTCTGGTCGCTCCTCTGGGAAGGACCAGCCGCTTCAGACCAGCGGGCCAAAGGCTGAGGGTTTGGTGCCTTGCCCAGAGGAAAATCGAGCAGTGCAGATGCCTGGAATGTAAGGCGGGTCGCCGACACCTTCTTCAGAACGGGCGAACCATGAACATTACTGATATGTCTTGGGTGGTTAAACCTTATTTCTTGGAAGTAAGGTTGTTTATGTCTTCTTAAGTCAGTTTATGTCTTAGTCCGGTAGCTTGAATGATGTCTGACATAAGGTAGTTTAAGTCTTAGTTGGCTAGACCAACTTATGTCTGGAAAAAAGGGGGACGCAAACCTTATGTCTGCAATAAGGTAGTTTATGTGTTCATAAGGTAGCTAAAGCTATGTCTGCAATAACGTAGTTTGTGTGTTCATAAGGTAGCTAAAGCTATGTCTGCCATAAGGTGGTTTATGTGATCATAAGGTAGCTAAAGTTATGCTGCATTAAGGTAGTTTATCTCTTTGTAAAGACCTATCTGAGATAAGGTAGTTAATGTCTTCGTATGGTAGCTAAAAGAATATTGGAAATCTGGTAGTTTAAGTCCTCGTAAGGTAGTTAATACATTTCTGGCTAAAGTTATGTCTGGAATAAGGTTGTTTACGTCTGCGTAAGGTAGCTTATAGTTGGAAATAGTTTACTCTTGTTTAGGAAACACAAGTTGGTGTGTACATAACAGACCTTTAGCCTTAACCTCCACCAGGGGCCACTGCTCTGCAGGGCGGTGTAGTGCTGATGGTGATCCATTAGTGCCTTGTCATATCCCTCTGGTGTACGTGGTAAAGTCATCCAGCTGTCTCTGCTAAGGACATCCTTCAAGCTCCGGAGAGCTGATGTTTTAAAAGATACGGTTACTATGGAAACAACCTCTTCCTGAAATGATGACGGGGAGGAGGCAACAGAAAGAATGGCAGGGGAGTTGGGTGGGGGGGGGGAGGACAGGATGAAATTGAGGGAGAGGGGCAGAGGGAGAGAGAGAGAGTATGAGGGGGGGAGGGCAATTTGGTTTGCGATACAGACAACACAATGAAAAGGGCAATCAGTGGCAAGGAGGTGAAGATTGCGGCGAGTACCAGACAGAGTGAGACGGTTGGAACAGACAGACAGACTGCACTGTCTCTCCTCCGTTGTAGCTCATCAGGGTTGTGAAACCAAACGGGTGGGGAGTTCGTCAAGCCAGTCCCCTCGTATGCATATCGTCTCTTGGCTGATTGACAACATGAAGGCACATGGATATAAAATCCTAATAATAAGATCAGTAAACTGAGACAGGCCGCTGATAGCACTTTAATGCACAACATAAAATGTCGTCAGATCACATCCGTCACACACCCTGACCTTGTCCAAGCGACCAAGCGCTCTGATTGGCTAGCTGGACATAATGGATTTTAAATAAGAAGTGACTATCCATAAAACAGAAATCCCTCACTGCTGATCCACCATGTTTTACCGTATTATCGCTGTATTGGAGATATCTAACCCGATTTTACTGTATTTTATTCTATGGGCATCTGTGTTAGTCAATAGAGCAGATGCACCTTATTTTGTGTAGTGGAGGATTGTAGGATTGTTCACTGGTTAGGAAGTTTGATTCCCAGCAGAAAGGTTCTGGGTTCGCTCCCCAATGTCGAAGTATACCTCTATGCATCCTAGAACAAAATGCCCCCTCACTCCTACCTGCTCCTTGAAGGGATACGATGAAATATCTGCAAATTGGCGTCAGCCGGTCTAACCCAGAAGTTGATTTAGTTCCATATGCATCGTTCTGCGTCCAGAAGGGGAGTTCACTGGTTAGCATTTCCTTTCCGTTACCCGCCTCCATTGACTTGCAGGGTTACAGTAGCCTAGCTCCTGTTCATGTTAGGGGAGTACACTTGAATGTCTTTCCAAAGAGTTTCAATGTGTTCGAAATATTCACGTACTCAGAACAGAGATATTGAACTTCATCCTAGTGGATTATCCCATAGATAAGCTGTCTTCTATCCTGCCTACTGTGGATGTTACTGATTCAGTGGGAAGAGATTCAACCCATCAATAAAATATGAGCTAGAAAGAACGGCCATGCTGCACGCTGTTCTCTCACCCCAGCTCCTCCTCCTCTCCTCCCTGCCCCCACCACTTCACCTCCTTTTCACCTCTATCTCCTCCACCACCTCCTCCTCCCTCTCCTCAACCACCACCTCCTCCTCCTCCTCCTCTCCTCCCTGCCCCCACCACTTCACCTCCTTTTCACCTCTCTCTCCTTCCACCTCCGCTCCCCACCTCCTCCTCTCCTCATCCCGCCTCCTGCTCCTCTTCTCCTCTCCACCTCTCCCTACACCTCCTCTCACCTCAACCCCCCCTCTCCCCTTCATCCTGCCTCTTCCTCCACCTCCTCTCCCTCACTTCCTCCATGTTCCTCCCTTCCCCTCCCTTCTCCTCCTCTCTCCTTCCCTGATCCTGCCTCTCTCTCTCTGTCTCCTCAGTGTGTGTACCTCTGTGTTGTGAGCACAGAATCAGTTTTTTTTGTGTCCAGGTTTCCGTTTCATCTGATGGTACACAGACAAACCATCTGCTTCTGGCACAAACATTTACACTGCTGTAGCACTCTCTCACTGTCCCAGTTCACAGTCCGGTCATTAACCCAGACCCTGTGTGTGTGTGTGTGTGTGTGTGTGTGTGTGTGTGTGTGTGTGTGTGTGTGTGTGTGGTGCAGCGTTTAATTCAGTACTTGGCGTCCAGAAACACCCTCTTCAATCTCAACAACTTCCTGGATAAAGGAGCCCTTCAAGGTACAATATAACACACACACAACTGCACACTCACACACACACGGATGCACACATCTTGCACACACACACACACACACACACACACACACACACATCCTGCGTGCACACACACACACACGCACACACACTTATAACAAACATAAATACATGCATACATGCATACACACTGTACACACGCACACCTTGCAAGCATGCGCGCACACACACTCATTACGCATTCACACACAGCTAATACGTAGGTGTAATGCATGTGCGCTCCCTGTGTGTGTTTCCTAGGTTACGACATGTCTACCTTCATCCGGCGGTACAGCCGCTACCTGAACGAGAAGGCCATGTCCTACCGGCTGGTGGCTGTGGACTTCACCAAGATGAAGAGAGGGTAGGGGCCACACCCGCACGCACACACACGCACACAAGCACACACTCCATCAATCTGGTTGTCGGTCCGTCTCTATCTCATGTTCGTGAATACAGTGGAGGGCGGGTCTGTGTCTGTGTTCTACATGAGTGTGTGTGTTTGTCCAGGATCGATGGTGTGATGCGCACCATGAACATCGAGAAGCTGATCAAGACCCTGCCCATCATACAGAACCAGCTGGACGCTCTGCTGGACTTTCAGGTACTGGAACGCTCCCCCCATAGCCCTCAGTCCAGTCCTAACCAGTCGCTCTCCCAGACCGGTCCTAACCAGCTTTCTGTCTGTCTCTCTTTCTTTCTCACCCTCTATGTCTCTCTATGACTCTGTCTGTCTGTCTGTCTGTGTGTTTCTCTCTCGCTCTCTCTTTCGCTCTCTCTCTGTCTTTCTATGTCTCTTTCTCTCTCTCTCTCTCTATCTCTCTCTCTTCCCCCCCCCCAGGCCAGTCCCAACGAGCTCTCTAACGGTGTGATCAACGCAGGCTTCATGCTGCTCTTCAAAGACTCCATCCGTCTGTTCGCCGCCTACAATGAGGGAGTCATCAACCTACTAGGTACACACCCACACACACACACACGCACACGCACACGCACACACCAGCATATGTGCTGATGCAGGATAATAGGGGCTATATTTCATGTCAAGAGATGTGAAGCACTTTCTCATTTTCATGCACACACAGCGGGCTTCTGTGATCTCATGCCGGTTGTCAGGGCAACAGAGTAGTTTGTGACAGGTCATCATGTGGCTGCTGAGTGTTTCTGTTCGATTCCCTCAATCCAACTCTAATTATCCGCCCTCTCTCTCGGCCTCTGTCTCGCTCTTTCTCTCTCACTCTGTCTCGCTCTGCTGTGTGGCTCTCTCACTCATTTCCCTCTCCCCCTGCTGTCTCTCGCTCTCTTTTTTTCTCCCTCTCTATGCCTTTCTCTCCTCTCTCCTCCCCCCACATTCCCCTTCTCCCCCCTCCTCCCCCTGCTCTTCTCTCATCCCCTCCTCTTTCCTCCCCTTCTTCTCCCCCCCTCCTCTCTCCTTCCTCCTCCTCCTCTTCCTCTCTCCCCCTCCTCCTTCTCCACCTCCTCCTCCTTATACTCCTCCTCCTCCTCTCTCCCCCTCCTCCTCCTCCTCCTCCTCCTCTCTCCCCCTCCTCTTCCTCCTCCTCTCTTCACCTCCTCCTCCTCCTCCTCTCTCCCCCTCCTCCGCCTCCTCCTCCTCCTCCTCCTCCTGTAGAAAAGTACTTTGACATGAAGAAGAATCAGTGTAAAGACGCGCTGGATATCTACAAGAAGTTCCTCTGTCGCATGACCAAGCTGTCCGAGTTCCTCAAAGTGGCCGAGGTACACACACGCGCACGCACGCACGCACGCGCGCACACACGCACACACGCATACGGACACACGCACCAAGATGTCAATCAAAGTGTCGCCTGGTTTTTAATTAGTCAGCGTTCTTTTCCCCCCCATCACCTGACATTTGCATTAAGCTGAATTGTGAATAAGCCTCCGACACCTTCCCCTGTGCCATACGTCAAAGCTTATATTAAATATTTGATGGATGATTTTCCCACAATCCTTGACAAATACTTTGACGCCAGTCCACATATTTAACTAAGCCCCGAGGGATGAGGCTTTGACAACGCTGTAGACTTAGACCGTCAGAGGTAAATACACCCTTCTTATATATGGGGCAGCAAGTAAACATGAATCAAATGAGTATTGATTCATTAATGTGTTTGATCAACAGTTCCCGAGAATGAAAACAAAACCCGGCCCACTTAAAGGCGTAAGAAACAAGTTGTACTGCTTCAGTGGGGCTGTCGCATTCCCTCGTATTTTGGGTCCACTTTTTAAATCGACTGTCGATCAGAGATCGCAATCGGGAAAATGTGATGACGCACTTGTGTAACTGCGACGGAGTTACTTCAAAACAATCAAACGTAAGTTTCCCTGTGAGCAGCGCAGTCGCGATAAGACACGACACGCCCAGAACCGACACACCTGGGTGAACGGGACAGAGTTTGATCCGAACCCAGAGCTGAATCCATGAGGGTGGGTTCAACCTAGCTAGCTAGCGACTAGTGCGCTAGCTAGCTAACTTGCGCCCTACTTCATTTCTGCTGACCAACCAACACACAGACACAGCCAGACGACCACACCTGGGCCTGCCCTGACTGGCCCACTTAAGCTGTTGACACACACACACACGCACATACATAAACAAACACAAACAAACACACAAAATATACCCTAAGATGGTATCTCTCTCTCTCTCACTGTCTCTCTTACTGTCTCACTCTCTCTCTCTCTTCTGTCTGCCTATCCACACGCACCCCCCCACCGGGTGAATTAGCATACAGAACGTTACAATTAGAGTAATGACCTATGAATTAAATAAGTCTCCTTCTGCTTCCTGATAATTAAACATTTCTCCTGTCGACTCACTTTCACAATCCTGCGAAATTTAGTGTGCGTTTTTATTGAGGACATTTTGTCTGCAACAAGATGAAAAAAGAGACTTTAGAACAGGATTCAGCTGTCAAGCATAAAATAATTCACGATTCAGGAATAGATATATTTAGAAAATATAAGTTTGGAAAAATGTGTTGTGAATAAACTTTGAACTAATAACTATGTTATTTATGAATAATTGGAATTTATGGTAAAATACGATTTGTGTCTGTCTGTACACCAGGGGCAACCAATTGAACTTTAAAAGGAGTTTAAAAACTGTTTAAAATAGTTTTCGTACTTAATCAACAACTATTCAGTGATGACAATTAAAACCTTACTTACTTGTTACAGTTAATTTTGCTAAATGTCGTTCAGTGTGTTTTATATGTGTCGTATCGAACATTATCACACTCAATATAAATGTTAGTCTAACATACGTGTTCGGAAGACGGCCTCTTGTTTTCCAAAACGTTTTTTAAGTGTTCAGAAATCCGTCTTAATCACTGCCATTCATCAGCCAACTCTTCCTCATTGGTCACACATCGTCCAATCATCATCCAGTCCAGAGTTTTCTTCACTTGGTTATTTCAGTTGTTTCTGTTGAGTTCCACCACCACCGCCACATGAAGTAATAACTTATTTTCTTTCATTTGATCCCCCTCTTTCTTTTTGTTTTCCTCTTCATCCCCCTGTTCCTTCCTTCTTCTGTTGTTTTGTTCTTGTTTGTTTTTTGTTTGTTTTGTTTTTTTGGTGATAACAGCAAGTTGGAATAGATCAGGGTGACATCCCCGATCTCTCACAGGTCAGTGTACATCTCACCATACTCTCTCTACATCTCACCGCCTTTCTCTCACTATACCCTCAATACTTCTCTAACGCACCCCCTCAACATACTCTGTCTTTCTACTTCTCCCTCACTCTCTCTCCCTTTACCTCTCTCAACCTCTACCTCTGCCCCTCTCTCTCTCTCGCTCTCTCTCTCTCTCTCTCGCTCTCTCTCTTCTCTCTACCTCTACCTCTACCTCTCTCTCCATCCTCCTCATCTAACCTTAGCCTTTTATGTGGTCCATCCGTTCATGGCCTCATGTGTTTTCATCCACTCATCCATTCATAGCCTACGACTCTCCATCCAGCCCTCCTCGAGATGCCTTCCTGGCTCTACCTCTTTCATTCACTTCCTCTCTCTCTCCCTCCTTTCTCACTTTCATGAATCCTTCCATCGAACCTAACCAGACCTATGACTTGCTGTTGTGTTTTATTAACACACTCGTGATGATATTGAGATCACAAATGGCATGTTGAACGCTACAAACCTGTTCTAAGGTTAGTCAAGAAGGCTTTGAGGAAGAGATACGCACGCATGCAGGCACACGCGCACACACACACAAACACACACACACACACAGGCACAGCGTGTGTTATGAAGGTGAGCTGACTGTTGCCCTGTCGCCATGGCAACAGCCTGATCTGAAGACGTTGCTGCAGGTTCCTTGACCATCAGACTGTGACTTATTAAACTGCTTTAACTCGGCGCCTAGCATCCATAGGGCATCCTCATCGCCTAGCAACAAAGGGGCTTCCTCATCACCTAGCGACCAAGGGGCTTCCTTCTCGCTTAGCAACCAAGGGGCTTCCTCATCGCCTAGCAACAATAGGGCAGAGAGAGTAGAGATCCGCCCTGACACACACAAAAAAAGTGTGTTCACATTCCTGCGGGTTTGGCGAGAGAACTGACCCGGCCATATATATTTATAAAGTGAGAGAATGTATCGCTCCCTGCCAAAAGCAACTCCTGCTGCAAGCCGTTCCCCTTCTCCACTCTGGACCCTGATTGGTCCAGCAGGCGCTTGTAGTTTATTTTCCAATAAATACTCAATAATACTCAAAACAATCATAAGGTGTACACCTATAGGACACTGTGGTATTGGTCTTTGTTGTATTCAATTAATATTTTTAAAATTGAAAGATTATTTTTTTATTCATATATAAATTAAATGATATATATCTAGAAACGGTTCAAGAGTTTTAACACAATGTTATTGGCGCGATGGTGCCAGTGCCAATCAACCGACCATGAAAGCATGATCTTATAATTGAGGAATGAATTCATTAAGATTACTTTGGTTCGATTAATTAATATTCAAAAACACGCCATGATTGGATTTCCATGGTAGCGTAGCAACAGTGCTTAGTGGCGCTAGCGTAGCACGTACGGCCCGGTGGCTCGCTCTATTTTACAGCCTAAGGCTTGTTGAATGACGCCTGCTCCTTCTACCTACTGCTCCTATTCCTGCTCCTCGTCTCTGGTCTCTTCTCTACCGCCTCCTCATCTTACTCCTCCTTCTCCATGTATCTCTTTACTCCAAGTCTCCTCTCCTCCTCTCGCCTCCTTGTCCAGTCTGGTCTCGAACTGAAAGTGAGAATGTTTGATGCTTGTTGCCATGGTTACCCCCCGGAGCCCAACGCCCTCTGCTGCCTTCTACTGAGACTGGCGAAGTCAAGTGTGTGTGCGTGCGTGCATGCGTGTGTGCTTGTGGTTTGAACGTTAGGTCTGTGAGGTGGCAAACAACAGTCATTTGTTTGAAACAACATATATTCTTGTTGAAATGCTGACTGCTTCTTTTACCTCCTCCCTGGTTCACCTCCTCCTCCTCTATATCTCTTGTCCAACTCCTCCCTCCCTCTACCCCCTATTTCTCCTCCTACTCCTCTTCCTATCTGGTCTTACCCCTCCTCCTCCTCCACCTCCTCCATCTCCATCCCCCCTTACTCCTCCTCCTCTCCCTCCCTCCATCCCCCTTCCCACCTCCCTTCTTCCTCCTCCTCTTCCTCCCTTCCCCCCCTTCTCCTCCTCCCTTTCTCCCTCCTCCTCCTCCATCTCTCCCTCCTCCTCCTTCTCCTCCTCCTCCCTCTCTTCCTCCTCCTTCTCCTCCTCCTCCCTCTCTTCCTCCTCCTCCTCTCCCTCCTCCTCCTCCTCCCTCTCTCCCTCCTCCTCCTCCTCCTTCTCTCCCTCCTCCTCCTCCTCCCTCTCTCCCTCCTCCCTCTCTCCCTCCTCCTCCTCCTCCTCCTCCTCCTCCAGGCCCCCAGTAGTCTCCTGGATGCTCTGGAGCAGCACCTGGCCTCCCTGGAGGGGAGGAAGACCAAGGAGCTCAGCGCAGATAGGTACACACACACGTGCACACAGACACACGCACACAGGCACAGGTACACACACACACAAAGGCCTACAAACGCAGGCACACACAGGGACACACACATAGGAGCACACACACACACCGACACACACACACTCAAACACAAACGCACGTGCACACAGGCCCACACACACAGGCACACACACAGGCACAGGCACACACACGGGCACAAACAGGGGCACACACACACACACACACCCCGCCCCCTGAAGCTGGGCTCGGTGTACCCCACTAGGTACACAAACGTTCCCGACTGGGGGAATCACGGCGTCGGCAAAACAGCAGGGTGAACTCCAGACAGAGGGACCTGGAATACTCTCCACTGGGAAGTGAGGGGAGCAGCATAGTCTCACTGTTAGGGTGCTGGAGGAGATCATCTGAAAGAAAACAATGATTAGTTACATGGTGAACTGATTTAACGCACTGTTAACGCACTGTATCGAGTACGTTAGTACCACACCCCCCCCCCCCCCCAATGCGCTGTCCTCTGTTGACGTCATGGTCAGGTGGCTACTCACCCGCTCACAGACCGGGCACTGGTGTTTAACAACCCCACCTCGCCTGTCGCCCTGGTTCAATATTTAATAGGAGCGTTAGGAGGGCCCTGTTTACCTGTTGTCAAACACTCCCAGCACTGAATTACAGCAGAGACACAGAGGCTGAATACTTTATAGAAGAGTGTCGTGGAACAACCCATCTACTCAAATATCTAATGTCAACAGTTCCCTTGTCTATTATTCATGGTGCCTCTGTTTGCATTCTGATTCCTACTGCTCAGATACTAAACTTAGACTGTATTCTCCTTATATTCCGGCTGTCATCAGACTTTAACCCCCTTATAATCCTCCCACAACCCGACTGTAATCCCTTTATATTCTGACTGCAATCCCTTTATATTCTGACTGTATCCCCTTATACTCCGCCCTTAACCCGACGGAGACTCCGCCCCTAACCCTGTGACTCCGCCCCCAGGGCCTCCACGCTGTCCAGCGCTGTGTCGTCCCTGGCCACCACGGGGATGAGCTTCAGCCGCATGGACGAGAAGGAGAAGCAGCAGGCACTGGAGGAGGAGCAGGCCAGGCTGCAGGCCCTGAAGGTGACCACACACCCCCACCCTACCACCCTACTGCCCTACTACCCCCACCCCACTCTACTACCCCCACCCCCACCCGACTACACAGGGGAGGCTGTAGCAGCCAACACACGATGAGCTTTCAGCGTCGGGTGTCGCTGTTGTGTTACTACAGAGTTGAGCGCGCACACCCAACCTACCCCTCTTTTTCTTTTCTTTTCGATTTTTCATTCATTTTTATGCTTTATGAGAGAGTGGGGTAGACAGGAAGGTATGGGAGAGAGAGGGGAAGACCTGCAGCAAAGGACCACAGGCAGGAATCGAACCCGGGTCGCTGCGTTCAAGACTGCCTTGACGGTACGTGCTCTACGCGGTGAACCCCCCAGATGCCCCGGCCTTCTTTTTCTTAGTTATTAAATGAACGCAATAAGTATTACCAAGAAGTGCCACACAAAATAATATACCCAATTCCGCTTCCATAGTACCAGTAGACAAACACACAAACAAAGTAAAGGACAACGTGGGGAACTAACTCCAGATTCTGGGCTCTGCTGCCAGCTGGTTATGTTTTAAATACCTTGGCACTTCCAGCGCCTGCAGGAATCCAAGTCGCTCCCAGCCCCAGTTTTAAGTCTTTAATCAACTCAACTTAATTCAACAAACCTTGGAGGGGTTTTTCTTTTTTTAAGGAGAGAGAGAGCGCGAGAGAGTGTTAACACCCAGGGCACCAAGATCGTTAGAGTACAAATCACCGAGCTCCATTGGCTTGGTCGCTACTCAACTATCTATGTTCTCTTTTTATATGCCACTGTCAAAGGTTATTCTCGAAATGGCAGCTTTTTCAGAATGTCGTGCTACTCGCTAGCAAGGACCCAGTCGAGGGCTTAGCACGGCTAGCATGTTGCTATGGGTACGCTGGAGACGGCAGTAGAAGCAGTTTGCGTCTGCATAGAGAGTGGCGGAGCATTATGCAAGGTGAGAGCACTCGTATAAGCAGGTTATTAATGCATTATTTATTGAATTTATTTATAGCTTCTGCTTCTGCAGACAGGGAATCCTTGGAAACAGTATTTGGAAGCGAGTGAACAACCTTAACCGAGTGCACGTACCCAAAGCAACCGGGTGAAGTAACAGTAAACATAAAACAAGTTTGGACATAATATTAATAGAACAAAGTTTAACTATTTTGTATGATTTAGAAGCCACAGTATCTGAGAGTGTCAGAATGTAGATGGTGAGAAAAATCTATAAGCAATTAGTTTTATGAGCGCAGAACTATTGGTAAAACCCCTCTGGGAAATAGGTATGGAATTCATACCAGCTCGGATCATGAGGGCTGAATCATATGGGTAGCTTTTATACCCTGATCAGTAGGCTGACAAAGTCTCTGGCTTTGTCAGAAACGTTCCGAGCCCTGATTTAATCTTTTAATAAAGTGTTGAGGCAAGACCTCAAATGGCCGTTTGTTCTGGAAGTTTGTTCCAGATACGTGGTGGTAGATAAAACTGAAAGCCTTCAGCCTGCTTGGTGTGAACCTGGGGGGGGGGGAGTAGGCAGTCCACGGTGACCTGAGAGGTGTTCAAGAACAGTGAGAGCTTTGTCTTAGGTAATGTTCAAGACGACTGGAGTAGTAAAAGAACAAGATGGCAGAGGATCTGTTATCGTGGAAGATTGTGGCCCTGGCTGTGGTGTTTGGAGGTATTCCCAGCAGCCTCTGGTCTTGGTTTATGGGAAAGGAATTTTATGAATTTTCTGGCCACTGTGCTGGCATGTTATTGGGTGTCCAGGTGCACTTCTTCTGCAGAAAGAACTGAAACTATAAAGAACTGTAACTGGAAAGAACTGCAGCTATCAAGTACGACAACTATAAAGAACTACAGCTGTCCAGAACAACAGCTATAAAGACCTACAACTAGAAGTTACCACTAGAAAGAACTATAAGTAGACAGAACTACAATTAGAAAGAACTACAGCAAGGAAGCACTAAAGCTAGAACGAACTACAGCTAGAATGAACTACAACTAGAACAAACTACAAATAGAAAGAACTACAACTAGACCGAACTTCAACTAGACAGAAATTCAACTAGAACAAACCATGACTACTAGAACTAACATTTAGTTATTGTAGTTGAAGTAGTTCAATTTTGTGTTGCGGTAGTTGAAGTCGAGTTTGAGGTTAAGTTAAGGTTAGTTAAGGTTACAGTGGGTTGTTTTGGTTGAACAGATTTAGCAGCGTGTTTTCCTGTGAGAGCTTACTGATATCTTATCAGGAGGTCCTGGCTGCTTCCTGAGTCAAGCTCAGTCTGGCAGCCCACTGCCCGAAAGTCAAGTGGGAAATATCTTTGCGTGTGTGTGTGTGTGTCCAGTTGAGTGCATCAGGTTGATTTAAAATACAAACACGTCTCCTGTCCTACATGCTTTCCTGGTTGTGTGTCTGTGTGTGTGTGTGTGTGTGTGTGTGTGAGAGAGATAAAGAGATGATTATTTACTGTGTGCTCTCAGTTGAGAGAGAGAGAGAGAGAGAGAGAGAGAGAGATGTGCGCAGAGGTCGTCCAAATACTTTACCCCAGCTGTCTGTGTGCTCTGTTCTCCGTATGGACCTCACACACACACACACCCAGGCGGAGCCCAGCTGGGACTCAGACAGTGACACTGGTTCCATTAGCACCTGAGGACGCGGACCGAGTGTAGATGCTCTGGCAGAGCCCCACCGCCGATGCACTCCACACTCCTCTTAAGAAATCCATCTCCTAAAACAACCTTTCTCTGACGGCGCCGCGATGTTAACACCTCAGCCCGGAGCCAGGAGCACCCGGCCGTGTCGGGACGCCCAGTCCACGTCCAGCGTAGACGAGAGGGGTGCAGGCATCGAGTACAGTACACGCTGCACTCACACGCCATGTGCTCGAGAAAGTATGGTTGGCCTCGTAGCATAGTTCATATTGTGAGGTTCATCTTGTATTTAGCGATGACTTAGGCAGATAGTGATTATGGAACGTGAAAAGCACTCTGATTGGCTTAGGATATAGCCAATGAGGCACAGTGAATCATCAGCGTCAGAAGGGTAGAGTTAGGTTAAATACCACGATCTGGCCAAAATATGACGTAGGCCGTTATGCTATGAGGCTAACAATAAGATGATGTTTCCTTTCTGTGTGGCGCTACAAATATGAAAGAAAATTCTGTCCATCACACATCTGGGTGGACTCTCCCACTTGTGATGTCACAAATGGATTTTGAAATGGCTCATAATGTCTGACTAAAGTCACCCTGGTGGTCTGATCAGGGCGCCCTTAATGTTGGTGTTTTGCTGGTGCCTGTACAGCTTGGACCAGAGTGGACATCGCCCCATGGTTCAATAGCTCTTAGCTCAGTGGTTGCAGTTGCCTTAATGTGTGTTTGAGTCGACAAGTGATGAATATGAGGTAGTTGGGCCCTAATGCATTTGAATGACTCTAATTGGCTCCGAGTTGCTGCCAAAGGGGAACAGAAATGTAAATATGTACTTAAAATGACAGGGAGGTCCAATTTTGTAAGCAAAAATGCTAATGTATTGGTCTATGTTTGCTTTTGTGTGTGTGTGTGTGTGTGTGTGTGTGTGTGTGTGTGTGTGTGTGTGTGTGTGTGTGTGTGTGTGTCAGGACCAGCGTCTGAAGGAGATGAACACGCAGACTCCGCCCTCCTCCTCCCCAAGCAGCCTATCAGTGAGCAGCGGCAACAACAACCACGTCACACACAGCTCAGAGTTCTTCACACCGACGCCATCCAACAGGTACGCACACACACACACCAGAACACACACACACCAGAACACATACACACACACACACACACACACCAGAACACACACACACACAGGCACATGCACAAGTCAATTCAATTTTCTTTGCCCTTAATCACAGTTACAGTCTCAAGGGGCTTCACAGGCCATATCTTTATGACGCCCCCCCCCTAACCAAAGACCCCCAGAGGGCAAGAAAAACTCCCTTAATTATGAAGGAAGAATCCTTGAGAAGGAATGCAGGGTGGGGGATCCCAGAGTACAGGGAGTACAGACATACAGGCTGATTTATGTACGTGAGGTCAGACACGCACACTCACACACACACACACAGGCACACACACACACACAGACAGACACACAGACAAAAACACACAAGCAGACAGATAGACTATTGTGTGAAGTTCCCCTCTGCAGCCCATCACCTTCATGATCCTGACAGATATTTATGTTTTATATTTATAATGCAGACATCAATAAAGACGGTGAGCCAATGCAAACATCTAGTAGACTTTCTGATGAATGGATTCTGGTGGTGAAAACCAACTTTCTCTCTTTTATCTCCTGTTTATTTACATTTACATTTAAATTTAGGGCATTTAGCAGACGCTTTTATCCAAAGCGACTTGCAATAAGTGCATTTGTTACAATAAGTACATTTGTCATAAGAAGTGAAACAATATATCAATGTCGGTACAGTTAAGATGTTCATAGAACCAAGTGCAAGTATATGTCTGTCTATCTCTGTCTGTATTGAAGGTTCTCTGTCTGTCCGTCTGTCTCTCCTCTCCCAGTATGCCCACTCTGAACAGCGACCTGTTCGACCTGCAGCCAGCGTTCATCCCTGCGGTGCACAGCAACCCCTCCTTAAACACCTCCACCAGTGCCTGGGGAGGTACTAGCACGCACACACACACACACACCTGTTAGCTAGGTGACATACATGTCACGAAGAACGCACTTAAAACAGACGCACAAACCGAGCGACAGGACGACCTGCCTACCTGCACAACCGCACACTCACTTACACAACTGTTCGTTGACGTATCCCTAGCCCTCGAGTGCATTTCACCGTGTGTGTCCCTCTGTCTCTACATGTACGCCCAGTGTATTCCCATTGATTCATGCTGCTATTTCCATACTATCATTAGCATCACGCTAATGCCTCCAAATTGGTAGCGGTGATGTGTTTGACATGCCCACCGCTCCAGAGTGGACTCCACTTAGAGCCTAATAGAGCTCCCACCGCCGTGAAGCCCTCCACCGCCTCTGATCACTCAGTCCTCGCGGGGTGGGGGGCATCACGATACCCTCACGGTGGAGGTGAATCGGGGCAGTAACGGCTGGTGTTTGCCTGTCCTCCCCAGGGATGGAGAACCAGTCGGTACCGCCTCCCGCCGCCGTTGCCATGGCGGTAGACTTTGACGCCGTGTTTGGGAATAAGGCCGCACCCCCGAGTAACAATGGCACTCAGCCTGCACCTGGTAAACCTCAGGGCCGCGCCTGCCCGTCCGCCCCGTCCGTCTGTCCCGTCTGTCGGTCAGATGAGCCGATGCTACTAAACCTAGCTTTACCTAACTGTAACTAACTCGCCTAACTCGCTTACCTCACGCTAACCCGAGCCTCCGGAACGACGCGTCCCCCGGTTCGTTCTTGTGCACCTGGGTGGTTTCCGTGGTTACAAGGCGCTTACACTCTTACCTGGGAAGTGCTTCTCGGGATTCAGTTGGGTCCTCAGAACTCTGTTCCAAGTGTCGGATCCTCATTAGGCTATATGCAGGAGCATTGGGCTCCCACTCTTCTTTGCTAGCACCTAGCTATGCCTCTGTTTATCACTGAGTGGGGGTCAGGGAGTGGACTGGACTCTGCCATGCATTGGCTCTGCGAGTTAATAGTATTAGATAACAGGGGGGGGGGGGAAGAGAGAGAGAGAGAGAGAGAGAGAGAGAGAGAGAGAGAGAGAGAGAGAGAGAGAGAGAGAGAGAGAGAGAGAGGAGTTAATGTTCCGATTCGGATTCCGAATACTTATAATCCTGGTGGGAAATCCTTGTTTCTCCACCGAAAAAAAGGGCTGTGTAGCAAAAAGTGAGAAAAACAGCAAGGCAATTAAGAATCACAGAGAAATATCAACACTTATAATGAAGCAGCAGGCCTGGTCCGGGTTAAACTGGTCTAAACGGGTTCTGGGTTCAGAATGGGTGCTGGGGGCTTCTGGGCTGGGAGCCGACTTAAGTACCTTCTAAAAATAAATCCTGTGTCACAGTCCCTACGCTACGACCATCGCTGCCGCTACTACCGCTGTGTGTGTGTGTGTGTGTGTGTGTGTGTGTGGCTCGTCTGCTTCATCACTTTTATCCTCTCTTGTGTTCGCTGCAGCCGTATGTACTGCTTCGTGTACGTTTTGTTTCTATGAATATCCGTCTCACTGCATTCGTCTGTGATCCTGTGTTGATGTGTGTAGGTGTGTGTGGACTGTCATCTTTATAGATTCCATCTGTCAGTTTCTATGTTATGGTTCACACCTTCCTGTTCTCTCGCTCTCTCCCATTCCTATCGCTCTCTTCTCTCTCCATCAGTCTTCACCAGACAAGAATCATCCAGGCAACTACTCTCCATCTGTCCCCCCTCTCCTCCCTCCTCCTTCCCCCCTCTCCTCTCCCTCTCCTCCCTCCACCCCTCTCCTCTTTCTCCTCCCTCCTCTCCCCTCTCCTTTCTCCTTCCTCCACCCCTCTCCTCTCCCCTCTCCTCCCTCCACCCCTCTCCTCTTTCTCCTCCCTCCACCCCTCTCCTCTCCCCTCTCCTCTTTCTCCTCCCTCCTCTCCCCTCATCTTTCTCCTCCCTCCACCCCTCTCCTCTCCCCTCTCCTCTTTCTGCTCCCTCCACCCCTCTCCTCTCCCCTCTCCTTTTTCTCCTCCCTCCACCCCTCTCCTCTCTCTCCTCCCTCCTCCTTCCTCCATCTCCTCTCTTCTCCTTCCCCTCTCCTCTCTCTCTCCTCTTTCTCCTCCCTCCACCCCTCTCCTCTCTCTCCTCCCTCCTCCTTCCTCCATCTCCTCTCTTCTCCTTCCCCTCTCCTCTCCCTCTCCTCTTTCTCCTCCCTACACCCCTCTCCTCTCTCCTTCCTCCATCTCCTCTCTTCTCCTTCCCCTCTCCTCTCTCTCCTCTTTCTCCTCCCTCCACCCCTCTCCTTTCTCTCCTCCCTCCTCCTTCCTCCATCTCCTCTCTTCTCCTTCCCCTCTCCTCTCCCCTCTCCTCTTTCTGCTCCCTCCTCCTTCCTCCATCTCCTCTCTTCTCCTTCCCCTCTCCTCTCTCTCTCCTCTTTCTCCTCCCTCCACCCCTCTCCTCTCTCTCCTTCCTCCATCTCCTCTCTTCTCCTTCCCCTCTCCTCTCTCTCTCCTCTTTCTCCTCCCTCCACCCCTCTCCTCTCTCTCCTCCCTCCTCCTTCCTCCATCTCCTCTCTTCTCCTTCCCCTCTCCTCTCTCTCTCCTCTTTCTCCTCCCTCCACCCCTCTCCTCTCTCTACTCCCTCCTCCTTCCTCCATCTCCTCTCTTCTCCTTCCCCTCTCCTCTCTCTCTCCTCTTTCTCCTCCCTCCACCCCTCTCCTCTCCCCTCTCCTTATTCTCCCTTGGATCCCTCTACTTTTTCTTCTTATCATCTCTGGTCCTTTTCTCATTCTGTCTCTTCAATACATGGTGATGAATTTATCTTTCATGAACATATTTTAAGGGAAATACTTTTGAATATATCTTTAATATATAACTTAAATATAAACAAAGTCACTCATCCTTGTGACCTCCACTGTACGTCTTCACTGTAAGTCACTTACAAGTGAATGGATAAGTTGGACGTTGGATAAAAGTGTTTGCTAAACGAGTCAATACTAAAACATATACATTTAACCACAGTACTGGTGTGTGTGTGTGTGTGTGTGTGTGTGTGTGTGTGTGTGTGTGTGCGCGTGTGCGCTGCTGGATGGATGGAATGTAATGGCCCCAGTTCTCAGAACTCTCCTCTCCTGACCACTCCTCACTCCTTTCACTCGCTCCTCAGTTCACGCCTTCCTTCCGTTTCTCCTTCACACATCCTCTTCTCCCTTTCTCCCCTTCCCTCTCCCTCTCTATCCTCTCTTTTCTCTCTATCGGTCATGCTTATATAGCCCTCTCCTTGTTGTTCCTTCTCTCTCTCACACTCTCTCTGTCTCTGTTTCTGCCTCTATCTCCTTCTCACTCTCATTCTCACTCACACTCTCTCTGCCTGTCTCTCTCTCTCTCTCTGCCCCTATCTCTCTGCCTCTCTCTCTCTCTCTCTGCCTCTCTTTCCCTCCCTCCCTTCTGTCTCTCTCCATCTCCCTGTGGTCTCCCTAGCCCTCTCGCCCAGCAGGAAATGTGTTTTCTGAATCTCCAGTGTCAGCATGGCTGTCACCCTGTCACGCTGTTTCCTAACCAAATATTAGTTCTCGCTGTCTTTTCTCCCACTGGTCCTCATTGCTTTCCTCCCCTTCCTCTCTCTCCCCTCCCCCTCTCTCTCCTTCAGCGCCTCCTTTCCCCTAACTCTCTCGCCCGCGGCTCCCCTGTGATTCGGTCTACACCATCCTGCCTCGCACGCCCATTCCTCTCCCCCCCCTTTTCCCCCTTTGATAGCGATCATTTATTTAAGCGGGTTCAGAAGTGATGACGCTTCACTCCAGTCCTGTGCGGAGTCCTTCCCTGTGTGTTCTGATCGCGTCTCGTTGATCTTCTATAACGGGATGACGGGGCGTCGTACGAATGACGTGAACCTGGGGCGGGCCAGGAGAGAGGATGTCCTCCTCGCGCCCTGACCACGTTCTCTTATACATTATGGAGGAGAGGTTGTAACCGACGGCGACTGCCTCTGAGCTACGGAGGGGACGTAGAGACGTAGAGAGGTGTAGCGACTGAGGAAACGTGCAAATCAACGGTATAGCTACGGCTTTAGCGGCTAGTCGACTCAATTATTATTCCCGGAGAAACAGAATGGCTTCCCCCTCCTGGCCAATCCCAGCGTCCCGGCCCTCGGAGCGGAGGTCATAAAGCAGGGTAACAGCCAACGGGGTCCCCCAGCGCTGCAGAAGCCCTGGCTGTTCCTCTATGGGTACCTCGGGGGGGGGGCTGTCTAGGGCCGGGGGGACGCAATTTGTTGGATCTGCAGGTTTACGCGGCACACAGAGGGCCGATAGCCCACACTGCTGCCCCTGAAACGCATCCGGACAAGCCTGCTAGTCAGCAGCCTGAACACCTCTGGGTTTCCGTGTGTGTGTGTGTGTGTGTGTGTGTGTGTGTGTGTGTGTGTGTGTGTGTGTGTGTGTGTGTGTGTGTGTGTGTGTGTGTGTGTGTGTGTGTGTGGGGGGGGGGTAAATGAATGTGCTTGGTAAGGGACTCTGAACGGAGATGACAGTTGGCTATTGGACGACGATGAAACAAGGTTAAAGCACAAAGTGTCAGGATAGACCAGTGGTAGGGTGTCTGACTCCCGGCTCAAAGGTTCTGGGTTAGTTCCTCAACGTCCACGCTCTACCTTGTTTGAATCCTAGAGCCAGATGACCCCCTAACCCCTACCTTCTCCTGAGTGACCTGTCACTGAACTCGATGTCTCTTCGGATAAAAACGTTGGCTAAACGAATAACGTATTCAAATGATAAAATAACGGAAGAACTTCCTAGTGTTACTCAGCAGCCATTCAAACGCAACCCAGTGACCTAGTGACATCTCGGTCATGCATGTCATCTCGGTGATGTTATAAAGCGTGAACATGGAGGAGGAAACAAACCAGAGATGTAGAAAGGAACTGTCCAGGAGGAAGGCAAGGACGGACTGAGAGAATAACAATATATAGATGGAGAGAGTGGAATAATGATCCATTTTGTGTTGTAATTGGTTCTTTGAGGCAGCTGCATGATGGTGAGTGTGTGTGTGTGTGTGTGCGTGTGTGAGTTTTCGCATTGCACAGCACATGCACTAATGTGCTTTCTAAGGCACTTTAGATTTAAGTGTCTCAGCTGGATTTTATGGTTCTCTCACTCTCTCTCCTTTCTCTTTTCTGCTTCTTTCACTCCTCTGCATTCTTTTATCAGACCATTCCCACTTCCTCCACACACGCACACACACACACATAGGTTTGGCCGCTGTAATATTCAGTCATTATCTGGATGAGTGCTGACATCAGAGGTCGTTAACACAGACAATTACACACACACACACACACACACACACACACACACACACACACACGTTCATCAGGAAATGACTCCTTGCCTCTTCTTCCCCAGGGCTGGAACAATCAATTTAATGGGGTCCTATTACACACTGGTCGGAGTCTACCTGACCTTTAGCCCTGCTGTCCTACACTACGCTAACATCTACTATCTAGATCTAAAGAGTGTAAACGGGACCACGGCTCTGAAGGAGCAGGTGGTGCATCTCTGGTCTATGTATTGATTGATTGATTGATGCATGTATTGACTCAATAGCTTTATTGATGTCTATATTATAAATATAAAATATAAATATCTGTTAGGATCATGGAAATGATGCAGAAGGGAGCTGGCCTGTATGTGTGTGTGTGTGTGTGTCCCTGAGTCTCACCAGTTCTACCTTGTGTGTGTGTGTGTGTGCAGGGTTTGACGCTCTGGGGGAGCTCCTGAAGCCCACCATGCCGGCCCACAGCGGCCCCCCTCCCCCCACCATGGCCTTCCACCCGGGGGCCAAGCTGCTGGCCTCAGACCTGGACTCCTCCCTCGCCAACCTAGTGGGCAGTATGTACACGCACGCACACACTTTGGCTCCAGACTTCGCTATTCGAATATAATTCGAATATCCAAAAAAAAAATCAATAAATGTTCAAACGAATATTAGGCAGGCCTTAATATTCTAACCTGTTATGGGCATTATTTTTTGTCAATGTCTTTGCTTGAACGTTGTTTTCAATTCAGATTCCGAGGCTTTTTCACGCCTGGTGAAGTTGTGAATCGCGAGCTCATTTGCAAGGCTATTGATGGTTATCTTGGCTCCTGTAGGTGGCGTGTGTATATATATATATATATATTTGAATATTAATATTAATGAACAAACAAACTTCGAATATGATTTTTGGGCAAAAATCAAAGCCCTAGCAAAGACCCACGCACGCACACACACACACTCCTCGACACACACACCTCGAAACACACACCTCCATACACGCTGGCACGCCTCGAAACACACCCGCCTCGAAAAACCCACACACCTCGAAACACACACTCACACCTCCAAACACACACGGTCACACCTCAACACACATTGACATGAATGTTGATTGTTCGATCACATGACTGAATGGCACACGACTATTAGCTTATAGCTTTCTAAATTTAAACCTTTGTACCACACCTTTTGACACCTCGCGAGTCGACGTGGCTGAAGGGATGTCCCATGATCCTTTGCACCACAGGGTGTGGGTTCTCTATCACATGACATGACATCTTAATTTAGTATGTTCACTATTTTTCTCTTCAACCTTCTCTCCTCTTTAGACCTGCAGTTCGGTGGGACACCCATCAAGAAGTAAGAATCTCAGTTCTGTCTGTCTCTCTTGCCCTACGACTGTCTGTCTGTATGTCTGTCTGTCTCTCTCTGGCCCTACGACTGTTGGTCTATCCCTCTGTCTGTCTGTCTGTCTGTCTGTCTGTCTCTCTCTGGCCCTACGACTGTTTGTCTATCCCTCTGTCTAGCTGTCTGTCTGTCTGGCTGTCTCTGTCTCTCTATGGCCCTACGACTGTTGGTCTATCCCTCTGTCTGGCTGTTTGTCTGTCTGTCTTCCTGTCAGTCCACAATGCATCTGAAAGCGCGTGGTCGTAGCATCACCGAAGATAACGGTGAAGGTTTGCTTGTTTTCGCGGCGCTGTTCGCTGCTGTTCAGGCCCGACATGCAGTGGAGCCAGCAGGGGGAGAAGAAGCTGACCGGGGGCCACAACTGGCAGAACAAGACCATGTCCACCACGCCCTGGAGCTCCGCCCCCATGGCCCCCCAGCCCATGCCCGTACCAGTGGTAACCAGACGCGAGCGCTACTAGCATGCTAATGCACGATGACACACCCAAAGACAATGGGGGGCACAAGCACTTCTAGCATGCCACCGGCAAGCTAGTTAGTAGTGTGCTACCTTCATTCTAATATGCAGTAATATACCCAAACACATTAGAACAACATGACCCCCCATTAAAACCACTTTAACGTTTACAATTGTCAACCCTATTTCAATGAATCGTTGATTTGCAATCATCATTTTATGATCTTTGTGGAGTAAGAAAATATGTATAGATAAAATATAAATATACTTTGTGAACTCAATGTATTTATGATAAAAACGACTATAAAAACGACTCATCGAAATCGGTTTGACAAACGTTAACGTTGTAGTGGTTTTATCCAGATAAAGCACAGCTCCTCTGTTGACTTGTATTTGTTTACAGGCCAGTCTGGGCCTCTCAAATATGGAGGCAACGGTACCTATCAGAGCCACGGGTTGAAACTGCAATGCAATGTCTATGTATGTCCGTCCATGGAGGAATCACTTGCACTCTTAGCATGTGTGTGTGCATGAGTGATAGTGCTGTGATCTCGGTACTGTTTTTTCTGGCTGACCACCGTGGTTTGTCACTAACCCTACCTTTACAATCTTTCACTCTCTCTTCCTCTCCTTTGTTCTCTCCGTCCCATGTCTTTGTACTCACCTCTTGTCCCTCCTGTCTCCCTCTCACGTTTTCTAATCTCTCTCCTTTCATTTCTGTGTATGTCATCCCATCGTCCATCCTCTCTCTCTCTCTCTCTCGTGATCTCCTCTTCCATGACCCTGTCCTGTTTGTTTCTCCTCCTGTGTTCTCTCTCTCTGCTGTTCTGCCTCCTCATGTCCTCCTCTTCCTTCCTTCCCTTGTGCTCCCATCTCCACTTGACCTCTTTTTAATCCCATCCCTTGTTGTTTTGCCTGGTCATCCCTGCTGTCTCTTTCTTCTATCCTCCCCCCTCTCCTCTAAATCTCTCTATCATTGTTTCCTTTTTATACTTGTCGTTGTTTGGTATGTTTTTTAATTCCCTCTTGCTCTCCTTCATCCATCTCCTCATTCTTTCATCCTTTCATTTATTTTTCATTTCATTAATCTTTATGATTCCACACCTTCGTTCCTTTGTTGATTCCTCCCTTTATTTCCTTCTCATTTTTTCCTTCTGTCTCCTTTCCCTCCCACTCCCACTCCCTCTCTTTCTCCCTCCCACCCACCCAACCACCCTGTCCCTCCCTCACCCTCTGTCCCGGTGTTTTCTCTGTGTGCTGCAGAATGGCTTGTTCTATACTAGTTATGTAAGTATAAGTACTGCTTTAGCACCCCTAACCTAGTCACTGTTACCACACCTCCGTTTTCCATCCTCTCAAAGGTAACAGCCACTCAGGTGTGTGTGTGTGTGTGTGTGTGTGTGTGTGTGTGTGTGTGTGTGTGTGTGTGTGTGTGTGTGTGTGTGTGTGTGTGTGTGTGTGTGTGTGTGTGTGTGTCTGGTTTAATGTTTGACAGGACTTTATTGTTCCTGGGGCAAATTATTGATGCATAGCATCAACAATTTGCTCCGCACAAGGTGATTGAATATATGTAATAAGTATAGTAAGGCAAAACACATATTGAAAATGTGCAAAGACTAGGGGTTTGTTTACAGTTGGCATTTTAAGTAGGAAATACAGTATGCATGAACACAAAATATGCGTAACTGTGTGCGTTTGTGCCTCTCTAACTTCTGGTGTCTCGTACACAGAGTCCATCTCCCATGGCGTTTCCCATGGCAACACCACAAGTGCCTGTTTATGGAATGGTGAGTACACACACACACACACACATACTGGTTTTCATAAATCATGAGGACGACCATCACTTGTGAGAACCACCCTTTCTAGAGGTTTTAGAGAGCTGAAAAAAATTCAGTAAACTTGCCATAGCTTAGTTAAACTGTACATGCCTTCAAAACTCTGAAATGATGGTGTAAACAGGCTTTATGGGGGCTTTCAGGTATTTATGTAAATGATAAATGCTTTATCATTTACATAAATTAGAATATTTCACACAGATTATTTGGTGACTAATGGGGACCTACATTTGAATAACACAATGAAAATAGTATAGCCCGAGGGAAAAAGGTGTTTTAACCTCTTAAGTCTGAGAGCCCCTGGTACCAGGGGCGGCCATGCCCTCTGCAAATTTTCCTCTTTGCCACCCTCACACATGGGAGGGATCTCCCAAACAGGTGTAGGTCCACAGTAAATAGCACCAGAGACGGATGGAGAATTAGATGCTTTATTTTTAAAAGTATACCAGCACATAGCATAGACACAGTTAATCATGCACAGACTCAAGCCATCAAGAGTGCCGTTAATACATGTCAGAACCTGCTGGTGTGTCCTTGGGGGCCAGGAAGAGGCATCAAGATACAGAATACTCTGTAGGTGGTGAAGAAGTTAAAGCTGTGTCACGCTTTGAACTACACACTTTTTCCATCTAGTGTCGACTGGGTTTTTGGATTGTCGGTGCCGGTGAAGTAGCATTAATAATCGGTTAATGCTACTTCAACGGCACCGACAATACAAAAACCCAGTCGCTGGGTTTTTGGATTGTCGGTGGGGGATCAAAGCGTGACACTTTGAACCCAGTCGACACTAGATGGAAAAAGTGTGACACAGCGAACTACACACTTTTTTCATCCAGTGTCGACTGGGTTCAAAGCGTCACGCTTTGAACCCAGTCGACACTAGATGGAAAAAGTGTGTAGTTCGCTGCGTCACGCTTTGAACCCAGTCGACACTAGATGGAAAAAGTGTAGTTCAAAGCGTGACACAGCGAACTATACACTTTTTTCATCCAGTGTCGACTGGGTTCAAAGCGTCACGCTTTGAACCCAGTCGACACTAGATGGAAAAAGTGTGTAGTTCGCTGCGTCACGCTTTGAACTACACACTTTTTCCATCCAGTTCAAAGCGTGACGCTTTGAACCCAGTCGACACTAGATGGAAAAAGTGTCGTTGAAAGCGTGACGCAGCGAACGACACTTTTTCCATCTAGTGTCGACTGGGTTTTTGGATTGTCGGTGCCGTTGAAGTAGCATTAATAATCGTTTACTACTTCAACGGCACCGACAATCCAAAAACCCAGTCGACACTAGATGGAAAAAGTGTGTAGTTCAAAGCGTCACGCTTTGAACCCAGTCGACACTAGATGGAAAAAGTGTAGTTCAAAGCGTGACACAGCGAACTACACACTTTTTTCATCCAGTGTCGACTGGGTTCAAAGCGTCACGCTTTGAACCCAGTCGACACTAGATGGAAAAAGTGTGTAGTTCGCTGCGTCCCGCTTTGAACCCAGTCGACACTAGATGGAAAAAGTGTGTAGTTCGCTACTACACACTTTTTCCATCCAGTTCAAAGCGTGACGCTTTGAACCCAGTCGACACTAGATGGAAAAAGTGTGTAGTTCGCTGTGTCACGCTTTGAACCCAGTCGACACTAGATGGAAAAAGTGTCGTTCAAAGCGTGACACAGCGAACTACACACTTTTTTCATCCAGTGTCGACTGGGTTCAAAGCGTCACGCTTTGAACCCAGTCGACACTAGATGGAAAAAGTGTGTAGTTCGCTACTACACACTTTTTCCATCCAGTTCAAAGCGTGACGCTTTGAACCCAGTCGACACTAGATGGAAAAAGTGTGTAGTTCGCTGTGTCACGCTTTGAACCAAGTCGACACTAGATGGAAAAAGTGTCGTTCAAAGCGTGACGCAGCGAACGACACTTTTTCCATCTAGTGTCGACTGGGTTTTTGGATTGTCGGTGCCGTTGAAGTAGCATTAATAATCGTTTACTACTTCAACGGCACCGACAATCCAAAAACCCAGTCGACACTAGATGGAAAAAGTGTGTAGTTCAAAGCGTGACGCTTTGAACTACACACTTTTTCAATGGGACCAGTCACTTAGTAAATAATCAAGAGACTTGCCTGCTCTTTGTTTAAGAGGAAGGCTAGCATCACTGTCCTCTTCTGCGGTGGATTCTGGAATATAGTCTTCATCACTGGCTGATGTACTATCGTACGGATCAGAATCTTCCAGACATTCGTCTTTCATCTAAAAAACATGTTTTTTTTAAATTTAGTATGTTAATCCCAGTAAATTAGGGACATTATGACAACAGCTTATTTAACATTTCTATAATGTTGATCCAGCCGTATAATAGAAAACACTAGAGGTAAATATTAAGTGATGGACAGGAATTACCTGTTGACCAGAGTCCTCTGAACTGCCAGCTTTATCCCACTTTGGCTCTGACATGAGCGTGTCCGGTTCACATGTAGTCATCTTCAATTTGATACAAAGAGTAAATCAGTCGATTTCATGTAAACACTGCATAACATTTTATTGAGGACATGTCTCTTGGGTCAAATACATGCCCACACACCAGACTAGTGAGAAGGAATTCTACCGTTATGCTTTGTCAACCACATTCTGCTGTCAAATAGACTATGCCTAGTGGGGACATTTCACACATCTCGAATAAACCGTGCTGAGTGGGGACATTTCACACACCTGTACGTTCTCGGTTATCAGATACTTAACGTAACATTTCACTGAAAAATAAACATAAAAGGTGCATTGTGGGGACGTCGTGAACGTCCCAGTCTACAGTGACATTTTGCCCCGGGAAAATTAGTCATCACGGTTTAGATGTGTCCTAAATATCCCTTAATCATTAGCCTCATACAAGCATTACAGAAAACTGTTTGGCAGACCTGATGCATAATAGATTCTCTTCATTAACCTGCTTAAGGAAAACAACTGCAGACGTCAAAGGTGACTAGAAAACACTAGAGGTAAATATTAAGTGATGGACATGAATTACCTGTTGACCAGTGTCCTCTGAACTGGCAGCTTCATCCCACTTTGGCTCTGACATGAGCACAGGCTGGGACGTCACACAGGGCGTGTCCGGTTCACATGTAGTCATCTGCAATTTGATACAAAGAGTAAATCAGTCAATTTCATGTAAACACTGCATAACATTTTATTATTTTAATACATTTTCTGGAGGACATGTCTCTTGGGTCAAATACATGCCCACACACCAGACTAGTGAGAAGGAATTCTACCGTCATATTTTGTCCTACTTTGTCAACCACATTCTGCTGTCAAATAGACTATGCCTAGTGGGGACATTTCACACATCTCGAATAAACCCTGCTGAGTGGGGACATTTCACACACCTGTACGTTCTCGGTTATCAGATACTTAACGTAACATTTCACTGAAAAATAAACATAAAAGGTGCATTGTGGGGACGTCGTGAACGTCCCAGTCTACAGTGACATTTTGCCCCGGGAAAATTAGTCATCACGGTTTAGATGTGTCCTAAATATCCCTTAATCATTAGCCTCATACAAGCATTACAGAAAACTGTTTGGCAGACCTGATGCATAATAGATTCTCTTCATTAACCTGCTTAAGGAAAACAACTGCAGACGTCAAAGGTGACTAGAAAACACTAGAGGTAAATATTAAGTGATGGACATGAATTACCTGTTGACCAGTGTCCTCTGAACTGGCAGCTTCATCCCACTTTGGCTCTGACATGAGCACAGGCTGGGACGTCACACAGGGCGTGTCCGGTTCACATGTAGTCATCTGCAATTTGATACAAAGAGTAAATCAGTCAATTTCATGTAAACACTGCATAACATTTTATTATTTTAATACATTTTCTGGAGGACATGTCTCTTGGGTCAAATACATGCCCACACACCAGACTAGTGAGAAGGAATTCTACCGTCATATTTTGTCCTACTTTGTCAACCACATTCTGCTGTCAAATAGACTATGCCTAGTGGGGACATTTCACACATCTCGAATAAACCCTGCTGAGTGGGGACATTTCACACACCTGTACGTTCTCGGTTATCAGATACTTAACGTAACATTTAACTGAAAAATAAACATAAAAGGTGCACTGTGGGGATGTCGTGAATGTCCCAGTCTACAGTGACATTTGGCCCTGGGAAAATGACTTATCAAGGTTCAGATGTGTCCTAAATATCCCTTAATCATTAGCCTTATACAAGCATTACAGAAAACTGTTTGGCAGACCTGATGCATAATAGATTCCCTTCATTAACCTGCTCAAGGAAAACAACTGCAGACGTCAAAGGTGACTAGAAAACACTAGAGGTAAATATTAAGTGATGGACATGAATTACCTGTCAACCAGTGTCCTCTGAACTGGCAGCTTCATCCCACTTTGGCTGGGACCTCACACAGGGCGTGTCCGGTTCACATGTAGTCATCTGCAATTTGATACAAAGAGTAAATCAGTCGATTTCATGTAAACACTGCATAACATTTTATTATTTTAATACATTTTCTAGAGGACATGTCTCTTGGGTCAAATACGTGCCCACACACCAGACTAGTGAGAAGGAATTCTACCATCCTACTTTGTCAACCTCTGTCTGCTGTCAAATAGACTATGCCTAGTGGGGACATTTCACACATCTTGAATAAACCCTGCTGGGTGGGGACATTTCACACACCTGTACGTTCTCGGTTATCAGATACTTAACATAACATTTCACTGAAAAAAAAACATAAAAGGTGCATTGTGGGGACGTCGTGAATGTCCCAGTCTACAGTGACATTTGGCCCTGGAAAATGACTTATCAAGGTTCAGATGTGTCCTAAATATCCCTTAATCATTAGCCTTATACAAGCATTACAGAAAACTGTTTGGCAGAACTGATGCATAATAGATTTCCTCATAATTATCATATTCTCTTCATTTACCTGCTAAGGAAAACAACTGCAGACGTCAAAGGTGACTAGAAAACACTAGAGGTATATATTTAGTGATGGACATGAATTACCTGTTTGACCAGTGTCCTCTGAACTGGCAGCTTCATCCCACTTTGGCTCTGACATGAGCACAGGCTGGGACCTCAAACAGGGCGTGTCCGGTTCACATGTAGGCATCTGCAATTTGATACAAAGAGTGAATCAGTCGATTTCATGTAAACACTGCATATTATTTTAATACATTTTCTAGAGGATATGTCTCTTGGGTCAAATACATGCCCACACACCAGACTAGTGAGAAGGAATTCTACCGTCATATTTTGTCCTACTTTGTCAAATAGACTATGCCTAGTGGGGACATTACACACATCTTGAATAAACTCTGCTGAGTGGGGACATTTCACACACCTGTACGTTGTCGGTTATCAGATACTTAACGTAACATTTCACTGAAAAAAAAAACATAAAAGGTGCATTGTGGGGACGTCGTGAATGTCCCAGTCTACAGTGACATTTGGCCCTGGGAAAATTACTCATCACTGTTTTAGGGCTGTCCCCGACTCAGAATTTTCTGAGTCGAATCAGATCTGCCTTTTCAGTCCAGAGATTCGACTATTCGGCAGCCGTGCGGGGCAGGTCTTTTGGATGTTTAAAAAAATGAGTTTTCTTTCTATTAACACTCTGTTTTGGTAGGCTATAGGCCTTTTATATATGCTTGCGCGTTGTGCTCATTACGTTCTCACCTGAACAGTTTTCTGTCAATCAAATTCGTCGGAATTGTAGCCAACTTATTCCTGTCGGGTTTTAATTAGGCTTCTGCCCATAATGCGGTCTGATAATGAACACGGGGCTCATGTAAAGGCTAGTGGATAATCCACTATATGAGCCCCGTGTTCACGATATGATTGCATTCATTGAGCCCCAAAGAATACACAGCGTTGTGTCGCCACACTGACTGCGCTGCTAGAGAAAATGTAGCAATAATGTAAGGGGAGACAGCCGCTTCCCTCTGCGAGATTCTGTCAAACAAAGTTACAATGAATCAATCGCCACAGTGACATGGACGGTGTCTAAATAAAGCTTCTCTTTATTATTATCATTAGAGCTATTAATGCACACAATAATAAAATAAAGGAAGACGGCGGGGTTTCCTGACTGATGATTCGAATCATCGACTTTCAGGGGACAGCCCTACACGTTTTAGATGTGTCCTAAATATCCTTTAATCATTAGCCTTATACAAGCATTACAGAAAACTGTTTGGCAGACCTGATGCATAATAGATTCCCTCATAATTATCATATTCTCTTCATTAACCTGCTTAAGGAAAACAACTGCAGATGTCAAAGGTGACTAGAAGACACTAGAGGTAAATATTAAGTGATGGACATGAATTACCTGTTGACCAGTGTCCTCTGAACTGGCAGCTTCATCCCACTGTGGCTCTGACATGAGCACAGGCTGGGACCTCACACAGGGCGTGTCCGGTTCACATGTAGTCATCTGCAATTTGATTCAAAAAGTAAATCAGTCAATTTCATGTTAACACTGCATAATATTTTATTATTTTATTACATTTTCTAAAGGACATGTCTCTTGGGTCAAATACATGCCCACACACCAGACTAGCGAGAAAGAATTCTACGGTCATATTTTGTCCTGCTTTGTCAACCTGTCTGCTGTCACATAGACTATGCCTAGTGGGGACATTTCACACATCTTGAATTAACCGTGTTGAGTGGGGACATTTCACACACCTGTACGTTCTCGGTTATCAGATACTTAACAACAAACAACAAAACCATACAAGATGTGTAAGATTTGTAAGATCAATGACTACAGTGACATTTGGCCCTGATTCAGATGCCTCCTGAATATCCAATGTTATAATATTCAATAGAAAAAATGATCATTTATTGAAATTGATTCATATAGTTTCAAACAAAGATACCATCAATCATAAAGTTATTCCAAGACATTCTTGAATTGTATATACCTAAACACTAGTTGTGTCACGTACCTGCTTCCGCCATGGGCAGTCCTCTCCTCCATAATTATATGCTATTTCGTCACCATCTTTGTCTTTGGTGTGTGCTTCATGCAATGTCTATTCTCTTCATCCTGCAATTGGGATGTCTGTGGTCATCGTTCACCAGGCGGCCGAAAGAACCATCTTCTCTCGAGGCGTCAATGCTTTAAAACCACAAATAAAAATGGAAAAAATATTACTTTTCATGCCCCAGACAGCCTCTCTCACTTCTTTTAGTCTCCACCAGGAACTCTACAGAGATTTCTTTTCATTAAAACACAATTTACTAGCATGCAAGATCACAGTTTTACATGACAGATATTGATTGAGTAAGCCTATAAGTTAACGTCACAATGGATTCCGGAAGGTTGACCCAAATGCAGGGGACGACAGGCAGAACACTTCCATAGATATATAATGACTAGATATCGCCTGAGCTGCGCTGTTCAGTGGAACGTATGCAACAATGGTTACAAATAAATTGTACAAAGACACACAGTGTGAAGTTATTTTTTCATTTTGACAATTAGCCGTGTAATAAGCGTGATAATGTATAGAACGTCGCCGGACATTATCAAAAATAAGCCCCTTCATGGCGAAGCAGGACATCTCCGCTTTCGCATCGGTGTCCGGTACGCCCTTTTCCCGATAATGACCAGCGTTCTATACATTATCCCTTACACACATATATAAATGGCGGTGTTGAAAGATTAATATTAGAAATAAAACTACCATTGCATTGCATTTTCAGGGACTTGTGTCTCAGCAGCAGCATAGGTTATACTTTCCTGTAGTTGGTAGCAGGCTATGGCAGCGGCGGATTAGTAATTATTGGATTAGTTTTGAGTAAGCAAAACAACTTCAGTATAAGGTAGTATAGTTAAGGTGCAATTTAAAATCTTACCACCATGTTTTGCCTCCCCACTTGAAGACGACCAAAAATCCAGAACATGCAGGGTTATTAATTCTTCTTCTCTTTTGAGCTCCACCATCGCTTAGCAAATCTCCCCTGTATTCCACTATAAAATCTCCTTTGGAGAATGAACCTATGGCAAACACCCCACGCCCTGCAAAAAAGAAAGAAAGACATCTTTAATTAAAACAAGAAAAGTAAAACATACAATTGTCAGCCTGTCACAACAGATAAAGAGTGACAATAACACATAAATTGGCTTCCTAAGAAGTTTTGCAATTGTAATCATGTTTCTTAAATACAGTATAACGCTTGGGTATTGGCATCAATTACCGACATGCGTGTAAGCATAACCTCTCTTTGGGACACTGGTCAATCATTATAGTAGAAATGACAGGAAGATTAATGTAGCTTATTGAATACAGAATAAATACATACAAAATACAGTTATTTTGGTAAACTTTATATTTATGCTGTCAGATTTCACTGTGACCTTTAAAATCGGTCTTGGTTTATTCTACTGTATACTGTAGCGCCATGTTTAAAGCATCATTCTGCTGGCATTGTGCTCTATCTATTGCGGCCGAGATGAATCCACTTGTGATGTACAACATATTCGTCGCAAACACAAATATCCCTGATATATGTAGAAGACTATTTATTTTACAGTATTTCGTGTCATAACCATTGTTTGTATTGTAAACATGCGTGCGATATTCATAGGCAGAGTTAGACACGTTCGCCAGGGTAGGCAAACATATTTTAAACTACAATGTCAATACAGTACATCTAAATGAAAGAAACCACACAGCACCTAGTACTTGAAAACCTGATATTTTAATCTAGCCTCTGCCACAATACACTGCATAAAATCTGTTTCTGACAACTTTGCACTGTCCCGTTGCAGTGGCTTATCAATATACAGCGCCAGTTTACGTGGCTGTGGGTTACTCCTAACCCCTGGCGCAGGCTGATTATGCATTACTTTTTCTTAATACGCTTTAAAACATGCAATGTACACGTGAACTTGTGTTCAATTGAGAACTCGTTGATATCTAACTTACTTCGTGCACACAAGCACACAATTAGAACATGCCAAAGTAATCTGCCTATGGCGATATATAACTTGTCTCTTCTCTGCACAAGTTCTTAAAACTGTAGTTGGCATCTATTGTAAATAAATGTTTCCAAAAGCGTATTTGTTGATTAACACTGAAAGAAGTTCTTAGTATTTTAATACATACTTTATGGGGACCAGGAAGGGTGTGTGTGTGAACTACTAAGTGCAATACCAACTTGGGATCCGTAGGGGGCGATAGTGAGAAATCTGTGTGTGTGTCCCGACAGAAAATGGTGAATTATGGGCCAAAGCTAAAAATCACACAGGCACCTTCAGATTGACTCCTGCATTCATTCAAAACACTTTCCCTTATGGGGACCTAATTTTGGTTCCCATTCTGTCAGAGGTCCCCACGGCGTGACTGTGTGAACAGATCAATGTCCCCATAAGTATAGGAATACAAACACACACACACACACTTTTATTGCATCTTAATTCTGTCCCCCCCCCCTCCAAGGTCCCGCCCCAGATGGCCCAGATGGGTGGAGTCTCAGTCATGGCCCCTCAGCAAATCATGTACAACCAGCCGGTCCTCAGACCCACCAACCCCTTCGCCCCCATACCTGGAGCCCAGGTAAAACACACACACACACTCACTCACTCAGAAATACAAATGTACCCACTCACACACATACACAGGGTTTGACAGGTGGTTGTCAGAGTAACCCTGTTGATCTCTCTCGCTCTCTCTCTCTCCCCATCCTTCTCTCTCTCCCGCTCTCTCTTTCTGTCTCTCTCTAGATGCAGTTCATGTAGACCATGCAAAGCAACGTGCCAAAAAAACAACAAACAGGAGAAAAGGAGCGAGACAGAGAGGGCGAGCGAGAGAGCGGACTGAATAGGGCAGAATGAGGAGTGACACTGGGAAGGAGGACGACAAACAAGGAGGATGGAGGGATGAAACGGGGGCTAAAGTTCATGGATTTAACAGGGTGTTGTCTGAAACAACGTGTGTGTGTTTGTGCATGCCTGTGTGTCTTATTTTCCTGTGTTAGAGTAGAGATGTATAAACGGTTATTGAATGAATGTGGTGTCATAGTATAAGAGGGCACTTGGGCTTGAGAGAAAGACTTACATATAATATATATCATGAGAGAGAGTGTGTGTGTATTGCTGCCCTCTGCTGGTAATACCAGATAGTGCAGATGGAGCCTAGTTGATTAACCTAATTTCAAAATGGTGCTATTTTGTCCTCTCTGGGATCCCATAGGCCTGAAATGGCAGGAGGAATGACGAGGACAAGAGTGTGTTTGTAAGATGTGTAAGTGTGTGTGTGTGTGTGTGTGTGTGTATATGTGTGTGTACACCACTGTTGTTTCAGAAAGACAGATCTTTGTGACGTTTAGCCCTGTCTTCATCCCCCTTCCATCCCTTCATCTCATTGGCTGTCGGCGTGGCACCACTGGCCAATCACAACCCGGCCCTAGAGACAGTTAGTGTAGTTAGTTTCTCCTGCGTGTTCAGGTCCGATGATGCTAATTATCTTTGTGTTTTTGACTCGGCTCGCTCTGAGATGTCATGTAAAAAAATTATCTTGCTTCGATCTATTGGGAAATGTATCAGAAATTGTTACTTTTTATTTTTTTCTTTGACTCATTGTAACTCATGTCATTTTTTTGTAAAGTCATACATACATACAGTACATATACATATATCAATATGTCTATATCTATATATAGATGTGTCGATGTATATTTCAACATAAGGACCTGGACTAACCATGATATAATATTCTGACAGGGTCCTTGCCAGAGTCCGTTCATTACTTTTATTTTGAAAGTGATTTTGGTGCTTCGATATCCTGCTGGGATTCTACCTATGCCAACTTCTCGTGTGCGTCTGCCAACATGCAACCGGCTAATGTCTGGATACACCTGATAACCTGCTGTGACTCACAGCCACTACCTAACCACACAGAGCTAGATGCAAGATTGTATGTCTAAACATTGATTGATTCATCAAAGCAAGAGCGTAGTGTCCTTATGGAACGAGACATGGAGCCTTTTCAAAGCAAGAGAGTAGTGTCCTCAAGGAACGAAACGTTGAGCCTTTTCAAAGCAAGAGCGTAGTGTCCACAAGGAACGGGGCATTGAGGCTTTTCAAAGTAAGTTCCCAGAAGGCGCTATTGACTTTTTCCTTGTTCCCACCTGAATCAACTTATCGGAGAAACCACGTGCATTCGACCCAAGCGCGGATCTAAACTGCCGCAGAGGAATAGAGTAATATGAATGTTAATGAATCATATCGGATGTGTTTGCATTATATTGCACTGAATTGTACGCAAGTATTTGTTTGTTTGCTTTTCGGTTTTTTAATTGCGTGATTTAGCAGCGGACCAAAAAAGAAAACTGTCACTGTCCGTGTGTCGGTCGAGCAAGATCCAAAATGGATCCTCCGTCAAATCTGTTGCTCACCAACGCTCTGATGTCAAAGTGTTAAAAAACGTGTGTTAGTGTAAACGCAGATATCCACCGTGGTCGTTCCTAAACCAAATGCAACCGATGTCAGGCTGCCACCTGTAAATGTATGTGTCCATCTTACAGCCGGTGTACGTTTTGATGTGCGTATGCAGTAACACATTGGGATCTGTCGGGTCGGCCCATTGGTCGGGTGGTATCTGTCGGTGGCTGACCTTAAATGTGAGCCGGTGAGTTTGGATGCAGTGATTAGTTGGGAGATGTCTGTTGTGGTTGTCGCAAAATAACATGCAGAACTTTTGCACTGAGCTATTCGGCAAAGAACCCCTGACTACAGCATAGATGTACGATTTTTACCTTTTCTATATTTTTGGAGGGCGAGGGGGTTGTCATGGTAAAGGTATTTAAACGTTGGGGTATGATTTCAGGTTTTCCGTTGGAGATAATTTGAAGTCGTCAGTGGAAATAAGATGGAGTGCTGGGCTAATTAGAATGAAGGGAAGTGGATTTAACTTATCAATTTTTGGTTTTGGTCGGTATGAATCCCCAGTTCCTGGCCTGTATGTTCTACCTTTAGTGAACATCTGCTTATTGGTGGATCATTTTCAGATGGTTAGACATGACAATTGTAGCCAGTGCGCTCAGAGAAGAGTGTCTGATCATGTGATGGAAGGGGGGGACTTCATAGGAACTCTTATTTTATACAAAGTGACTAACAGTAAGGTTTACATATCACTAAGGCCCAGTTAGGGTTTGGACCGGATCTCCAATGTCCTCTGACTGGCTGTAGGCATCGCTACAGCTAGTCAGAAGACATTGGGAAGTTGGTTGGGAGATAACAGATCAAACCAACCATATGATCCTATCTATTGAGAACCTTTAACATGGCTTTGCCAAAATCTCAGCCCACATTCAGAAAGAAAACATGACCTCCATCAGCCTTGAAACAGGAAGGAAGCGTGACAACCCATCAGGAAAGAGAAGAAACCTTGAGGAACATGCAAGAGTGATCTACCCTTTTTATCCCCTGGTCATCTTGTAGTGCCATTGCAGAATATTAGTGACGTTACAGCTCCTGTGTACATTTCTAACCGGAGCGGCGCTTTTGTCTCTTGTTGCTAGTTGTCTTTCTAGAATATGTTAAGCTGGCTTTTATCCTCTCCGACTTGAGGACGGAAAGCTTTGTAAAGAATACCGTTAATAGTTCGCGATTCTTCTGGTCTTCTTTCATCGTTGTCGAGTATTTTGTGCTCTTAGACGCTTGCTGTGGTCGTCCCGTGTTTTCCTCTCTAGAACTTGGTAGTGGTTTCCCCCCACGAAGCCCTCGTGATACATGTAGCCGATTCATGTGCGTCTAGCTTGTGTGGTCCTCGCTATTTTACAATAATGCTAGCTGTGTAGTCTCGCAATGTCACAAGAAAAACGTGCTTCTGAACAACTTTAGCGCTGTATCTCCCCAACTCTCGCTTTCTTTTTCTGGTGTGAGTGTTGATAGCTAGCTTTTCTATCTCTTTCTACCTTGCCTGTTTAGCGTCCCGCCCCCCCCCCCCCCCCCCCCACAGTGGTTCTGGGAAGGGAAGTCAACTCTGCCGATGTCCAGCTCAACGATTTCAGAATGTCGATCAAATTAGAACAAAGAAGGGAACAGCGCCTCTAACGTGTAGGTCCTTTTTGTTAAAATGAACCCAGTCATGTCAATATTTTCTTTCATTTTCTATCTTTTCCAAATGGATTTGGAAAATGTTGGTAAGATTAAAAATAAAAGTTTGGAGCTTTGCGGCTGCCTTGTTTTCATTAAATCAATGATACCACTGCCGTTTTATCGATTACAAGTCATTGCAGTAATCAAAGATCTAGTACTAGAAGGTTCCAGGAACCAGGTTGGAAGTATGGAGGAACAGGAAGTTTCTTAGGGCTGGAGATAATGACATTTATGATTGTTTTTAGATTAAAAATTTCACAGGTAACCCTTAACTAAACCCACTTGGGACCTTAAAATAAGTTCCCCAAATGTCCCTGAAGTACGCACCTACAGGGTTTGACGGGGTTCAAAGTTCTTCCATCATATGGAACTAATTCAATCTCCATGTAGACTTTGTGATATTTATAACCACATGAAGGTTCCTGGTCATTGTAGCCACGGGTCACGCTACAAATGAGCCTTAAATAACTTATCTTAATGTCTGGATATTGGAGGTAACTTAGCTAACTGCAAGCGTTTGGTTTTTTGGATGTCCCTGAAACCACCGCAGGGGGATGGTCAAAGGGATTGCTCACGGCTGCTGAAAGCGGGATATGGATCTTAACGTGTCGAGGCAGCTCTGCGACTAAGCTAGCTGGCTGTCCTCCCATCAGGATTGTACAGTAACTGTACAGAAACAACACTTCTCATCTGGCATGTCGGCGTAACTCAACCATAACCATCTCTAACCTACCTGAAGTCACCTATTGCGTTTCATTTCTTTGATAAGTGGTTTGGGCCCTTTGTTCTCTACCTCTCCAATTTATTTACATTTGGTGTTTTGTTTCTCTTTACGTTTTTATACTCTGCATGATGGCCTGCTCTATTTGTAAGATCAGCGGTTCTGCGTCTGTGTGCTTGGTGGCTCTTTGGTGTGAAGGCCCTACTGTCCTTATTCACGATCGATAGCGTGATGTACAGCTAACAAAGGGAGTCAGCTGAGCTCAGTGCGATTGAAACACAACAGGACTACAGACCACTGTAGTCAATCCCAGTAGCTACTAGCCGAGACTGCAGGGAGTGTTTGGCTCCGAAGCCCTTTATTCAAGTCATTTATCCTGAATTCGAACTAGCAACCTTTATTTACTTTATTTTTCTAACTTAATAACAATTAGGATACTGCCACCCACCCTCTTCCTCAAATATGAACATTTATTTACGGGGGGGTGAACCCCCTGGATCACATCAGGAGATGTGATCAATTGTTTCTGCTTTGCCCAGCGCCGACGGACTGCGGGTGGACAGGCTTGGGGGGGCCCAAGTCAGAGAGAGGCCCATGGGAATGAAATTTATTTCTTTCAAATTTTCTACCATCCCCTAGTGGTAGGAGCCGCACACTGCGCTCAGCGGCCAATTGCCACTAAGCCACGTCCCCCCCCTCAACGATTCTGCGGAGGGGGCTGGTAGGGGGGATTCGGGGGGGGGGCCATCAGTACCTCTTGTATACAGGGCCCAGAATTTGGTGCTACGGCCCTGGCTTTGCCCAATGGCACTTCTGCAACCCGGCCACCCCTCAGTGGACTCATGTCCAGACAGACAGGCGGACCGCCCGTTCCTACCTCGCTAGTGACGTCATGCTCTGGAGGAGAACGTACGAGAGCAGAACCTTCAAGGAGAACTTGCAGCTTGAGGAACTGCTGTTACAACCAGCCTGGTTCCTCTGGGAGGGGCTAGCGTGTGCATGCTAACGCTAGCCCTTCGCTGTTGTATTCTTGTTCTGGACACGCATGATTTGAATGTGATGATGAAGAATTAATTCCCACTTCCTGTTCTCCTCCATTTGTCTGGTCCCGACTATTAATTTTATTTTCGGTTAATGAGAAACACAAAAATTCCTGTTTGGAAAAGGCAAGGTGTTTTTTTTTTTAGTTTAATAATCTTTTTCCTCAAGATAGCATCATTATTTTACTTGAGCCAAACAGCAATGGCGCTGTTTGCCTCACGTAATCACGTTGCCTGGCGCCCTCTGCTGGTATTGTTCTATAATACAGCCGGTATTGCTGAAGTTCATTGATACCAGGGAGTGAATAGCGAGGTTTCAACTTCGTCCTCCTTTGTGGTGAGAGATTGACCTTGTAGTTATTTCTACATGCAGTGATGAATGCCTCAGTTTCCTGTCTCCCCATACAGAACTCACACACACCTTCCGTAGTGCTGCATTTAACTACAAAAATGTCATTTTCTCTCATTTCGCTGAGCTCTGAAGGCATTACACCCCATAATACTGCACACCTCAACTGACCTGTGACCCCGATGCTAAACGACGCCAAACATTTAATTTCCTGTCTCCTCCTCCCTCTGTCTTCCCCTCCCTGTCTCATCCTCCCTCTCACATTTGTTAAACAAAAAACAGGAAATTAGTATATAATGGATTGTACTAGCGAGCATGGACAGTAAAGCAACACGTTAGTTAAGTGACAATAGTTTTTAATAAATCATGGGCTTTAATTTCTCAGCGGTGTGTTTGTTATTTGTGGTCTATGTTTTGTTTTTTTTGGAAGAAATAAAGGCATTTTCCATTAGCTCATGGTCTGTGTACCCATATGTCCTGAAAGGTTTAATGCCAAAGCAAATATGGAGTGACTTTAGGGCCAATATTACACAACAAATTTGGGCCTAAGGAATAAACTCACATGGAGTTAAAATCCACTCAATCCAAGTGTATATGTAAGACCATCGAATACACTCTGGGCCAGGGTTAAAATTACTCTTTTCCGGGAGTTGATCTTTTAACCATTTTCAGGAGTTAAAACTGAACTCTTTAGGGAGTTAAAACACTAATCCCATGTGGGGTAAAATTCAACTCTCACCTTGAGTTAATTTAAATGTGAACTCCTTAATGGGAGTTTATATGTGGGGTGGCACATTATGAATGCAAGGTTCCAATTAAGGTGGAGGCAGCGATTCTGGAGAACGCTTGTTGTCGATCAGTGAATATCTCCTCACCATCCGCTACCTGTCTGTAGCCTCCTGTGTGTGCTAAAAACACACACATACAGACAGGTAGTTGATGGTGAGGAGATTCAGTGATTTAGACAAGCATTCTCCAGAATCGCTGAAATAAATATACAAAAATAAAATCCCTATTTATTGCATTAACTCTTCAAATGGTAAATGCAAAGTGCACCTTTCCTTAGAGATGAAATGTTTGATCAAATATCCAAATAGCAATCTGACCTCATATTGACCAACCCCTTCCAAGATATCATGCATAATGTCAACAGCATAATTTTCTGCAACATTGAAATATCCTGATGTATTAGGTATGCTCATTCTCTTGATACCAAATGAAGAGGTTAATGTTGGGTCATTTACCAAACTAGTATAATGTTGCTCATTCAGAACTGGTGATCTTAAAGTCAAACGTGGGTCGTCTTGAGAAAACTGACTGAGCTGAAGATTTATCAATTACGCAAAATCTACAGAAATGTGTTGCACTGAATGACTCCACGAACCCAAGAATGCTATGCATACCTAAGTTATCGCCAGTAATTTGTGCAAGAATGCCACGTACGGAAACCTCAGCAAACGGAACAGAAATCCCAGAAGTCTCCAATATTTTTAAGTCTTTTAACAAGGGTTGCAGGATTTCAACGATTCCGTATCTTTTAGCATCTTGTGCATGAAACGATACAAGATGAATGTTCATTAAGGCAGAATTCACCGTGGGGGGAAGATTTCGTAGGATTGAGTAAAGGCAGCCGACTTTATGTATTCCTTTTTTTGAACCTAGAGGATTGGCACACTCAAAATCGTCATAATATAATTGAATTTGGAGGGCAAACTTACTAATAGAAAACAAAGGATGGCTTTTGAAGTAGCTTCCATCACAAAAATCCTCATTTGTCACTCTGAGTACATGTTTGCATCATCTGTGCTGTTGCGTGTCATGGTCAAAAGGAGTTTCATGAGGCACACACGTGTTATCAATAGGAGCATGTATTGTAAAATTGAGCTTAAAGTAAACCTCTACCATCCCAGTGAAAATGCCCCATGATAAACATCATCACACCGTTGAAAGAAATTCAGAATTAATTACTAATCTTAATTAGTAGGGGTGTAAATCTCTGGTTTCATCAAGATACGATATTAAATCGATTCATTGGACAACAAAACGATATTTGCCGATATCAAAAGTCTGCCGCAATACGATTTCGATTCGATTCAGTGGCCCGCGATCGATATGAGACGATATCATATGCCCATTTAACACAACCTGTTACATTCACATCAACTCACAAAAAAAACGTAATTATAATTTAAACATTTTATTGCTTTGCTCTTCCAGATGATAAACAAAAACCATACATTTAAGAGCTTAACTTAAGAGCCTATAATAGCTTTCAGAACAAATGTATTTGTAACCATTTCACCATAACAATAAATTATATAATCAAATACGTCCTCCACTGTCCTTTGGGAGGTTTTTCTTCAAAAAAAAACAAAACAAGCTTAACTTAAGAGCCTGTAATAGCTTTCAGAACAAATGTTTTTCTTTCAGAACAAATATATTAGTAACCATTTCACCAAAACAATCAATAATATAATAATCAAATATTTCCTCCAGTGTCCTTTGGGAGGTTTTTCTTTAAAAATGGACAATGTCTCCAGCAGTGCTGAAAACACGTTCTGAAGGTACACTTGTACCAGGAATGCACAGGTAGGTTTTGGCAAGGTTTGCCAGGAGGGGAAACTCAGTCTGATGTGTTTTCCACCACTCCAACAAATTTCCTTCCAGGGGCAACGGGTCAGTGTCTTTATACTTGGCAACTTCTGCATGGACTAGGTCTCTGGAGGTCTTTTGCCTTGGGTCAGCAGTGCCGAACGTATCGCCAAAGAGGTCCTGAAATGCCTTCGACTTTTTGGGAGCTGGAAAATATTCTAAAATGACACAGAACAAAAGACTAAATTAATTCAGAAAAAATCTATTTTTATTGCACTTCAAACACTTATCAGTTAGCTGAGTACGGATAAACTCATTCATACACTAAGTCTATAACACTTTCCACAAGCAGGAAAAATACACACCTCGTTCTTGAGCCTGGGATGTCTCAGGGGTTGGCTCCAAGTCAGGCTCATCATCAGTTTGGTCAGCAGATGAGGGAGGAGGTATGTTCTCCTCAACATTTGTCAAAGTGTCATCCTGTAGATGATCATGATCACACACACACAATTAAATGGAAAGCATTTTAACAAGAAAAGGCAAGATTTATGAATATATTTATATTTTTAAGTGTATCATCAAAACATAACTATAAAAGACAAAAAATATTAGCTTACTTTCTGGTCCCACAGCTCTGAAGCCTCATATGTGATGCTCTGGAAGGCCGCTTCTTTCTCCTCTTCACTTAGAAAGGGCAGAGTCTTAAATCTTGCATCCAAAGCAGAATATTCCACTCTTCACATGCCTCTCTCAAAACTGCCGCAAGATTTGCACCCATGTGTGAGTCGTTCAAAACATGAGTCTGAAGAACAAAATTCATCTGCCAGTCAGCGTCAATATGGTGGCTGGTCACGGTTACGTATGCTTCTGTTGTACAGGACGTCCAGCCATCTGTAGTCAGAGCGACTCGTTTTGCTTCCATCAACTCACGTTTAAAGTTGTCTTTAGCTCGATTGTATAGCTTCGGTTTGCAAGTTTCACTGAAATACTGTCGGGATGGGATGTATATTTTGGCTCCATAGTATGAAGTAGCTCACGAAAGCCGGCGTTCTAAACAACACAGTCTTTGCAAATGAAATGTGAAATGGCAGCTGTGATGAGTCGCTCTTTTGGAGTTGTGGTTTAGTTTTTGTGGGAAAAAACTGCTCAGGGCTGGTGTTGTATGCTTCTTAGGTGCCCGGACAGGTTAGTTGTATTTCCCGAATATTTAATGTTGGATCAGCACTTTTTGCATATAGCATGCGTTTTGTCCGTTGACCAGTCTTTTTTCAGAAATCCGAAATATTTCCACACCGCTGACTTGTATCCGAGAGGGGATACAATAGCCTCGGCATCATCTTGGCCGTAAGTAGGATTAGCCGAGCTGCTGCTAGAAGCCAAACTAGACACCCTCCCATTCAAACATGTGCTCTTTGCGCTCATGATTGCCTCGTTTAACAGGTGAACCAGTAACGCACATGAGCGGCTTGGCCGGAAATAGTGTCACAAACACCCGCGCAAGGAGATTGTCAAAATAAAAGCGTATAATACAGCGATATGCATCGATGTTTGAGCGTTGCATCGATGCATTTGGATCGTTCGCCAATGTATCGATATATCGTTACACCCCTATTAATTAGATGTCTTCTAAATCCAGAATAACTTGAAAATTGCAAGCAACATCCCATTTGACCACACTTGAGTCTCAAATTCTTCCCAGGATACATGCCATGAATTAGTTTGAGGTGCCTGATCAATAATAAAGCCACACCAAAGGATGAAGCACAAATGAAACATCTCAACATTGTTGCTGTTTAAGCCAATTACAGCTTGTTCAAGAGCTTTGCTCTCAACTCCTTTACTCTTGGAGTTTCATCGGTTGTTCCAATGTCAATATTGTACAGGGTAGTCTGCAGAAATGTGTACAGACTTGACAGCGCATCATCATATTTCACACCGAAAACAAAGTGGGACTTGAATAGTTTGTCAAATGCACCGAAGGATGTACATGACTGTCACGGAAGAAGCTTTCTGCCCAAGACTATGTAGAAGCTTGAAACCTGTTGTTTTGAAGTGCCTGGGGCCAGAAGATATGGCTGGGGGTTTCCTTCGATGGTCAAGAGGTGATCCTCCAGGCTTTGGAAGGACTGAAACACAAAGAAAAGCATCTCGAGATAAGTAAATTGTTTAAAAAAGATGTTACATGGATATTGCACAATATTTGGAATTGGATTAAAATTGACTGCACAAACCTTGTGAAATTTCACCAGATGATCTGTTGCTTCTGAGACACTGATCTTCTTGGGCCGCTTCCTTCCAGCTGGTTGTGGAGTGAGAAGATGCATCAAGACAAGAAGAGAAGGCATGTCGCTGTCCCACTCTGCATACAGTATAAATAACACAATTTACTTAAGAATCTCTTTGGGGAAATATCAGACATGCACCTTTTAATCCCCAAGCTGTGGGTATTTGTTTTGACAACTTATTACCCCTACCTGCCTGGTCAGCAGTATCAGATCCTTCATTCAGGGCAGATGTCAGCAGTTTTTTCAGGAGAGGTGTCTCTTTGAGGGCCCTGGCCTCTTGGATGACATTGTCTTTAAAACTGGTGTTCAATTGTTCCAGGAACCTGGAAGCAGTCTCTGCTCCAAACATCAACGAGAAGTCCTGCAAAATCTAACAAAAAGTATGTCTGTCAATTGCTGTGGGTCATCGAGCATCTGTTTACGACAGCGTAGTGTTTCTCTCATCTTCTGGAAGACTAAGTCATGGTCAGTGGTGTGCTGAAGTAGAGACATGGCCTCCATGCATTTATCTCTTGTTTGCTGGTCACCCGTGGAATCAAATGTTCTTGATGTTTTAGCACCTCTCTTTTATGGGATGTAAATGGGGTTTTGGACTGCCACTGCATAGTCTTGATACGCCATTGAAGAAAGCCTGTGTTGCTCTGAATGTCAAAGAATCTGCTGAACTATCATAACTATCATCTACAGATCATCCATTAAAATGTTTTTCCTGAAGATTGTTAAACACGTTTTTTTTTAAAAAACTTGGTTTAGAAGTCAGGCCAACAGACAAAGAAAAGTGTAGAAGTATGTAAATTATATAATTACATTTCTTTCGTGGGTGCTGTTCATGACAGGTTGAATCATTTGACTTCCAGCATCACTGTCACTGCTTAGACTGGTTGAGATGGACATGGTATCTGTTAGACTTGAGGATGAAGTCCCAGCTTGCTGCAGTACAGTAAAATCTGAGGATCACAAATCAACATCAGAATACAGGGCACGTACAATACGAAATCTACCAACTCAAAACTACCATATAAGAGCAATGGAGGACCAACAATTACAAACTACTAAATACAAAACATATTTACAATATACAGTACACTTGTGTACTGTATATTGTCAACAGTCATATTCTCTCCTGTAAAGCATTAGTTTAATATGTGCTGGATGCTGTGACAGTCTCCTGTCACAGCATCTCCTACGCTGTAATGTCCTACGCTGTAATCACTTTCAACACTTGCAAAATGTGGCAGAGGTTTAGTTTACCCACATCACAACTTGTCCCATTAGACCAAATGTCCATTTTGTATTTCATTATGAACAACTACTCTAACCATGCCTCCAACCATTTGTGACTCCAAGTGTCACAAATTCTGTCAGGTTTGAGCATTCAGCCAATGTCTTCGATGATGTACCCGATACGAGTTAAAATACCAAATGTTGTTATCCGCTAGCTCAGAATATCAGACAAACAAACACTTTCTTTCAAGTCAAGCTCCAAATTTAAAATCACTTAACATAAAGTGTGGAGATGATGAAACACACATGGTTGCAAGTTCAGGAAAGACTTCCTCGTCAACCTCTATCCCCTGGTCATCTGTGACTTTAAGCTCTGTGTCCTCTGGTATGAGAAACTTCTTCTGCACTAAAGAATAACCACCACGGTGAAGTTAGTTTTACATTCACGATATGACATTTATTTCACACTTGTACGTACTGAAAAGCGCTTGTTTTCATATGGCCTTTTATATTTTTTGTCATTTATAAAACGAGCGCAAAATGAATATAGTTCAGATCAAGAGCTCTCTGTAGCGTGTACACTTCAACGTCACATACTGACTGCTACTTCTGCATTACTGCCTCCTACCTTATACTTAAATACCAACATACTATACCAACAATAACATACTGTCAATTTCAATACACCTCATAAATAAGTTATAATAAATGTCCATGGTAAGTGTCCCCAAAAGGTTTACTTTTCTTTTACAGGGCCTACAGGTAACTAGGCCTACTTTTACCATAAACACAAGTAATGCATAAACATGAAAATAACAGTTCAGTCATATCATATTACTCCAGACTGAATCATTTTATAAACTTGTCTTGTAACTCTTATCACCGTATGTCATTGCTTCTTTTACTCTTTTAACTTGAACTGACTAGTTAGTTCAAGTTAAAAGAGTAAAAGTAAAAAAAAAAGAGTAAAACTAGTCAGTTACTGTATTATTTCACCATATTCTCCCAGAAATTATAAAGCAATTATTTAAAACAGTGACTCTGGTACAGACTAATTATCAAAACGCCATGAAATGCTAATTTACCTTCATGACGTGGAGAAAATAAATTGCAGCTATGGCTTTAGCATGCTATCGGGGATTAGCATTAATTTAGCTCGCTTGACAAAACCCACGGCTAATTCAGTTTCCTAGAACATTTACCCGGTTTATAATCCTTCACACATTTGTTTTCACATATATTTTTTTAGCTCGGACAGAAAGTGACCAGTTTTCTTTTTAGTGACCGCAGTCATTCTATCATATGCAAGGAGACACACACACCACGGTCAAGACTCTCTGAAGAGTACACCTAAACTCGCTCGTCACAACTGACTTCTACAGAATAGCATAAACAATCATAATTTGGTTAATACTTCATACAAAACACATCACTCACCTGAATTGATAAATTCGGAGAAGCTGCCTTCTTCCACCTTCACCCATTGCTCTGTCCCTCCGTGATTTACCTTAAGCAACATCTTGGAAAAAGTCACATTTTACCATTAATAAAAGCAACGGGACTGTTACTGTGAGAAAATAGTGGGCTAATAATAGTCTTTATGGTACATTAGCTGTTGTTGAATGTACAGCCTACTATAATGTTTGCTAGTGAGCACATGTCCATTTAACTAACGTTAGCGGCTAGTCCCCTAGCCGCGCAGTAGCTGCCGAGTAATCTAAAGCATACAGCGCAGGTTCAGTTAACATGTTGGAACGAGAAAAAATGTTAGCTAACGTTAACTTACTTGTAAAACACACAAAGAAAATTAATGAGTATAACTACCTTAATTTCCTTCATGTGCCTTTGACTGAAATGTGGGAAGTCGTCGAGCTATATTCAGCATGTTCAACAAGTTTGTGGCAAGAATTAACTTTAGCAGCTAGTTAGCAAGTTGTTCCAAGCTAAAATATACACATTTTAAATCAAAGCACTGACAGAAAGTAACTCACAGCCGTACAAATAACATAGTTTGAGACGTGAAATGGCGACTTCACCTCTTCAGAAGTTCAGACGGAGCAGGTGTCATGTGACTCCAGGTGAAGCGTTCCTTGTTGCCACGCCCAGCCACCAACACCGGGAGTGGCGTTCAATGACGCTCCTCAACACCCAGTGAATGGACGCCGAAATATTACCCCGTAAGAGTATCCCCGAACACAAGCTGTAGTTCAACTTACAAAATAAACTCCAAAAATCTAACTCTTTCACTCTTTTAAGTCTACAAATTTGCTGTGTACTTACACAAAATCCACACATGTAAAGTTGTGTGACATGAAAACAAATGGAACGTTTGTAAGTAATGATTTGTGAACAGCAAAACAAATGAACTTGTCCCCAAATTAAATTGGTCATCTTTACAATTGTGAAACCTTTGTTGTGAGTTGCAGATCTGCTTTCGCACATTTGTGATTTCCTTTGGGGGGATAAGAACGGATGTTGAGCCAGATCCTTTTGGCACGACTTCTGTGTGACTACTGAGAAAAAGATCTGCCAATCAGATACCAGGTTTCTTATAGCCTACATTTGTGATATCTAATCAGTCAGAGCCATTTAGGGACAGCAGCAGCAGAATGATCTCTCTGATTACAATGCTTATGCACCCTGTAGTTATTAATAAGGACATTAACAAGTATTATATATTCAAATTCAAAACAACTTAATTGTTCACTTTTTGCTTGCAAAAGGCAGGCATTTATTTTTGAAAAGGGTACATTAAGGCCCCGTTTACACGAGGACGCTTGCGGGTAAAAACAACAAAATATTTTATCGGAAGTGCCTTTCGTTTAGACGGTGACGGCGTTTTTGGGGCTTATAAACGCAAAAATCTGAAACCACCCTACAGAGTGGAAAACTTGAATACGCTCCGCCGTAGCGTTTCCATCTACACTGCCAAGACGCAAAACTCTGCTCAGATCTGTTCACGTCGCGTACGCGTTTAAGTCTCATACAGCGCCAGTACAGGGAAACAAACACACGTTGGATTATTTCCATGCGTCGGACCGTCAAGCTGCTCTGGCAGCTCTAATAAACTTACAGGAGTCTTTCCACGAAATGTACAGGATACGTACAAATAGTATTACTGAACAGATAAGGATCTTTAATTATGTTTTGGTTTTCGCGGAGCAGATAAGAGAAGAAGGAAGATTCTACACATGCGCTCAGACATGGCGGTGTTGTTTGATGGTGTATCACAGCACCACCTAACCGCCTGACATGCATACCCAATCGAAATCCACACACTTTTGAGTCACCGTATGCACGCAGATTTCCTCCCGAAAACGCTCGTCTAAACGCGGAATAAAAAGTGAAGACGCGACGCCACTTTTGCGTCTTCTGTTCAGACCGTCATCATGTAAACGTCGCCTAAATCACATCCAGGATACATTAAAGCATACCACCATTTAACGAGGCAACGTCAAACAAATAAGACATTTAAAGATTGTTTCATATTTATAAATATTTCCAATATTTGATGAATCTGTCAATTCAATACAGAGAATGATAAAACAAAAAGTGCTGAGGTCTAGACTCTAGTTTAGGGCCTATATCTCATCTGTTTATTCAGTTGAAACTCAATTCCTTTTTTTTTCCTCCAGCTATTGATAAACCAAACACACAGAAGCGATGACGACTATGAACATTTTCTCCACTGGGTGTGTGACATGATGCCACAGGTGTGTGCGTGTGTGCGTGTGTGTGTGTGTGTGTGTGTGTGTGTGTGTGTGTGTGTCCACCAGCTGTCCTTGGGACCCGACACAGACAGAGCCTTGTATCATACGCTACTCGTCCCTCCCTACACAACAGAGATTAATTCACTTTTGAGGGGTTGTTGAGGAAAATGCAAATATAGAATTGAAACACGAGAAATGTATATATAACACTCTAGCTGAGATTACCATGATATAATGGGGACTTAACCACGCTTCTTTTGAATATAACGTTGAAAATATACATGTCCTTACATGTGGTTCTACCGCCATCATGTGGTGGATGTTCAAACTGCAGTAAACTCAGCAATGGCAATGCGACATCGTGCTATAAGATAAGAGTTGACAGGTGTGTGTGTGTGTGTGTGTGTGTGTGTGTGTGTGTGTGTGTGTGTGTGTGTGTGTGTGTGTGTGTGTGTGTGTGTGTGTGTGTGTGTGGAGGTGGTGGGGGTCAGATAACTGACTGGGGGTGGGGGGGGTGAGGGCGACAGAAGGGCTATTTTTAACCTCCATTCAAACCAGAGACTGAGTGAGAAAGAACGAGAAAGAGCGAGGCAGGCCTACAGCAGTATCTTAAGAGAAGGGCGAAGGAGCTAGCGGGATAAAGCGTTTGTGATGACCATGGATCTGTGCTACAATAAAGGCTGCGGGGAGCGCTTCGACCGCAGCACCAACAAGGAAGGTGGGTGGCTCATTCCGGCTGTCCACTGTGACTGCGTTAGAGCTTTGGGTGAAACGTTCAATCCGTCTTCCATGATTTGACAGGAAAGTGTTCAGCGTTTAATTGAAGAAATGTGAATGCATGGTAGACCTAAGAATAGTAAACGTTATTTATTAAACTACTTCAAATCTGCGCCGTGTAACTTTCAGAGAAAGTTTCCCAAGAATGAAACACGTCCAGCCGACAGTCACCCTAGAGATGGTTTATTCTGGTCCTCTTTTGCATTTCATCATTCTTATTATTTTATATTTTGTAGCGGGGAAACATCATGTGGAATACGAATATAGGTGCTTACCAATCGTTGTGTACTAAAACCGACGCAACAGATGAGTTGGAACAGTGGGCCAACATATAGAGTAGGCTACAATCCGACACTAGACTTGTGTTCACTGCCAACCAGAACCGGCCTGGTTCGGTTTACCGATGAGTCTGACCGATGCGTCCGGTGGATTTAAGAACCACACGGTGGACGTTCATCGATTGCGTCATAGGACAGCGTAACGTCAGAGTATTTCGTAGCATTGGGGGGTCGAGGCGAACCCCTTAAACCGGGGGGACTCCGGAGTATTAACGTGCTAAGGTGGAGTACGTTATTGCCGTGCTCCACCTGGGAACTGGGCTACGGACAGACTAAAAGGGGGGGGGGGGGACGTGACTTCCCCAGAACACCAAAGCCCAGCAACTCCTGCGTTGGATGAGAATTGACAGGTGTGTGTTTGTGTGTGTGAGTGTGTGTATGTATGGGGGGGCTATTTTTAACTCCAACCAGACCAGAGAGATAGACCATTCCCCCTCCCCCACTACTTTTCAGGGTCCTTCGGGTTGGGGTTAGTCTGGAGTCTCCTCCTCTCCCTGGTTCCCACATGAATACACTTCTGGAACCTGGTCATTTGATTAAGGGTAGCTTTGGTGCAAGTTTGGTAAATATTGGAGAATCGAATATTTTTTCCAAGAAAATATAACATAAGAGGTGCCTTTTGTCAGATTTCGAGAAAGTTCTCTGATTTTTTTTAAACCTAAACCTCCATCTTTTGATGAACATTTGCGGAAAATTTAAAATAAGAAATGTTCCATGCTCCATGCCACCACTGAGATAGGGACAATGACCCCTGGTCAGAGTTCACACAGGACATTGCAATTCACATGATAGCACTACGTTTCCGAAGTGACATCAGTCTACAGAAATGTTATCCACCGAGACACCTGCACTGCCGGGTTTAGAGGTTAAACTCGACATTACAATTCAGGGAATACATTCAAAGTCGTCAGCACCCTATAAACTTCAGGGCTGATGACTGAGAGCTCATTCGGATGCAGATCTGGTTGGAGGTTACATTATAATTCAGGTGAAAGCCGCAGGTGTGCGAATTTGGAGATAATGGAGGCGACAGAACAGAAAGGGCGAAACACTTTAAAAATGACAAAGCCGAAACCCTTAAAACGTCCACCAAACGTCAGTTTGTCCGTGTCTTCATTTAACTGCAGCAAAGCAGGAATATCCCAGGCCAGTGGCGGCTGGTGATCAAAAATGTTGGTGGGGCACAGTAATAGACAGTCTGGGGTTCCCCCCCACCATGAAAAAAAAAATGAATTTAATAGATTTGATTTCCTGTATTCTGGTGCATTTTGGGGATGGCCACTATTGGGGGGGGGGGGGGGGGGGGGGGGGGGGGGGGGGGGAATCGGGGGTATACTATTCATTCAGATTCATAGCCTACATCCTGACTTGCAGGGCCGGGACAAGCTTACACTGCATATACAGACCTACTTTATGGCCATTCCACCACCATTGCTATTTGACCCATTGTTGTTCTGATATTGAGACAAATCATGATCACTGTCCTATAGCGTCCATTTTTTGTGAGTCTCAATGTGTACTTCAAATGTAGTTAGAAATATTGGACAGTAGCTTCATTTTCTTTATATGCTACAGGCAGACTTAATTAATATGTAACTTACTTGCTCCTTCTAAGTATAACATTGCTTGGGGAGTCCTATTCCGCTACTGAAATGGGTGGAAAGTGCTTACAACTCTCTGCTAGTAAGCGATCTATCTCTTCTCTACATGTAGTTGTGTTGCGCGAATGCTGCTGAGAGAGGTAGCCTATTTGAGTGATTCGCTGAATTGTCCAATCAGGTGGTGATAACAAAAAAGAAAAGCGATACCACATACACATACACATTTTCTTGCGCCAATGAAAAGCTGTCTCTGCTTGATAGACAGCAAAAAGTTAGCGAGCTTACATTGACTCCAACGTGGCCGGCGCCCCTGACTTGGAGGAGGGCTTTATTTCGAATGACCAATAACTAGCCTAGCCCAAATCATTGACGTTCAGACGCATTTAATAGTTGCTGGCAGTGACAAATATATCGCACAATTAAACGAGGATAAACGCTATGTATTTGTGTTGATTTATTTCGTATTGATGATAGTTGATTAATAGTTGGCAGATATATTCAAGTGAATATTTCACGGAGGGGCGGCGCCCTAGCGCCCTCTATTGACCCACCGCCACTGTTCCAGAACACTTGACGACAGTCATATATATTTTTCACATTCCAATATCGTACTTCAACATCTTCACTATGCGTTCATCCCTATCTGATTCAAACTGTTCCAAACTCCTCCATTAAATCCACACAGTCTCAGCTACCTTCCTTATTCTCCTCTTCCTCTCACAGACGCCTGTCTCTTCCACCCTGGGGTGCCCATCTTCCACGACGCCCTCAAGGTGAACCAACAGAGCAAGTGTCTCTAACCTCTGACCTCTGACTTTAACACCTTCACTAATCCCAACCTGTTTGTAAGGCACCGTTTTGGGTGCCTTACAAACAGGCCCCCAAAACGGAATATTCCGTTTGGGGTGGAATATGTCAGGTGGGATTGCTGATTCTTCAGCTAGTTCCTTGATGCTGCCCTTTTAATCGATATTTTATACAGGAACTGCCTTGAGCAAAGCCCTACTATTCACTTGTTGTGGTGTGATGAGTGTGTGTTACCTGGGAAGATGCTATCAGGGGCTTAGGCTGATGGGGTTCAGACCATGTGTGGGAAGCAGATGAAAGCCGGCTACACATGGATTTTCCCACCTGTGAACCTCTGTATTATGTTCTCATGTATGGTCATCTAATGTCACCTGGTGTTATTGAACCTAATGTGATGTAATCTAATATGTACACATAGGGCTGGTCTTGCTGCAGAAAGAGGACAACAGACTTCTCAGACTTTCTCTCCATCAAGGTATGGATGGATGGATGCTAATATGAATGTATGTTTTAAGAGTCTTTATAGTATAATCAGAGTCTGAACTTCAACAAATCAGCACTTGTTAATATTTTGACTGAACAAAAGTCATAACTTCAATAATACTTAAATGTAATCTGTTTAGGGAGATGTTTGCATATATGAATTAGTGTAAAGTTAGTTAACACTAGTAGGCTGAAGGGAGTTTAAAGTTGCCTTCTCTGTTACCAGGGCTGCACCCGCGGTCGCCATAACGATGAGAAGCCTGAGGAGCCCCTGCGTCCGGAGGTGTCATCGGAAAAGGGCGGGGCAAAAATGACCAATGGAGAGGAGATCATCTACAAGGGTCCAAAATCAGCCGAGGCCCTGCAGAGGGAGAGGCCCAGGTACGTTACCATGGTTACAGGCCCTGCAGAGGGAGAGGCCCAGGTACGTTACCATGGTTACAGGCCCTGCAGAGGGAGAGGCCCAGGTACGTTACCATGGTTACAGGCCCTGCAGAGGGAGAGGCCCAGGTACGTTACCTTGGTTACAGGCCCTGGTACGTTACCATGGTTACAGACCCTGCAGAGGGAGAGGCCCAGGTACGTTACCATGGTTACAGACCCTGGTACGTTACCATGGTTACAGACCCTGGTACGTTGCCATGGTTACAGACCCTGCAGAGGGAGGGGCCCAGGTACGTTACCATAGTTACAGGCCCTGCAGAGGGAGAGGCCCAGGTAAGTTACCACAGTTACAGAGACAAAAACATGCAGGTTAGGTTACCATAGTGACAGAGTTACTATATTTACACATGGGTAGAGATTAACCAATCTTTACTTTAAGAGATTACAGTGGATTATAATTATATTTAAAAATAAAGGGATGCATTTTCTCATTACAGACTTCATCTGTGGATAACATATATAGGTAAGGGATTAAATCATGGAATATAATTTTGTGTGTGTGTAGTTCAGAGGAGCCACTGAAGAAGCTTCCCCAGAAGGTGTCCGCGTCGCTAGCCAAGGTGTTGGAGAAGATGGACCTCAGTAACCGAGCCGAGCAGGCCATGAAAGGTGTGTGTGCTTCAGTACCATTAGATTAAAATAGCGCTGTGATAAGTGCATTGAAAAATTAAGACATAACCCAAAAAGTGCAATAATCCTTTGAGTACATACAATTCATCAAATAAGTAAGCAAACTGCTTTAAATGCTTTAACTCTGTGATTTAGTAGAGCTCCTAAGCCGTTTTGTTTTTTCTCTACTCCTCTCCTCCTACTAATTATTTATTTCTTCCTTCCTCCCCCTCCCTCCCTCCCTCCCTCCCCTCCCGCTGATAGAGAGTCAGGTGGTCATGCAGGGAACGAGATGCAAGAACATAGGATGTAAAGGAGTGAGTGTTTACCTTGTTCTTCTTCCATCACCTATTATGTTTTGAGAGCTCTACCTGGTGGCCATAATAAGAAATTGCACGCTATAATCAAAAGATTTAAAGGCAATGGCGAATTAATACAGAACAAAAACTCTGCCAAGGGAATGTCGAAGGAATGTGGGAGCAGTAATGTATTCTCAAGTGCATTGATTGATATTCTTTCATTGATACATTTTATTGATTCCAGACCTACCAAGGGCCTGAGACAGACTCGGAGATCTGCACGCATCACCCCGGAGCGCCCATCTTCCACGAGGGGTAACTCATACTTCACACTGTTCACTGAGTTAGTCAGACATGTGACCTGTAGCAGGCAGACCAGAGAGGGGGGAGTTAAACCAGACTGGTTAGAGATGAACCTGTAGCAGGTAGACAGGGCGGGGGTAGATGGTAGACTAAAGTGGTGAGATGAACACTTTGTCACTCAGACGGTAAAGTGCCGTACATCTCAAGGGTTCCCGACAGCACTTTACAGTTTATATTGCAGCTTAACATATTCTGCTGGAAACCCTGGTCTCTGATGCCCTCTGGTCTCCCAGGTATAAATCCTGGAGCTGCTGCTGTATCCAGACCTTCGACTTCAACGCCTTCCTGGACCAGAAGGGCTGCAGCACAGGGACACATCGTTGGATCGCCAAACAGGTAGGCTGTTTACCTGAACAGTCGGTAAATAATATATTCATGTATGTATGTATGTATGTATGTATGTATGTATGTATGTATGTATGTATGTAAAATGACTAGAATTAAACTAAGTATATTCTCCAATAATATTTTCTGCAATGTTGTGTCAAAATATGTTCACAGGACAAGAAAAAGGTGGCGTGCCGGCAAGATTGGCACCAGACTGCAGATACAGTGTTTGTGACAGTCTACGCCAAAAACGCAAATCCAGAATTCTCCTTTGTAGAAGCCAACCGTACAATAGTAGGTTGCACATACTCATTTACTCTTGTTTTACAATGTCTCATGCACCTTATTAACATCTAAATCTTAAAGCCATATTCAAACTCTGCAATCCCTGACCCTGGAAGTGGTCAAGAGCCTTAATCTTCTTATTGCTCCGTCCAGGGAATGGATCCCATAAGCGGTGTCAGCACTCTATCATTCTGTCTCTCCATAGATCAGGTGCGACATCCAGTTTGAAAACAACAAGGTGTACAAAAAGGAGTTCCACCTATGGGGAGTAAGTAAATCACTCTCTACATCCAATCACCTACACCCAATCACCAGCCAGCTTAATGGAGTTGAGCTTGCTTATTAACTAGTCTCCGACACCCGCTCAGCAGCTAGCCTTAAGTACACTAACGCTCGCTCGTAAAATACATGCTACACTTGCTCCTCGGCTGGCATGTGTTGGCCTGCTCATAAGCTGTTATAGCCGTCCCCAAGCTAGCTTAATGTACTTAAGTTGCACATAGACTACTCTCTACACCCACTGACCAGCAAGCTAAATGTAGGATGCGCAGAGATAACGGCCTATTTGCAGATATCAACAAATCGTCTTTTTGCATCCATAGTGGTAAACTACATTCATATCACTATAAGAAAAGTTATATGTCATTGTTCATTCATCGCTAGCAGCCACTGTGATACATAAATATAGGTTGCTTTTGAAAACATGACATGTGCAGTTGTATTGCATCAGTTTCGTTTTGAATAACCATTTTCTTCAAAGGAGTGATAGCATACTTTTTAATCGTTTTTCTAACAGGCTACAGATAAGTAGGTAGTGGATGGGGGCCTCTCGCTCATGGATGCCCAAGGGCTATATCTATCTTTCTATATAGATAGAGATATAGATAGATGGGTAGATATATAGATCTCTCACTCACTCATCCACCCTTCTCTTCCTTCGCCCACCACCAGGTGGTGGATGTGAAGCACAGCAAGGTAAGCATGGTTCCCTCCAAGGTGGAGATCTCGCTTCGCAAGGCCAACACCGTCTCCTGGGGCAAGCTGGAGGATCCCAACTTCAAGGCCCCGCCCGAGCCAATCAACACGGAGTCCTTCGGCGTAACGGCAGAGGCCCCGCCCCCTGAGTGGGACATCGAAGACGACGACATCAGCGACTCGGACGACGAGTGGAAATACGACAAGCCCCCGAAGAAGTCGCCGTGGGGGGAGGAGGGGGAGGAGGAGGTGAAGAAAGAGGGGGAGGAGGGGGAGAAGAAGAAGGAGGAGAAGGAGGGGAAGGAGGAGGAGAAGAAGGAGGGGGAGATGGAGGGGGAGAAGAAGGAGGTAACGGAGGAGGAGGAGGAGGACAGTTTTTATGACGACCTGCCCCCGCTGGATGACTGAGGAACTGCAGTCTACTCACACACTTCTCGAAAAACATACAAACAAACATTATTAAACATGAGACAGAACCTGCCCAGACAAAATCGTCCACATTGTCGATGATGTTTCAAAAGGTCTTGCTTTTATTTAACAGTGATGGGGAGATTGTTTTTGATTGATTGCTAATTATCTTAAAGGCCTAATATGTAACATTTTCACATTAAAATATCTACAAACGACGAGACCTATGCTATACATTTTGTTAAATTGTGTACCTACATTATCCAACTGATTTATGATTATTCATTAACACTCTGTTAATGAATAATCAATCTGGAGACCTGGGTTCAATTCCTGAGGATGTTAGTTTCCTTCAGATCATAATGAAGCTTTTAAGCGTAATGATATGTCTATTGTACCGTCATTTATAACCTGGGACAATATACATTTGTCAACCTCTGTGGGGAAGAGGAGCAAGCTGTTGGCTTGCTTAATAGAAAAAATTAATATTAAAATATTAATTTTTGCTATTTATATCTTAATAGCAAAAATTATGAACATGGAGAAATAAAATGTACACTACAAAGGGGTTCGAGTCCCGCTGATAAACTTCAATGAAATTCACTGTTACATTGTCATTGATCATTCATTATTGATCATTCATCCTGTCTCAGTAGGGCAGTGGAGTGAACTGTTGGATAACACTCTGGAGATAACAACACGTTCTCCAATTAAACACAGCGCTATATATATCAGCTGTTCAGATAGACGGGGGGCGTTCAACAACCCTACAGTTCACAGGTGTTTGTGAATGGAATAATGTTGCACAAACGTATCGTCAACGTACTTGAGATAAAGTAAATGTATAACCTCCATAAATGTTCTGGTTGGCGTCTTGGTGGTGCAGCGGTAAGGGTTAACACTCTGTAGACTCAGGTTCGAGTCCCCGCTCACACGGCCACCAAGAAGGGGGAACCCCCTTTCAGCAACCTTTTCAACATGCAGTGCCAGTTTGACATTTTCTCGTTAATGAGTGTGCCTTAAGCAACAATATATTAAAAATTAAGCTGAATTATGACACATCGACCAAAAACATTTCCCGAAGACCTGGAATGGTACTATTTCATATATATATAGTCCACAATCATGCATCAACATTTAAAATGTTTTTTTGGTTGTTATATTTGCAACATGGGCTTACAAATTATAAACCCAAATTATAATAATTATTAGGAAATGCCAAAAGATATGTCCCATCTTAAAACACCATTTTCAAAACTCATTCAAAAACATATTTCTACTGTGAGAAATGTAAAAAACGAGAATAAATGAGAATGTTGGAACCATCCACATTAATTTCTTTAAGACATGTACAGCTTTGCAAAACCATGTGAAGGCGATGCATACAGGCCACTTGCAACAATATTTTAAATATTTTCTTCTCTATTACTCACAACATAGGTTTAAAAACTATTAATTGCTCCCATTTCAGAACACTGCTTTCTGTAACTAATTTAAACATATTTGCACTGGGAGGAAATGCCCAAAGCAGCAAGTGCAAAAAAAATTCGGTAATAAGGATTATGCTGCCGCATTGTGCTGGATAGCCTGATTTCATATTTTACATTATATTCATAGAATATTCACATTATATTCATGGTCACCGCCTGCCATCACGTTTTGTCATTTTGGCACAAATCTAATGATTGGTGTTTTGTACTGCAACAATCAGCTGATTTACATGAGCATTTTACTCAGGAGAGATGTGTTCTAAAAATATTAAATGTATAAATAAATACACACTACAATAAGACCACAAGGACAACAATTGCCTTTTCAGCTTTCAATTGGCTTAAAATTAAGGCCTAATGATGTAACACAAAAAGCACACAAACAAACGTCCTCAGTGAGAGAAGCCAGTACTTTGAGACGTCAATACTTCATTTAATCTTTAATTGTTGACTTTGTCTTTGTTACACACTGCACACAATAACACGATATAACACCTGGCAACGTACACAGTCGTGCAACATCAACTTTTCCTTCCCCCTAGTACTGGTCAACACGTTCTCCAATTAAACACAGCGCTATATATATCAGCTGTTCGGATAGACGGGGGGCGTTCAACAACCCTACAGTTCACAGGTGTTTGTGAATGGAATAATGTTGCACAAACGTATCGTCAAACTTCCACCGGTCCAGGGGCTGTTTGTTTGTTTGTTTATTTGTTTGATTTTTCGCTCCGTTTTTTTTTTATATTTATATTTTACTCCACACATTTTGGAGAATTTGGTTTTTAGTAAACAAAACGGCATTAATAAATACAGAAAATATCTTAATAGCAAAAATTATGAACATGGAGAAATAAAATGTACATAAGTTTGATGAAAGGAAATAAACTGAATTAAAGGCCTAAACTTTTTACATTCAAGAGTTGCCTGTGATTTGGAGTAAGGATCACAATGGATTAAGCTGAAAGCTAACAGTAACCAAACAAACAAATAAAAGTGGTTTAAAATAATCCTACATCTGATTTTAAGAGGCTTTTTTTCTAAAGATCTTTGTTTCTAAAGTTTACTTGAAGATGTGCAATAAACGTATGCAGGTACATTCATGAAATATCAGTCATAGTTATTGACAATAACCAAAATTGTACAGTAGGACAGGTTGCCCATTTCCTATCTTAGGAAACTAATGTTTTTTACGCAAAGTAGCGTGACAATATTGGTAAAGCTCTGAAAATACAAAAAGTATCGAAATTATTATATGGCTCACCTGAATACAAGAGTTACAACTAAACCGTCTTAATGCTGAAATGGTATTTCAACAGCAGCAAGTAAAGATGTTTGACATTCAAACCTACAATCCGTAAATGTATGCCGTGATTTTGCCGATTTGGTAGATAATAATATTTTGAAGATAATGAGATATTTGATTTAAAGTTTTCCAGTCTTGCTATGCATTTTGGGTAACTTGTTGCCAATGCCACGGCATGTTGCTATGACTACTTGACAACACACCGACTATAACCTTTATTTCCAAGTTATTTATGATAGCCGTAAATAAAGACAATTAATTTGGTTTTTGGTTTCCCAGTTGTGTATAGTTTGGTTCTTTAAATATGTCAAACCATTAATTTAAAAGAGATGCAACAGATAAATGGTCTTAGTTTACTTGATAACATTGCTAACGAAATTTCAGTAACAAGAAAAGTAAGACATTGTCATGTTTATGCCACTATGGTTTGTAAAACAATACTAATACCCCTTTAAGATGATTTAAGACGTCCATTATAAACAAAAACAGTAGCAATGGGTATTTGAAATCATGTTTACCGTGATAGAAAGAAGTTGGTTCTGGGCAACAGTTATGGATTGTAGGTTAGAATTATGTAGGAGTAAAATATAAATATACTCACTGGAGTAAAATGGGATATTTTAAGCTTGAAGATAAGTTATAATAAAAGAAATGGGTGTACAGCCTCTGATTAAATTAATATATTCCTAAATATTTATACATCTCTCTCTCATTCATATATATATAATTATTTTTTTATCAGCACATTTATCATAAATAGATTAAATTGTTTTTGTAATCCTTAAATCTGAATGAAAAAAACACTTGTAACCCTAAAGAAACAAAGACACAAATCCTTTTTAGTTTCATCCCTTAAGTTTGCTTCTTCGTAAAGTGCAAAGCAGACACAGTAAACGTTTAAATATACAGTTCCCTCACACACACACACACACACACACACACACACACACACACACACAGCTGACACACACACACACATACACACACACACGCACACACACAAACCTCAACTGGACACTAAACTTGGCACTAATCTCGAAATACAAAGATGTAAAGTTGCTATGGATACGGTATCCATGACGACTTCGCCAGAACATCTTAAACGTTGAACAGCAATCAGTTCATCATCCAAATAGTATTTAACTATCATTCTCACATTTACTACTGCATGTTTTACAATACATTTCGTCCTTATTTTTCCTTATATCTGTGCAATGAAATGACTAAGAATGTTGTTGTGCAATCCATAAAGTCATAAGTTAAAATTGTTAAAATTAGCAAAGCAAATCTTATCTCCTAATATAGGTGCTGTTGTGTGCCAGAGAGGTGGAGTTACATGTGACGATCAGAAAGATCAAAGTGTTTTTCATTCTTTTCAGTTGCCTGTAGAGAAGACCAATATCATTAACGGCATGGTGACTTGTAAAACCACTGCAGGAAATCTGAATCCCTGCTCAGCTAGCGCAGCTAATCACTTATCACAGATCAGAAAATCAGTTGGAATATAGTTTGTTTTAAAAGTAAAGTACATTTACGCTATTTTTTTTTACGCACACCAACCCAAATTTACAAAACTAGTAATTGAAGCTAGATAGGAAAAAAAACAATTTCTTCAACTTTTACTTTCTAAAAAAAAATGAAACACAGTACAGGAGTTTCAAACAATTGCAAATCCTCCTAACAGGTTAACCAGTTAAATATAATTTCTTTTAATTAAAATTCTATTCAATATATTATCTTATTAATAGTTTATGGTCCTAAAATGCAGAGTTTTAAATATGGGAAGGGGGGCACGTAGGAAGAGCCTATAGCATGAAGTAACATTATATTTTCACGTCACGTCATGTCAAAATATATAACTCCCCTGGGTGCAGGTCCCCACCCCTCTGGCACTTAGTAGTAGAAAACAAACAGAATTACTAAATAATTTAAGATGTCCATGAAAAGATTTCGAAAACCAATGACCAGCAAGGCCTAAATCGCAGACGAGGTAACTTTGGTCAAGTACGACGGTTGCATGCAGGGATTCCAAGTAAAAAGAAAGGCGGTAAAAAGCGACAACGAGACTAATTGATTACCCAGCTATTGATTACCAGCGGCGCTATTGGCAGGAGAGTTTGATGGCTAATGTTTTTGCATAAGAGAGTCTAAAGATGGGCGAGTTTATACCTCAGAGGCAGTGCAATAGAAGATCCAATCACGCGTCATATCATAATCATACAATATGTTAATTAAGACAACCATGAGCAAGTTTAAAGAAAGAGTTAAAAGAAGTTAAAATAAGTCGATATGTTTCATCTTTGAGGCTTCTTCATCTGTTTTCACGTAGCAGAACGTCCACTTTCTCCAGTGTCATATAAATCCAGTGTTGTCTTCCAGTTCGTAAAACCACAAACGTGGTTACGAATTTTGTATTTTTCCGAAGTGTGACGCAAACTGAAAAACGTTGTACTGATGCGATAACAAAGAAGGTTTACACTGAGTTAAGTGAAAAAAGGTAAATCCTATGTTAAGGCTGGATACTAGTACTTTACAGCGAGAGTTTGTATTTTTTTGCAGCGTAGCTGTATAGCTTTGGCCCACGAGATTCACACAGCGGCCAGAAGCGGGCCGCATCAAAACCACACACAGTGGGACCCTCTGTAAAACATTTTCATTATCATTTTTCAGAAATTAAATACGAGTCCACATGAATACATTCCTCGATATAACATATATTTTTTACGCAACATTTAAGATATTCTCCAGCTCTTGGTGATGATATCAATAAAGTTCTTCCTTTTTTCCGTTTCGTATTGTTGTATAATTGTCATTTTCAGTGGTTCCTACGGTGACGAGAACATTCAGTTAAATAAATTGTCGTAAAACTATTCAACAAAAAGAGCGGGAAAAAATGTCCAAAAGGCTGTTCAACAACTTTTTAAGCCGTACCCCCATTTTCAAAAGAGAGGGGGCGGGGCCAAGCAGGGTAAACACGACCAATGACAGAAAGCCAGCAGTGATGATGCAATGTGCCTCATCAAATCATATCGAATCAAAAAGGCTCTTTCCTGGTTGCCGGCCGGTTTGCGTCGGCTGAAAGAGGAGGAAGAGGAGCCAGACTCGTGGATCATGGGACTCCCCTAACAACGTCCGTCCCATGTGCAGGATGACCTCCAGGGGCCCCTCCCAGCGGGCGGTCGTCATGGCAACAGGAGGTACCTCTAGAGCGCTCGTTAACGCCTCGTTAAGAGTCGGCCTCGCCTGCTTTGGAGTCCCAAACACCTGCCGTAGAAAAGGATTATTTAAATTTTCATCTAATCCAATCCAGTTCAATCGATCTAATGCATTTTACAATAATCTAATCCCATTCAATTTGATGTAATCAACAAACAAATTTCTCCTACGGGGGATTAATAAAGTTGTATCTAATCTAATTTAATACATTTGATATAATACAATCAAACTAATGTTACAATAAAATCGACTATTCTCACATAGCACCATTTAATCTCAACCAATCCTACCTGATATATCGAATATTTAATTATGATTTAATCAAATCCAAGATAATTAATGTGAAATATGAAATATTGAAGCGTTTCAACATAGTGACAGCAGTCTAAGGAACATAAACATGTAGAGTGACTCTCACCCGAGAGCGAGCTGTTGGACTTCTGCTTGTGGAGCTTCTCTCTGTCCTTCTTCACTTTGGGCAGGATCTTGAGCTTCATACTGCTGCTCTTACTGCTGCCTCGCACAGAGTCCTGGGGAGAGAGAGAGAGATAAGGAGAGAGACAGAGAGAGAGCAAGAGAGAGAGAGATTGGAACCGCCAACCCTTGACCAGCCCAAGGGTTGGTGAGAACAGAACAGTGGTACTGCCAGGCTTTGGACACCTTACTGCCCAAGGATTAGAACTCAACTTCTTAAAATTTCTGTGCATCTGCTTTGACAAACGTTACTAAGGCTGGCCCAAATACATAATTTCCAGCTTCTGATAATCTAAAAAATAAATAAATAAATAACTGAAATCAAAGTGCGTCTCTTTCCCTGCATGAATCGGACTGAGCAGAATCGCATTTATATCAAGTGCTTGTTTTCTTCCTTTTCCTTTCTAAAGTGTTATTTTAAAAACGTTTAACGCAAAAGACTACAATATCACGTATGCTTGCTGCGTGGATACCCAATAAACATCTGCCTGTAATATCCATGTCGCAGTGAATGTATTTGCGTCCAAACTACTAATACCTTGTCATAAGTAGTAAGTGTTAGTAAAAAAAATATGTTATTAGTTGTTAAGAGACTTTTCAGAACTTTAAAATGTGTGTGTCAGCAATCTCCCACTGCCCGATTTGCAAGCCGAAGTTGGCTCGCGGGCCAGAGGTTGGAAACCAATGGTTTTAGTACCCTACAGCCATACACACAGCAGACCTACCTCCTCGGAGCACTGCATGAGGGGGCAGATCCAGTGGATGTCATCCAGCTTGTGGAGCTCCGTGCTCAGGCTGTTCAGCGTGGTCTGGAGCTCCACCTCCTCAGGGGAGTCAACCTGAGGAGGAGGAGGAGCAGAGAGAGAGTGAGGAGGAGGAAGAGTGAGGAGCAGAGAGAGAGAGGGGAGGGGAGGAGAGATGAAGGGGAGGAGAGGGATGAAGGAGAGGAGAGAGAGAGTGAGGAGGGGTGAGCGAGAGTGAGGAGCAGAGAGATAGAGAGGAGGGGGGGAGAGATGAATGAGCGGAGAGGGAGAGATGATGAGAGTAGAGGCAGATCAAGAGAGAGAAACGCAGAGAGAGATTAATGCCCAACCCTTACCCTACAAAGTTAACAAATCATAGCACATAAAATCACGTAAACAAAAATAACAGCCCTTCGTTAGTCAAACATGGGCAGTAGCTAAAGCATGCAGTCCTACTGTCTCCTTAGCGTGTGATTGGCTCACCAGTAGTTTTCCGTCCAGTAGCATTCTGGTCTCCGCCTTCAGCACCTTGCTGCTGTTGACTATTTCCACCGCTGTGCTGCGGGTCAGACCCTTGGAGACAGACACACACATAAACATCTATACACATGTACACAAACACATGCCACCACCTCTGTGCCTAGCATTGTCCGTCAATACATTTGTCCATCCATCGTAACCAACTCATATATATGTCTAGCATGATGGATGCTAGACATGTATATGAGTTGGTTACATCCTCTTGGCAATTATTTATCTCTGTCCACTCGTCCACCTCTCTATCATCCGTCTATCTGTCCATCCATCCAACTTTCTATTGATCAATCCATGCATCCCTCCATCCATCTACTAGCTGGATACGATATACCAATCTCTTTCTTCATCCATCCATCTCTGCTTCCATCCATCATCCATCCATCTACATTACATATTACACATTAATACTAAATTTCCCATTTTTATATTCCATGTACAGTATTCCATTTCATTTACAGTTATTATTATATTTGTATTTTATTCTTATTATTTCATGCCCGGTATTTTATTTTGCTTACAGCTATTATTATTATACTTATACTTTATTCTAATTATTTCATGTCAAGTTTGTGTTTTCTTACACTTTTTATTTTTATACTGCAGTGTTGAAGGAGGCTCCAGTGACTGCTGCTGTAATTGTTGTGCTCATGACAATAACCCTTCCTGAATCTTGAATCTCCCATGATGCCCTGATCCTACCTCGGGGCTCGAGGGCTTGGAGGGGAAGGCCTCGCTGAGCACCAGGGCCGTGGCGTTGACGGCGTGCGCTAGCTCCTGCTCCACTAGCTTGTGGCTCTTAGCTGCCTCGCGGATCCTGAGGAAGGTCGTCATGGAAACAACACTGTCAGGATTCTAGAACCGGAGACGAGCGTTCTAGGATGCGTACTAGAGTTTTAGAGATATATTTTTGGCTATGATAGTGAACTACAACTGTACACACACACACACACACACATTTATATATTCTTTATTGGGACCTTCCCTGGTAATGATTGCGTATCAGTGTGTACACTAACACAAACTCACAGAAACAGATAAGTATGTGTGTGTTTGTGTGTGTTTCCTTAGTGTTTGTGGGGAACTTACAAGGTGATAAATCTGTGTGTGTGTGTGTGTGTGTGTGTGTGTGTGTGTGTGTGTGTTGTTCTCAGTGTTTGTGGGGACCTTAATTGTTTGATTAGTGTGTGCCTGTGCTTGTTGTCCTCAGTGCTTGCGGGGACCTTACTTGATGATGAGGGTGTCGGCCACGTTGCCCAGCTGCTGCACCTGAGCACACTCCTCCTCCGTTAGGTACTCCATGGACTGCTGGGAGTTAAGGCGGGGCCTAACCGACCGGTAGCTGTCAATCTTCCTCTTGTCCTCCCACGACTTCAGCGCGCCCTCAAACGCCTGGGTTTGAGGAAAATGTTCAGTTTGCGTTCAGCCGGCACCTCGTTACACATCGTGCCGTCACTCCCTGAGCTGCTGCCCTTCACTTTTACCCCAATATTGTAAAATCTTTGATTACAATTTATGAACAATTTGGTTAGATGTGAACCCTTTTTAGAAATGTTCATAGGAAGTTGTTCTACAATTTGTATTGAAATGTGGTTGCCTTTTCTTCCAGAGATGAAAACAGGAGCCAAAACCAAAATATATAGATAAGGTCAATAGAGAAACATGGTCAGTCTTAACGCAAACATAGACTTTATAGTGATGTGTAAGGTTGAGCGTTTCACCAGTGAGAACTTGGGAGACTTCAGAATTTAAAATACTCCCTAACATTGTTCTTTAAATTCTACTGGCTGTTCAACTGTGTAGCACCGGCTAGGGTTAAGGGAGAGCCGATAGTATGATTCTTGTAAACAAAGAGAGAGGCACGGGCTGGCCTGCGTTTATTATATCAGGATGTGATTTTATTCATAACATCACTCTGGATCAACACTGACTACAGATATGTCCCGGTTATTTTACACTAAGCGCTAGTATAAATCTGTGACTTCAAAATGGATCTTAACTAACTAAATAACTGGGTTATTATCTTAATCACGCCATATTCTTACGTAAACTGTTAACATCCAACCCCGAACAATAAGGCAATCTGCACGAGTGTAAACATGATCAGGGATTACTCCTGGCGAATGCTATAACGTAACCACGGCGACGGAGGAGTCAAGAGGCACCCGCTGGGTGAGCGGACGAAGAACACAAAGAAGAAAACACCGACGTATGGAGACACAGATGGTTAGAAAGACAGACGGACATGAAGGACAGAAAGACAAACAGTCAGATGATAAGAAAAACTAGAGAAGGATGGACTCACAGGTAAACCAAACTGACAGATACACAGACAGACAGACAGACAGAGAGAGAAAGAAGTAGCGAGAGCAAAAGACTGACAGACGGACAGATGACTTCACAGACAGACAGACAGATGCAATCACAGACACAGACAGAATCACATACAGAGAGACAGATGGAATCACAGACACACAGACAGACATACGGAATCACAGACAGACAGACAGACAGAAGGAATCACAGACACACAGACAGATGGAATCACATAAAGACAGACAGACAGACAATTGGAATCACAGACAGACAGACAGACAGAGAGAAGCAATCACAGACACACAGACATACAGACAGATGGAATCACATACAGACAGACAGACAGACAGACAGACAATTGGAATCACAGACAGACAGACAGACAGAGAGAAGCAATCACCGACACACAGACAGACAGACAGATGGAATCACAGACAGACAGACAGGTGTTGCGGTGTCACTGACCCGGTCCCGTGTCAGCATCTGGGCGCGGTTCTTGTGGATGATCTTGACGATGCCGGGGGGCTGGACCCAGGCTTCCCCGTCCACCTGCACCGGGACCCCCTCGTCCCCCAGGATGGTGATCTTCACCTGCCGACACTGGAGCACCACAGAGAACCGGTTACAACAGGCTGCATCCACACTGGACCAGGCAGAACTAGGTACAACCAGCTAGAACCCCGCTGAACAAGGTAGAACCAGCTAGAACTAGTAACAACCAGCTAGAACCCCGCTGAACAAGGTAGAACCAGCTAGAACTAGTTTCAACCAGCTAGAACCACATAGAATCAGCTAGAACGAGTTAGAACCAGGTAGAACCAGTTCAAACCAAGTAAAAAAAATTAGAACACGGAACCAATTCGAAGCACAGACAACCAGTAAGGTGCATGTCTCCACCAGGCGTAGCATATCCATGTGTATGTCTATACATATGTGTGTACGTGTAGGTGTACAGTAGGTACCTGTGCTATGCGGTGGTGCTGCAGGTTGATGACGCGGGACACGGCCATCTGCATGCTCCCGAACACGGCCACCACCTCCAGCTTCTTGTCGTCGAACGACGGAGCGCCAAAGTTCTGCACCCACGCATCCCACATTCAGATTATACGTAACACACTGCATACATCAGTGCACGTGTGTGCATATGTGTTTAAATATACAAACACAAAAATATGTTCATTCATGTTCATGAATATAAGAACTGTTACGAGCCCACATTAAAATCGTGTGAACAACTAACATAATAACTCAAAGAAACTGATTTTCTGGGAAGAAAACGTTTTGGTTTATTTCTTTTCCATATATCGGACAGAATGAGAGGGTTGCCACAAAAACAGAAAAGAAAGCAACCGCTCCCACCATAAAACAAAAGATCCAAGATCAACAATAATACATACGGATTTGAACAAATGGGTTCTGGTTTAACAAAAGAAAAAGTGCGACCAGCCAGCGTCTGCCATGTCGAGGGTGTGAGAGGAAAAGAGAGAGCCATCTTAGAAGTAGGCAGGTTTATATACTTGGGAGGGCCGGCCTTTTCAATAAGTCACTGCAAGGTAACGCCCAGTCTCCTCCTACCAGGAACAAGGAGGCAGGACCCGTAACAGAACCTGTGTGTGTGGTCAAACCTGTGTGTATACTACATGCGTGTGTGTGATACGTGTGTAGGTGAACGTCTGTGGGTTCTCACGTTGTCCTCCTTGGTGCCCCCCCAGAAGTTGATGCCCCCCGCATAGCTGGGGATGTTGAGCACGGCCAGACCCTGGAGACTGGGGAGGGACATGGACACCCCGTCACACTGGAGAGAGAGGGGGCGAGAGACGATGTTGGCAAATGATGCACACGTAGCACACTTGTTGCAGTAACATACAGTGGGGCAAAAAAGTATTTAGTCAGCCACCAATTGTGCAAGTTCTCCCACTTAAAAAGATGAGAGAGGCCTGTAATTTTCATCACAGGTATACCTCAGCTATGAGACAAAATGAAAAAAAAAAATCTAGAAAATCACATTGCCTGATTTTTAAAGAATTTATTTGCAAATTATGGTGGAAAATAAGTATTTGGTCAAGAACAAAAGGTCATCTCAATACTTTGTTACATGCCCTTTGTTGGCAATGACAGAGGTCAAACGTTTTCTGTAAGTCTTTACAAGGTTTTCACACACTGCTGCTGGTATTTTGGCCCATTCCTCCATGCAGATCTCCTCTAGAGCAGTGATGTTTTTGGGCCTTCGCTGGGCAACACAGACTTTCAACTTCCTCCAAAGATTTTCTATGGGGTTGAGATCTGGAGACTGGCTAGGCCACTCCAGGACCTTGAAATGCTTCTTACGAAGCCACTCCTTCGTTGCCCGGGCGGTGTGTTTGGGGTCATTGTCATGCTTAAAGACCCTTCATCTTCAGTGCCCTTGCTGATGGAAGGAGGTTTTCACTCAAAATCTCACGATACATGGCCCCATTCATTCTTTCCGTCACACGGATCAGACGTCCTGGTCCCTTGGCAGAAAAACAGCCCCAAAGCATGATGTTTCCACCCCCATGCTTCACTGTAGGTATGGTGTTCTTTGAATGCAACTCAGCATTCTTTCTCCTCCAAACACGACGAGTTGAGTTTTTACCCAAAAGTTATATTTTGGTTTCATCTGACCATATGACATTCTCCCAATGCTGTTCTGGATCATCCAAATGCTCTCTAGCAAACTTCAAACGGGCCCGGACATGCACTGGCTTTAGCAGGGGGACACGTCTGGCACTGCAGGATTTGAGTCCCTGGCGGCGTAGTGTGTTAGTGATGGTAGCCTTTGTTACTTTGGTCCCAGCTCTCTGGAGGTCATTCACTAGGTCCCCCCGTGTGGTTCTGGGATTTTTGTTCACCGTTCTTGTGATCATTTTGACCCCACAGGGTGAGATCTTGCGTGGAGCCCCAGATCGAGGGAGATTATCAGTGGTCTTGTATGTATTCCATTTCCTAATAATTGCTCCCACAGTTGATTTCTTCACACCAAGCTGCTTACCTATTGCAGATTCAGACTTCCCAGCCTGGTGCAGGTCTACAATTGTGTTTCTGGTGTCCTTTGACAGCTCTTTGGTCTTGGCCATAGTGGAGTTTGGAGTGTGACTGTTTGAGGTTGTGGACAGGTGTCTTTTATACTGATAAGGAGTTCAAACAGGTCCCATTAATACAGGTAATGAGTGGAGGACAGAGGAGCCTCTTAAAGAAGAAGTTACAGGTCTGTGACAGCCAGAAATCTTGCTGGTTTGTAGGTGACCAAATACTTATTTTCCACCATCATTTGCAAATAAATTCTTAAAAAATCAGACAATGTGATTTTCTGGATTTTTTTTTCATTTTGTCTCTCATAGCTGAGGTTTACCTATGATGAAAATTACAGGCCTCTCTCGTCTTTTTAAGTGGGAGAACTTGCACAATTGGTGGCTGACTAAATACTTTTTTGCCCCACTGTATGTAGCAAGTTGCTGATTGTGTGTGTGTGTGTGTGTGTGTGTGTGTGTGTGTGTGTGTGTGTGTGTGTGTGTGTGTGTGTGTGTGTGTGTGTGTGTGTGTACCTCTAGTTGGACCCTCTGCTCCAGGTTCTTGTAGGTCTTCTGGACCAGTTCCTTCGTCCCCAGCACTCCGTACCACATCATGTTCTTAGTGCGACTACTGCAGGGCGAGAGACATAGACACACAGCAGGGTGAGAGAGAGAGAGAGAGAGAGAGAGAGAGAGAGAGAGAGAGAGAGAGAGAGAGAGAGAGAGAGAGAGAGAGAGAGAGAGGGAGAGAGAGACACAGAGCAGAGACAGACACACAGTGAGAATATGGATTCATAATTGTGTGTCTGTTGTGTATCCTTTGATGTATCTGTATGGCTGTGTATTGCGTGTATATTGCGTCTTGCCTGCATTTCTTGGGGTGTTCGTCCCTCTTGTTGTTGAACTCCAGGGAGATCTTAGCATCCAGCCCGATCCCAAAATAGTTGTTCATCACACACTTCTCTGAACACTGGCTGCAGACCCACACAAACACACGCACACAATGAAATGGGACCCCTAACACAAATCAGAGAACCCTTGGCACTGAAATCCAACCATCCCCACCAACGAAGCCACTTTCACACAGGCTTTCCCTTCAAATCTCACAATCCCCTCAATTCAGAAAACTTTTACTTTGAAATCGTCATTCGGCTAGCAATAAGAGTACTTTTATTTTGTAGGGCTCGGACCCAGACTTACACAGCGTCGTCGTTGAAGAAGCTGACTGTGTTGAGACTTTCGGGCTTCTCCAGAAGGATGGTGGAGGAGGGGCTCAGGCCGCCCTGACCTGCACACAGGAGGAAAGGGTCAATGAGGTCATCCATCATGTCATCATCTCATTTCAAATGGAACTTTATTCAAATCTGTGCACCGAGAACTTTCTCAACAAAATGCAAAACAGGACACCTTTGCAAATTATAACAATACGCGTGTATATTATGTATGTATAACTTCAAACGTAACATAAAGTATGATCTTCTGTAGTTTTGCAGCCGCTTCACACTCTTGGCTACTTATGTAACACTAAATCTAAAAAGTGTTCTATAAATTCCTGAATCCAAAACCCAGTGAGTCATATTCTGCACCCAACATGGCTCTCCTCTGCACACTACGTCTTCTGGAAGTAGGCCACAAAACAGGCGTGGAAAATTACCACAATGAGCATGCGGTATTCACTCAGGCCTGGACGTATATACACACGCAGGCCACCAGGGGCGCTGGTACAGTTAAATCAATAAGACGTGTTTGATTCAGGCTGTTTAGTTCCAACGTCGACCACACAATGCAAAGAGGCAACGCCAACCTAAGCAGTGGTTTAGAAAATGCTAGGCATCACTTGCTTCCGCTAGTCTTATAAGGACTCACTTAAACTCATAAAGACTCACTTAAGCACTAGATAAGTCCCAAAGAGGACTAACGTAAGAAGGGATTCTAAAGGCTAGGCTAGCAAGCTAAAGCTAAAGCCAGTCTAGGAGCTAAAGCTTGTCTATTGAGGGCATAACTTTATCAGTCATTTTAAATTAGCCCCAATTGCTAATTATATTCTTCAGAGGGCCGAGAATAGGAGGACCTGGGATAGGGAGGACGGGCAGGGGTAGACTCACGCAGCTCAGAGTCCTTCATGTCCTGTTCACTGTTCTCTCTCTTCATGGAGGTAGACTGTTTCTGCAGCTTGGTGTGCTTGTTCTGCTCATCCACCACTAGCAAGCACACACACACACACACACACACATGCGCGCACACAGACACACGCACGTACACACAGACAGACCCACGCACAAGCGTACAAACACACACAAATGAATATGTGTACATATTGCTAGAGGCTTGGTACGTGGTTGACGGTGTCTGTTTAATGTGTGTGTGTGTGTGTGTGTGTGTGTTTGTGTTTTATAGCACTTCTATTGTATATAACCTTTGTTGCAACATTTACAAAGAAGTGACTCATGAGCCATTTAATTATCAGTGCTGACAAAACCTAACCAAACCACTCGTTATCTCGACGCAGCACTCTTATGCAAGAACGGCAACCTGCTTCTTGGGAGCAGTTGGAGGTTATGCATCTTGCTCAAAGACGCTTCAACACTTTCGTTTTATATCTTATCATATTATAATTTATATATGCCTCGTTGTACCATCCATATTTCAAACTGAAATGAGTGTACTTTAAATGAGAAGAACTGAAACAATATCCTCACAGGCTTAATACAGTATTGTGTATCTGACTCGCTGAGGTCATAAAAGATCCCAGGGCACTTATCGCAAAGAGTAGGGGTTTCCCCGGTGTCCATTCTAAAACTGCCCAACCAGGCTCATTCAATCTGGCCCCCTAATCATCCTCGTGTATAATTGGCTGACTCATTAATTCCCTCACTCTCCACCTCAAGCTGGTGTATGATGAGCGTTCTGGCGCAGATTGGCTGCCGTGCATCACCAAAGTGGGTGCTACACACTGGCGGTGGTTAGTGAGGTCCCCCCTTCACTGTAAAGCGTCTTTGAGTGTCCAGAAAAGCGCTATATAAATTCAATCAATTATTAATTATTGTTATCTGAAAACACCAGAGCCAGAAGAATCTAACAAGCATCCCTCCGGTAGCCAGGGCGACCAGCTTCTCCTCCTTGTTGTTGCCGTGGCTCCCGTACCTTTCTCGGCCTGCTCGATGATCTGCCGCAGGGCCTTCTTCAGGCTGTTGGCCCTCAGCATCAGCTGCTCTTTGGACCGGTACGTCTTCCCCTCCATACACCCGTCGGCGCTCTCATCGCTGGGGCTGCTGCCTCCGCCCACGCCCCCTCCGCTGCCTCCACCACCGCCCTCCAGGATGGGCACCGCACCCGCTGGCACCACCTGGAGAGAGAGGGGGAGGGAGGGAGGGAGGGAGGGAGGGAGGGAGGGAGAGGAGGAAGGGGAGGAGGACAGGGAGATGGAGAGAAGGAGGAAAGAGAGAGGTGGAAGATAGGAAGGGCAGGGAGGAGAGTGAGATAGATATGGAGGGAGAGAGATGGATGGAGAGAGAGGGACAAGAACAAACGGAGACAGGTGGGGAAGAGAGATAGAAAGAGTTGCTGCTATAAATCACAACCATGTGGACATGAGTCAAAGCTCTTTAATGCGACAATGACAATGAGGGGCGGGGCCAAGGAGGGGAGGAGCCTATGTGTACGGCTCCACCGTCTAGTTAGCCAATGAGAAGGCTTTGTGGTGTGCTGTGCTCACCTGGGCTTCAGCCTCCTCGCTCAGAGCCTTCACCAGAGAGTCCAGCTTCTCATTCAGCAGAGCACACTGGTGGAGAGAGCCAGAGACACAAGGACCGACGGACAGGGAGAGAGAGAGAATTATTACAGGAATACGGTTAGACAGTAGAACGCTAGGGGGACAGACTGACACAGAACTATGACCACTACTGTAATCTCTCTCTCTCTCTCTCTCTCTCTCTCTCTCTCTCTCTCTCTCTCTCTCTCTCTCTCTCTCTCTCTCTCTCTCTCTCTCTCTCTCTCTCTCTCTCTCTCTCTCTCTCTCTCTCTCTCTCTCTCTCTCTCATGATCCACCTACACTGCATACTGTTACACAAGCTTTTTATATAACATGCAAGAAATGAAGACACACACACACACCTTCTTGGCCATGACGTCTGCCTCCGCTTTGTTCTCCGTGGCTCTCTCGTACGCCTTCCCCACCTCCACCACAAACTCATTCACCGTCCCACACAGAAACCTGGTCGAGAGACATAGGGACAGACAGGGGGGGAAGAGAGAGAGAGAGGGAGAGGGAGAGAGAGAGAAAGAGAGAAAGACAGACACACACACAGAGCGATAAAGAAGGAGCGAGGGAGAGTGTGAGTGGGTTATTAATTTCAATATGTTTATTTCAACAATATGGGTTAAGATGCGTAGGTTGTTTACAGATACATTTGGAAGCATGTCAAGCTCGCCAAAATAAATCGTTAATACGTTGATTAAAGAAATAAAGGGAGAGAGCGAAAAGGAGAAAAGGAGGGGAGGACAAGGGGGGGGTAAAGGATTAGAGCGGTGTGGGGGACAGAGGGAGGAGGAGTGGAGTGGACAAACATCGCAGGACGAGAGATGGAGGACCAGAGAGGAAGTGGGAGGGGAGGTAGAAAGTGAGACAGGTGTGCAGGTCTGTGCAGCATCGTTAATCTGTTACACAACGTGTCCCCCCCCGCAAGCTAAACCTACACACCAGCACCTCCTCCCTGCTCTGGCACACGCACACACACGCACGCACGCACACACGCACGCACGCACACACACACACACACACACACGCACGCATACACGCACACACGCACACACGCACGCACACACACGCACGCACGCACACACACACATGCACACACACACGCACACACGCACGCACACGCACGCACGCACACACACACACGCACGCACACACACATGCATGCACACATGCAGGCATGCACACACACACACACATACACATGCGCTTACACATTTGCACTTCTTTAGCATAGGCCTCTGCTTTGTTTTAGTTTGCATTACTATTTGAGTCATATTTGTCAGTGTATAGCCGTCTAAACACATTTGTGTGATCGAAGTTTAAGAAGGGGAAGAAATAGTTTGCACGTAAATTGTTATGTTTGTTTTTTGCTTAAGCTTTGAATTTTTTTTTCAGCTTAGGCAAATTTCCCTAAGCTGTTGGCTGAGAAGGACAATGTGGGCTTGAGCACGCTAGCTCTCCTGATGGATTAGTTTGTTTGACTTTGGGTCGGACCTACTTGGCAGAGGATATGACATCAGTGTGTTTGTCCGAGTCCAGGATCTTAGTCAGGTGGGATGCGACCGAGTCAGCATACTGAGTAATGTGAACCTGTGAGAGAGGGAGAGAGATAGATAGATAGATAGATAGATAGAGAGAGGGAGAGAGAGAGAGAGAGAGAGAGAGAGAGAGAGAGAGAGAGAGAGAGAGAAAGACAGAGACACAGAGAGAGAGAGAGAGAGAGAGAGAGAGAGAATACAATTAATATAAATGCTACATTCAAGGCATGTTATTAATCAATACAAAAGAGTCTCAACCTCCAGTGTTTTGACATCCAATAAAGACAAGTGAGATACATTGCAAGGTTTCCAATTTGAAATTCAGATTCTCAAACTGACCTGTGCGTGTGAAAACAAACTGCTATTCTGTATCAGGACGTAGCATACCTGTAGAGGGAACTCTGGGCTGTCTTCATCCTTCACCACGGGGGAAGTCTTACCAGGAACCTCGTAGGTTAACACGCTCCACCTGACAGACAGACAAACAGGGAGACGGACAGATATAAGGACAGAGAGGCAGGAAGAGGCGACATGAGATTTACATGTCATGTCGCCTCACATCAGGCTTTGCTGCATTACATAAAAGGCTAGTTCGGAACTCAACTCTAACCCCAAGACCTCTGTTTATCCACCACAGTAACACTGACCACGCCCCTATATACAAGACCACACCTCTAATAGCGTACCCCGATTTCAATATGTTATAATTGATTGTCTGAGCACAATCGAGTTGAAGTTGAGACTAGCCACACACTCATGTCTTCAGATCCACATCTACATTTCCCAATCCACTGTTGGCTGAGAATTACCTATGTATTCCTGACCACAATCCTAGAGTCCTTAGCCCCGCCTTTGATGCAATAGCCCCGCCCACTCAGCCCAAGCCCCGCCCCCTCCTGCTCCTACCGGTCCAGCATCTTGGTGGTGGCTCTCTCCAGCTTCTCCAGGATCTGCAGCAGTTGGGCGTCGTCGTCACACAGAGCCCCCCAGCCCAGCACCCGGGCCAGGTCGTTACCCGTACCCAGGGGGAGGACCCCCAACTGGCACTGAGAGAGAGAGAGAGAGAGAGAGAGAGAGAGACAGAGAAAGAGACAGAGAGAGAGTGAGAGAGAGAAGAGTGGAGAGAGGAGGGAGGGAGAGAGAGAGAGAGAGAGACAGAGAGAAAGAGAGAGAGAGAGGAGAGAGAGAGAGGAGAGAGAGAGAGGGAGGAGAGAGGAGAGAGAGAGGGAGGAGAGAGAGAGAGAGAGGAGAGATTTAATGTTAGTTAATGAAGTCATTAATATGGACACTACCAGGCTCCGACGCAGAGACAAACATAAATGACTGGCAGCAGTGTGATAACGGTTCTGGGTTACATTTAATTAATCCCCTCTAAATAGCTTGGTTGTACATTGTCTTCCCATGCTCAAGAAGTCCTGTCTCCCCTGGGGACTTTTATTGTGTAAATAAAGAGAAAGTGAAAACAAAGGCAGCAAACATTTGAGTCGTTGCGGTGGTGACTCAACGACACCAGACTGCTTTTAATTGCACCCAGGACGTTGACATTTCCAGGTTCATTAGCGGCATATTGTAAATGTTCACACTGATTTAACATGGTCGTCGTTCCTCGGGGAGGATCAGGCCGTTAATGGTCCGTGGCGTATATATTCAATTCCAAGTAACGGCTAGACAAGATCGCTAACGAGCGAGGCAATTAGCCGGTCTAATTGAATTATGTGTTAACATGTCAAGCGTCTCGTACCCTCTAGCTCTGGCGTGCTGCTAGCTCCGTGAGGGGCCTTGTGTCATGTGTCTCTGGTCAACTGTTGTCAACTGTGTCACTTGTCCTTATTCGTCCACACCTGTCCAAACCTTCCACACCTTGCTTTGTCACACATGTTCTCGATCCTCTTAGTCACCTATCCTATGTGTGCATACCTGCTCTGTTATACTTACCTGCACACACCTGACTTCACCTGCCCACACCTTTCCTCCCTTGTCTTGATCTGGGGTTTCCTGTGGACCCTTGCCCTCACACCCCCTCACCTGTTTGTGGAGGTTGAGCTTGTCGAGCTCAGAGAGCACCCAGCCCACGCTGCCATCCCCCCCACACACCAGGATGCGGAACGTGACGAACTTCTGGAAGAGACGCAGCCTGGGGAGGGACACACAGTTCTCACTAATAAGCGTTTTGTTTCTGAATTGTTTCAAAAATGTTATTTTTCAGTTTTTCGCAGTTTTGCCCTGGCAATACTGCGCAAGTAACTCCTAATATAAATTTCATTGATTTTGAAATTTGAAAACATTTGAATTGTTATTAGTTTAAATTCCAAGGGATGGAAGGAAATATTATAACTATTGTGATGTATTACTGCTACTATGAGCTACATTGATAATGTTCAGCTTGTATAGCTGAGAAGGTCCTTCAGGATGGGGTGGGAGAGGGTTCCTGCGTACCCCAGCTGTGGCCCTCCGTTCATGAGGTCAAACACCTGGGCGGGGTTCAGCAGCTGTTTGAACTTGCGGAGGAACTTGACCCCCTGGTTGTCTCCGCTCTTAGAGTTGACCAGGACCAGCAGCGGGCTGGAGCACCAGGCCGAGGTGGCCTTCCAGAAGCCTGGTGGGAAAGGCACGGGGGTGAGGAGAGGTTGCTGCGGTCAGGCTGCTGAGGAGCCACGCCTAAGAGTTTTACTCTGGCGTACAAGTAAAATAAGATGTGTTCAGAGTGTTTCTGATTCTGAATCTCAATGAAACGGGCCTTCTGCACCTAGCGGCCATCTTGTCATTACGCATTCAGTTCCACCACGCGTTGAGAACCAAGATGGCCGCCAATTAACCTTGTAAAATAGAGGTGAATTTAAGTCATTTGGTAATTAGCTGGTATATTGGGAGCACAGAAGGACATATTTGACATGTTGGTCTGTTTGAATATAATGTATTGTGTGTCCATGTGTGTATTCATCTATTTTTGTGTGTATGTACGTGGTTAGGAATCAATTTGTGTGTGTGTGTGTGCGTTCGTGTGTGTGTATGTGTGTTAGTGTTTGTGTGTGATTCAATTTGTGTGTAATATTATTTTTGTGTGTTTGTGTGTACGATGATATTTGATTGTGTGTGTGTATGTATGATGATATTCGTGTGTGTATGATGATATTTGTGTGTGTGTGTGTGTAAGATGATATTTGTGTGTGTATGATGATATTTGTGTGTGTTTGTGTGTGTATGATATTGTTTTTGTTTGTGTGTGTGTATGATGCTATTTGTTTGTGTATGATGATATTTGTGTGTGTGTGTGTGTGTGTGTGTGAGTATGTGTGTATGTATGTGTGTGCATGCGTGCGTGCGTGCGTGTGTGTGTTACCGTCTGAGTCGATGCTGTTGAGGGTCGTTGGGGGGATGATGGAGACACGACACTGACCCAGAGGACACACCTTCCCCATCTGGTCCTTACAACTGTTATGTACCTATACACACACACACACACACACACACATGCGCACACACACACACACATCAGCTTGGTATTTGCAGAGGTCATTTGAAGGACATTGGGTTTCAGTATGCAGAGATCCGTTTCGCCATCCCAGAAGATTAAATACCATGGTAACCAGACTTTGGTGTGTGTGGTTGCCAACCAGACTCTGATGTCTGTGAGTGCGTGTGTGGACTGTCTAACTGTATGTGTCTAAATATGTATATACCATGTGACTTCCACCAGGGAACCCTCCAGTCCTCTGTGTGTATAAACTTTATGCATGTAAATATATATGTTATAAAATAGCATATGTATGTATACCAACTCATGATGGTCTTGAACCAGAGACACCTCTGTGTGTACATACTGTACATATATACACCATCTATCTATCTGTCTGTCTGTCTGTCTGTCTGTCTGTCTGTCTGTCTGTCTGTCTGTCTGTCTGTCTGTCTGTCTGTCTGTCTGTCTGTCTGTCTGTCTGTCTGTCTGTCTGTCTGTCTGTCTGTCTGTCTGTCTGTCTGTCTGTCTGTCTGTCTCTCCATCCATCCATCCATCCATCCATCCATCCATCCATCCATCCATCCATCCATCCATCCATCCACCCATCCATCCATCCATCCATCCATCCATCCATCCATCCATCCATCCATCCACCCATCCATCCATCCATCCATCCATCCATCCATCCATCCATATACACATGTCTTTGTAACTCACGATGGTCTTGCACCAGAGACACCTCCAGTCCTGCAGGCGGCGCACGCTGCCACAGTTGCGGTCACACACCACACAGCGGGCGCTGACCGGGAGGTTACCCTCCAGCCACTGGTGGGGCATGGGCACCTGGGGGGGGGTCAGAAACAAGGTCACGTCAATATACTTTTGTTGCTAATCCCTTTTCGGACCAAGAGACCCTTTTGTTCAATAATGCAATGTTGTACTTTACAGCTTGAAAGAGCTCAACTCAAAGCTAGGCTAATGAGTTATGCTTAAGTGAGGATATAAGCTTAGGCTAATATCTGCTAATCTATGAGCTTCAGGCTAATAGCAAATCTATGAGCTATAGGCCAATAGTGCATCTAAGAGCTATAGGCTAATAGCAAATCTATGAGCTATAGGCCAATAGTTCATCTAAGAGCTATAGGCCAATAGTTCATCTAACAGCTATAGGCCAATAGTTCATCTAAGAGCTATAGGCCAATAGTTCATCTAAGAGCTATAGGCCAATAGTTCATCTAAGAGCTATAGGCCAATAGTTAATCTAAGAGCTATAGGCCAATAGTTAATCTAAGAGCTATAGGCCAATAGTTCATCTAAGAGCTATAGGCCAATAGTTCATCTAACAGCTATAGGCCAATAGTTCATCTAAGAGCTATAGGCCAATAGTTCATCTAAGAGCTATAGGCTAATAGCAAATCTATGAGCTATAAGCTAATATCAGGGTAAGAGCGACACGCAATGAATTATTCAGCGAGAGATAGGAGCTGCCAGGCAGTAAACATAAAATAAATAATTCAATAGATAAAAGCACAAATGATCCTGCAAGACAGGAAGTTGAGGGGTGGTGTCACTCACCCCCTCCTCGTCCTCGATGATGTCATTCCCTATGGAGGCCAGCGTGGTCCATTTGCAGTTGCTGGTGGAACGCACCGCACAGCGCTTGTGGGCCTTGAACTTACACACTGGGGGACAGGAGAACAACGTCACACACACACACACACACACACACACACACACACACACACACACGCAACGAGAATAAATAAAGCTAACTTGATTTGTGTTTCGTGCATATCTGAATGTGTGTGGGTATATCTATATCCATGTATGTCTTTGTGTCAATATCTATACACGTGTGTGTGTGTGAGAGTGAGTGAGTGAGGGAATGTTTGTGCGTGTTCATTTACAGTGGGGCAAAAAATTATTTAGTCAGCCACCAATTGTGCAAGTTCTCCCACTTAAAAAGACGAGAGAGGCCTGTAATTTTCATCATAGGTAAACCTCAGCTATGAGAGACAAAATGAAAAAAAAAATCCAGAAAATCACATTGTCTGATTTTTTAAGAATTTATTTGCAAATTATGGTGGAAAATAAGTATTTGGTCAACTACAAACCAGCAAGATTTCTGGCTGTCACAGACCTGTAACTTCTTCTTTAAGAGGCTCCTCTGTCCTCCACTTGTTACCTGTATTAATGGCACCTGTTTGAACTCCTTATCAGTATAAAAGACACCTGACAACCTCAAACAGTCACACTCCAAACTCCACTATGACCAAGACCAAAGAGCTGTCAAAGGACACCAGAAACACAATTGTAGACCTGCACCAGGCTGGGAAGTCTGAATCTGCAATAGGTAAGCAGCTTGGTGTGAAGAAATCAACTGTGGGAGCAATTATTAGGAAATGGAATACATACAAGACCACTGATAATCTCCCTCGATCTGGGTTTTCCACGCAAGATCTCACCCTGTGGGGTCAAAATGATCACAAGAACGGTGAAAAAAAATCCCAGAACCACACGGGGGGACCTAGTGAATGACCTCCAGAGAGCTGGGACCAAAGTAACAAAGGCTACCATCACTAACACACTACGCCGCCAGGGACTCAAATCCTGCAGAGCCAGACATGTCCCCCTGCTAAAGCCAGTGCATGTCCGGGCCCGTTTGAAGTTTACTAGAGAGCATTTGGATGGTCCAGAACAGGATTGGGAGAATGTCATATGGTCAGATGAAACCAAAATAGAACTTTTTGGTAAAAACTCAACCTGTCGTGTTTGGAGGAGAAAGAATGCTGAGTTGCATCCAATGAACACCATACCTACAGTGAAGCATGGGGGTGGAAACATCATGCTTTGGGGCTGTTTTTCTGCCAAGGGACCAGGACGTCTGATCCGTATGACGGAAAGAATGAATGGGGCCATGTATCGTGAGATTTTGAGTGAAAACCTCCTTCCATCAGCAAGGGCACTGAAGATGAAACGTGGCTGGGTCTTTCAGCATGACAATGACCACAAACACACCGCCCGGGCAACGAAGGAGTGGCTTCGTAAGAAGCATTTCAAGGTCCTGGAGTGGCCTAGCCAGTCTCCAGATCTCAACCCCATAGAAAATCTTTGGAGGGAGTTGAAAATCCGTGTGGCCCAAAAACATCACTGCTCTAGAGGAGATCTGCATGGAGGAATGGGCCAAAATACCAGCAGCAGTGTGTGAAAACCTTGTAAAGACTTACTGAAAACGTTTGACCTCTGTCATTGCCAACAAAGGGCATGTAACAAAGTATTGAGATGACCTTTTGTTATTGACCAAATACTTATTTTCCACCATAATTTGCAAATAAATTCTTTAAAAATCAGACAATGTGATTTTCTAGATTTTTTTTTTTCATTTTGTCTCTCATAGCTGAGGTTTACCTATGATGAAAATTACAGGCCTCTCTCATCTGTTTAAGTGGGAGAACTTGCACAATTGGTGGCTGACTAAATACTTTTTTGCCCCACTGTATATGTGTGTTAGTCTGTTTATGTGCATGTGTGTGTGTGCTTGTCTATTAACGGATGTGTGTGTGTGTCTGCTAGAGGTCTCTGAACTTCCTGTCTCGGACCTCCACGCATGTGTCTCCATGTCTGTTCCTGTGTGCATCAGTATGTGCCTGTGCTGTGCACGGTATGGGTCGTACCTTCGCAGGAGAGGCCGTGTGAGGTGACCCCCGGCAGAGCCTCTCTGCACACGTTGCAGAAGGTGGGGCGGGCGTGCGAGCATGCGTACCAGTTGTGCATCCCGGAGAAATGCTCCATGTTGAACTGACTGGCCTGGAGAGAGAGGGAGAGAGAGAGAGAGAGACATAGACATAGACATAGACATAGAGATAGAGTGAGAGCGAGCGAGACAGAGACAGAGACAGAGACAGAGACAGACAAAGTGACAGAGACAGAGACAGAGACAGAGACAGCGAGCGAGAGCGAGACAGAGACAGAGAGAGGAAGAGAGAAAGAGTGAGAGGGAAGTATAACCAAGTTCCATAACTTCACATTGCTCTGACCCAGTTGTCATAGCGACGTCTTCCATCATCACTTTCACCCAACACGTCGCAGAACATACGTTAAACCAAGAAAACTTTGGACGAGTTACACTTCACTCCCTTAAGGTCTATATAAAATAACGTAAGGTTTAGTTGGTTAGTGAGTTATGGAGGATAAGGAAAGAGAGAGAGGAGGAGGAGGAGGAGGAGGAGAGGCGTCGTACCTCGTACGTCTCCCACTTCTGGACGGAGCGGAGGGCGGTGATCCAGTCCTCCATCTCTTTCCGACTCTCTGCACACAGAAGAAGCTTCCGGAAAGGAGTGATCACCTGGGAGAAAGTGATAGACAGACAGAGACAGAGAGAGGAATAGAGAGGATGAGAGATAGGGAGCAGAAATGGAAAGAACAAGTAGTTTGCAAAGCAAAGCTATAAATAATGCATAAGAACATCTGGCAGTTCGCCAACAATGCTCTCTCTATTTGTCGATCACACCCACCCACACATGTCAACAAACACGCATACACAAACAAAAAACAATGCCAAAGTGATCACATAGTTCTTTCAGGTCCTTACCTTAAAAACATACAAATCACAGTGGAAGTTTGGGTCAAGCCAACACACTCACAAATTCAAAAACTGAGAGCTGGGATGCGTATTTTATGCTAATGCTGAGGCATTTCTCCCTGCAATCCATATTGCCAGAAAGGTTTCATGAACACAAACCCCCATTACTTTTCAAATGCAGCAACAAGACTAACATAACATTCTACAAGAGTCCACGGTCAAGACAAAGGCCGATAACAACATGGCCGGGAAGCAGCGGGTAGGGTGGTCGCCCTGGTTACCGTAAAGCTGTTGTTGATGTTCTTGGTGCTGGTCTCCGCCACGCTAGCATCCGACAGATCCACCTCGTCGAAGATCAGCGACTGGGCAGAGGACACGGAAACAACGAGGATAATAAACTCATTATGTTAACCTACCTGATTTACAGGTATTACTTATCTCACTACAACGGTTTCAATTATCTGATTGAGGTTCATGAAAGGGAAACCGTCTCTTTGTCTGACATAGGAGAGTACTGCTTCATTCGTGTTCTGTAAACATTGGGGTCTACAAAATATGATGTCAGTGGTCAAGCTTCCCTGCAAACTCTTCCATAGAAAAAACTGAGTTGAAGTGGATTCCTCAACATTTGCTTGTGGGCTGCGCAAATACCAGCCCAGAGCTGGTCCTCTAGAACAGTAAGCAGCAGGAGGGCGAAGCTCCTTGACCCAAAACAGTCACTCTAATAAAACTTTGTCAAGTCCTTCAACTCACTTCTCTTAGTGGAAAGACTTTCACGTGTCGAATCATGTGTACACAACCGAGTACATTTTTAATACTGTTTCCACCTCCAAGAATTCCCAGTCGGGGCATGTTTTCTGTACTTAATTTAGAGTGTGTATGGTTGTAGCCCATCTATTTCAAGTATATCTTGTGGTATGCAGAGTATGTAGTGTGCAGTTCTTTTGTATTGTATTAACAATATGCTGCTTTGTATTAAGAGTATGTTTTGTAGCGTTTCAAGTCGATCTTACTGAATGGTTTATTGTGTTCAGAGTACATTTCTTTGTATATCGCTACCTTGGAGTCTTTGGCATAGTAAAGAGTCCTTCCCCGCAGCTTGAAGTATCTTCTCTTCCACCTCTGGAAGGAACTGGTCTGTTTCAGCAGGATTCCCTCCTTTACGCTTTTCTATAAGGCGAGATGAGAGAGAGACATAGACATTTTTTAACATCAGTAATGATTTGTGCATCTTATCTTATCTATCTAATGAAACAATGCTTCCCATGCCAATACAGCCTTATGAATTAAATGGGCAAATAGAGAGAGGGAAACAGGAAACACTCCATAACCATCTTAATCTCAGCCATCGATTTCCTCCGATGGCTTTTATTCCAGATCACATACAGAGATTAGAGAATGTTGTTTCCCAGAGCAATGCTTCGCTTAAATACCACCATACGTTCATTCCCTGTGAATTTCTATAGCGACACACACAATGGTTGTTGCATTTTTTTGTCATTCAATTAAGGAGGAATCTAGAGATAATTTAAAGAAGCTTAAAGCAGGCAATCACCAGTCAGAAAAGTCTTTCAGATATAGAGCTTAGATTAACTTCAATGCTCCAATTTACCGCTAAATAACCACAATGTTCATGAACTCTCTGAATATGCTGGTGTGTGTGAGTGTTTGTGTGGATGCTGGGAAGTGTGTTGTTGTGTATTTGAATCAAAGCCTCAAGCGTTTATCTGCTGGGAAAAAATTGCCTCGAAGGGAAATTTTCTGAACACAATCATATTCACCACACACACACACACACACACACACACACACACACACACACACACACACTATGATTTATGATGTGCTGTGCGTTTTATGACAAGCTATATCAATGCTGCTTATGCTGTTGTCATGGTATCACAGGCTAAAGCAGAAAGAAGGAAGGAAAGTACAGTTTTATCTCATCCTCTAATCAAGCATGTGTTGGGTGTATGTGTCCGGCATTTTGTCTCAGTTAGGGTCTAGTTGGTGGGATAAGAGTTGAGGGCAAGGAGACAATGAAGAGATCATTTGAAAAATGTGCAGAACCATAACAGTGGAAAGATACCAAGTTATACAGCGTTGAGATTAACAGACACATTAAAAATTTAATCTTCTCAATTACTGCAGAAATAGTGAGTGGCACGGACCAAGAATACAAGGTAAAAAAATAAATGCAGAAGCGCTAAAGAAGAAAAATACAGAGCTGTTCAGGGTTAGGTTAACACACACATTTTAATTTAAATGATGTTCAGAGGAAATCTTGAAAAATGAAAGGATTTTCTTCTGTCTCAACATCACATTGCAGTTTAAAGCTTCTTGACAATATTCCTCATTGCTCTGGGTCATGTCAAGCTCAACCGATCATATTTTCATTCCCCCAATAGACCAGGCAATTTCCGCCATGACCAATCAGAAGACTTGGTTCCACCAACGTATGGAATGACAAGTTGTATCAACTGACAAACATCATTTAATCAAGTGCTATAATCAACTGTTGATTAAAGTACAAAATAACAATAGTGTTTCTGTGCCTGATGGTTGACTGTTGAACGAATCACAGTCAACATATGATTTTGTCTTGGACCAATAGGACGCCTCTGCTCTAAATAACTGCTATAAATACTGGTGTGTAGGTCAGAGCCTAGGCCCGTGGTGCGCAACGAGAGTACATGCTCCCAATTTATCTGACTGTCTTCCTTGAGAGGACAGAAATGCACTCTGGGTAATTAGTTAAATATAGGAAAATTATAATTTCCCTCGCCAGGGGCCAGCCAAGGGCCCCTGGTTGATATAAGACACATGCACACGCACGCACGCGCATGCAGAAACACACACAGAGTATGCCTGCCTTCATGCTCATTTGGTTACACACAAATACATACGCACGCAAACAAATACACACAAACATACATAGACACCCCTTTGCTTACTTTTATATACCAGTACATGCAAATAAACATTTGAATACCTACACAAGCAAACAAACACGCACACACACACACACACACACCGTACATTTATCAAATGTCACTGATGTTGCAGAACCTACGCATATATCACCTAGCAACATTCCTCCCTGTCTGTGCAGCAGGACCCTTTTAGTCTCCCTGGTCCACACATTCACATCCAAGAGTGTGTGTGTGTGTGTGTGTGTGTGTGTGTGTGTGTGTGTGTGTGTGTGTGTGTGTGTGTGTGCGTGCGTGCGTGCACCCACAGTGCTCCTGCCTATGTGAATATCCGTTTTCATACGAACAGATATCAGGTGTTGCGGTCGACTCTTCCTCGGTGACTCCAACAAGGTGGCCACACGATCAGCGACCAGATACGAATGAATTGGCTTCACGGGTTAACGGAAGCATCGCTTCGTTTCCATTCCAAATACCCGCTCTACTGAAGCTACATCCTGCAGGTGGGCCGGCAGTTAACGAGAAGAAGGAAACCGATAGTTGCGCTAGCTCAATGTTATCGCGCACATTCATTTCTCTTAAAGGCTGCATATTTGACCACCAAGTGTGACTGGCCATTAGTTTCCTTTTCAAAATATATCCACTTGTGGTATCACAAGTGTGACATTACAAGCGGATGGATAGACCAGCCTATGGCGGACTGTTGCAACCATCACACCTGGTGGTCACACCGGGACCCTCGAATGATTTCATCTTTAAGATTAACGCCGGTCAGTAACTGCCACAAAGGACCCCAGCCAAAGTGAGTTTGTATATTCGTATATTCAGGCCTGCTTTCGTTCTGTTCAAAGCACCAAATATGTTAACACCGAACAACGCCTTAGCTAGATGTCTATGACGCCACTTTACATAGCCCCGAGCTTCAGCTGAATAAACATCAATCATTTCCAAACGGCCTAGCAGGCCGCTAACACTAAGCACTGGCCTGGAAATGATCTTGTCCACCTGAAACACTTGAAACGTCTTGTTATAGCAAAGCAGTGTGGTAGATTTCATTAAACTGGAGGTGCAGACCCGACACAGCCATCAGTAGCCTGTCTGAGCAGTGTCGCAAGATACTGTCTACTCAGAGGGTCATATAACCTATAGCATTCATGTTATCACGCGAACCCTTCCACGTGCCATCAACCTTTGAGCATTCAGACCCTTTGGTCAATTGTTACAAGTCATAGCAAAAGGTACACAAGATGAGGAAAGTCAATACAAGCACAAAGTCTAAAGAGCATTCATGGGCTGCAGCACGGGTTCACAGCTCTTAAGCATGTTAGAGCCTAGCATAGCATGTATAACTACAGCATGTAAGTCATCTATAGCATGTTAGCTAGCCGTAGTGTAGTGATAGCCATTTGTAACATTTTAGCCATCTGTCATAACCTAAGTGAGCGTTAGGTGCCTGATCTATTTACTGGTAAAGGTGTGGAAAGTAGGGCTGGTTATTTCCTTTAGCTACTGGATGGTATCCAGTCACACTTGAAATACAGTGGCAGGTAGATGATAGAAAAGCTCATTTGGTCCCAGTTTTGTCTGTATCACATGTCCGGTCTATCCTTCTTTCTACCTCTACCTTTCTACGTTCACTCCAGCAATGGTTTACATATCAGCAATAACAGATGGGTGTGTGTATATAATGTTATATGCACGTCAAGGTGAAGACAGTAAACCCCAGGAGGAGAGTTCAAGGTTGTGTGCGACGGTGAACCCTGACCCGAAGGAAACCATGTGACAGGCGGAATGTAATTGGCCGCTGCACCGGGACACCGGCCAATTGGGAGCCGGCTGGGGAGATTGGCAGTATAAAAAGTTCCCCATCAGGTTTTTGCATCAACGCCAAAGGGCTGGTTTTCTTACGCAAAGATCATTGGTCGATGTAAGTAGACATGTCTGGCTCATTTGCACACAAGGAACCAAAAGGAGGCGCCACTGTTTCATCCTCACTCTGCCCTCTCTCCTAATCCCTACCTCTCCTCCTCGCCTAACCTCTTCTCCTATCCCTTCCTCCTCCTCATTCCTCCTCCTTCACTCTCCTCAACTCATCTCCGCCTTTTTTCCCTCATCTCCTCACCTCCTCTCAGCTCCGCTCCAGTGTCCGTCATTCCATCTCCTCTCGTCTCCTCACATCACCTCTCCCCTCCTCTTCACCTTCCCTCCTCTCCCCTCCCCTGTGATGTCCTCCCCCCTTGCCTCCCCTTTACTTAGACAGGCACATAGGGGCAACTCCCCTGAGTCTGACTGCAAACGGAAGAAGGATTATCGTTAAGCATCCTCAAATATCGCACCTATACCTAGACAACGCCTAACACACACACACACTCACACACGGTGACACGTACTCCAAAATGCATAGGCTCATAAATCCTACACACAAACACACACTCACAACCCCCACAGGCCCCTTGAACACACACACACACACACACACACACACACACACACATCGAGGAAGCACACACATAAAACAATCTTGATACATTCCTGTACACACACACACACACACACACACACACACGTCAAGGAAGCACACACATAAAACAATCTTGATACATTCCTGCACACACACACACACACACACACGTCGAGGAAGCATACACATAAAACAATCTTGATACATTCCTGTACACACACACACACACACACACAACCACACACACGCCCGCCCCCCCCCCCCCCAAGCGAACACAAAAACACACCCACCTCCCTCTCTCCACTCCTGCTGGAGCGGGAGCTGGAGGAGGTGTTCTCCAGGTGGTCGTTGCGACTCAGCCCCCCGGCGTCCCCTTCCAGGCTCCCTCCTCCCCCACAGCGGAACACCTGGGGCAGCAGGCAGCATGCGCCCGGCACACACAGCCCGGCCGGCATGGCGTGCGCTGATGACCTCACGGGGGGCAGGAGGCTCCGCCGCGGGAGGGTTGGAGGGCAGGGTCCCAAGGGGAGAGAGAGAGGGGGGGGGGGGGCCCGGGTTGGAGAGGGTTTGGGTGCAGGGTGCTGCAGGTGCAGGTGGAGCTGCCGGAGGACGTGGTTGTAGCGGTGGTAGCTTTGGGGTTAGCGCTGGCGGTGGCTCTTTTGTTGGCTTTAGAGCTATCGGTGGAGCTGCTGATAGAGTCCCTGGAGGAATTGGAAGGGTGGTAGACTGGGGGTCATAGAGCATAGAGGGAGGAGGTGGTGGTGTCTACGTCCTTCCTGGGAGCTTCTCCGGTAGGTCCAGTGCAGCACGTTGGTGGCTTGTTCCACAGGTATTTCAAGCTGTCCTTTGTTGTTGTTATTGTTGTTGTTGTACTTCTTCTTCTACACAAACTTAAGTCCATTTGAGTGGCGGTTCGCAGCGGCATGTGTTCAAATCCAGTAGATCCTTCCTCTCTCTCTCTCTCTCTCTCTGTGTTTCTCTCTCTCCAACTGGGAGTTGTTCAAACTATGCAACTTCTCTTCCTGCTTCCTGCCGTCCTCTTATCCCTTAGCCACGCCCCCTTACTCAGGTGTTGTGATAAGGCACGCCTTTAGTCTGCCACGTGCACACACACACACACACACCCACACACACGATAAGCCAGAGTTATACCTCTCTCTCCAATGACACACCTGAATTGAGTGTTTGTGTGTGTGTGTGTGTGTGTGTGTGTGTGTGTGTGTGTGTGTGTGTGTGTGTGTGTTAGTATTCTTTTCCTGGAGGCTATAATTAGAAAAACTAGTTTGACAGGCTAAACACACACACACACACAGGACAGCTCATTCATGCTGACAGAACATGAGAGTTAGTGTGTGTGTGTGTGTGTGTGTGTGTGTGTGTGTACACTCCTCTTCTGTCTTTACAAGCATGCATGTGCAATTCCATATAGACTCTGTCACTCTCTGTCTCACTCAGCCTACACGGTGTAGCCGCTCTCTCACTCTCTCTCTGTGTCTCTCTCTCTCTGTCTCTCTCTCTCTCTCTCCTTTCAGGAACACAAACAAAGCCCCCCCCTTCCTAAGTGTGTGAGTTGTTTCTGTCCCTAGGAAGCCTTTACTCAAGCGCCCTATCAGCAAATGTTGGAGACTGCCTCAGCAAAGATGGTGACACAATGCACCTACCCACCCTGACCACTAGATGGCAGACAACGAGAGACAGACAGAGGGAGAGAGAGAGACATCAGAGACAGAGAGAGCTAGAGAGAGAGAGAGAGAGAGGAAGAGAGAGAGAGAGAGAGAAACACATCATCTGCAGAAGCATACAGTTGATGCTAGGCTAGGTGTTAGCCCCTCGGCTAGGTGTTAGTAGAGTCCATCTTGGCTCTGAAGTTGCAACCATGCCCAACGACAGGCAGGGGTTCTTCCATTTTAATATCTCGGGACCCCAAATACCGTCTCAGTGTGTTCGTGGGACCCAACCACTGCACACCAGAATCGGGGATCTGACCCTCCTCCAATTGGATGGTGGCTTTTTTGGGTCCCACCCCAGAGTTTAACAAACGCTGCCCTTCAGTATACTAATTGGTCTTCTACAACGAAATCGGCCATCTTGGTTATCAACCCTAGCCGGGGGGGGGAACTGAATGAGTGTTTCCACGTTCCGCACGCTCCACTCTGTCCCACTAGGGATAACCTCCATCCAGGAGAGACCAGGTTCACAGGGAGATTTACCCTCCATACGGAGAGACAAGCTTCACAGTGAGATTCCCCCTCAATCCAGGAGAGACCAGCTTCACAGTGAGATTAGACCTCAATTCCGGAGAGAACAGATTCACAGTGAGATTCACCCTCAATCCAGGAGAGACCAGCTTCACAGTGAGATTAGACCTCAATTCCGGAGAGAACAGATTCACAGTGAGATTCACCCTCAATCCAGGAGAGACCAGCTTCACAGTAGATTAGACCTCAATTCCGGAGAGAACAGATTCACAGTGAGATTCACCCTCCATCCAGGAGAGACCAGCTTCACATGAGATTCAGGACGTCCAGGAATATTTTCAGACCAGTCTTTATTACTTTAGTTTGATTCTGCATGCACAAGTCTGCACGCAGACACACACCCACACAAAATCACAATCACAATCACACACATACACACACACACACACACACACACACACAAACAAACACAGGGATATCTTTTTAACCAACAATAATTCAGATTTTATTGTGTGTGCGTTTTGTGTCTGTGTGTGTTTGTGTTTGACACTGTGTTAAATATAATTACATGCAGCATGATGGTACTAGGTAATTATATATAACTGCTTCTAGTACGGAAATTCAACACAGCCGAAGGAGCGACGTTAGAAATTGCTCTAATTATCTGTGTGGGAATGTGTGAAAACACACACACACGCACGCACGCACGCGCACGCACACACACACACACACGCACACATGCACTATATGCACACTAAACACACACTTATATAGCTGTAGGTGATTATTAACTGATATCTCAGAAGAGACAATAGGAGAGGAGAAGAGATGAGAATAGAGGAAAGGAGAGGAGACAAAAAAATGTATTGATTCATCAGAATAGATTCGAATGTTTTGCTATTTATTATGTGTGACGAAAAAAAAATGGCATGAAAACAGACTTACCACATTAAATCTGTTTTTAGTCAACAACAGAACCGTAAAAACAAAGGAGCCGGCGGAGCAAGGCGGGATGTCACAACCAGATCTCTACAACACAACCAATCCCAGCCATCCAGTCCTGTGTCTGATTGGCACAACTCCCACCCAATCAGCAAGCAGGATCTTATTTCAAATCGATAACTGTCGGTTCATTGTAAGTGTCTTCCCCCCCCCCCCCCCCCCCTCTCTCTGTCTCCCGACCCTGACGTCCAGACGTCTGTGCCGTTGCCATGGGCGATGAGTCATGAGTCCATTGCAGAGTAGGATGTTCAGTCCACTAGACCCCCACCCCCCCCGATTAAATAGTATTTAATTAGAGTTGGATTTGATCAGATCCAATCCAGTTTGCCTGCGTGTTGCGACACACATCGGCACACGTTTCCGTGGCTGCATGGTGACACCCCGACCGATTTGTTTAAGAGGGGAACCGTAGTGCAATCAATCGATGGAACAGCTGATGACCAGATCGATTAGTCTCCATGTGTGTCGGTGTGTGTGTGGGTATGAGGGGGGGGGGGGGGGGTTGATTGATTGATGAGTCACGATGCAGACCATTCTGGTTATGGGTTCTAGAGAATCTTCATGGCAAGAGTGGAGTGGCGTGACTCGGTTTCCGTGGCGATCAACGGCTGATACGACAGGAAGAAATGGATGGTGGACTTTATAACGTTACGACGGTTTATTTCACATTCAACTGTAACCGCATTTACTTCCTCTACAACAGACACTATTGCTTTTGTGAATGAGTCACCTTAACAGCATGGGGAAATGGGCTTGGTGACCCAATGAAATCCACTTCCTCCTACGTTTTGTACATCAAGTCCTCATAGATTTAGGAATCCCATTACGGATGTGATATATATGCTATGTATTCAGGTTCATGAAGTCTTCTAATGTGGCCTAGGTCTTTGCAACTTAAGGGGCCCCTATTTAGTATGATCTATCCATCATGCACCTGGGTGGACACTCCCACTTGTGATGTCACGAATTGACTCTGTTTTTTAAATGGCTTGTCAAAGTGAAATATTTCCTGCGAGACTCTAATGATGATAAGATCCATACAAACAAACTTGACTCAGCTCATTATCGCAAACCACAAATAGATTAGCGTAGCCGGATAACATGGATCCCGTTGCCATGTCGACGGTTGACTTGAACCTGTGAGGAGTGCTCTGATTGGAGCAGAGCGCTGCGGAGTGGCAGACTACTCTGGGTAAAAAATCCCGCAATTACTATTAATCCAGAGTTCATCGTTCTGTTTGCACTGATTTACCATAGACACCATTCCATGTGTAAAGAGTGTGTAATGTTGCATACTAGTCTGTATGTATGTATGTATGTATGTATGTATGTATGTATGTATGTATGTATGTATGTATGTATGTATGTATGTATGTATGTATGTATGTATGTATGTATGTATGTATGCATGTATGTATGTATATGTTTGTATGCATCCATGTATGTATGCTTGTATGTATGAATATATGTATCTGTGCATTTATGTTTTTATGAATGTACTTATGTAACTATGTATGTATGGTACAGTTCAAATGTATCTTGTGTGTAGTTAAAAGCAACGTGTGTACAGTATATATATACGTATGTGCGTATTGTGTAGAGTGTAAAATTATATAGTGTTGTTGAAGACAGACTTGTGTTGTTAGATATGAACCACTGTAGCCAGAATCTACACTCCCAAGATATTTTGATCTTAAAAACATGATGTTCATCAAAAACGCCCACCTCACCTCCATCGCAACAAAGTCCAGCAGAATATGTGTGTGTGTGTGTGTGTGTGTGTATGTGTTCGTGTGTGTGAGCATGTGGTGTGGGGTTGGGCCAACACATACCAACTGGGTTCATGGCTGTCCTTATCTCTCTCTCTATCTTACATTTTTCTACCTGATATTCTTACCTTCGCCTCTTTCCTTAATTCCCTCACACATAATCTTTATGTTTTACTGGTCAAGCGCCCTCTCTTTCTCTCTCTTTTAGTCACACACTGCCTGTCTACCTCTCTCTCTCTTTTAGTCATACGCTGCCTCTCTCTCTGCCCATCTCTCTGTAATTTGCTGCCTCCCTCTTTCTCTCTCTCTCTCTCCCTCTTACTTTTTGTCGGTCAACACCACTCTGGTCCGGTCATGTAATTGTCCTACTTTCCACAGATATTCTGACATCAAACATCGGATCTATACTTGTGTACGGCCTCTCTATCCGTTCATCATCCCACTTTCCTCACCCCCTCATCCGGTTATCCTTCATTCTAATAAAGAAAAGCTACTCATCACTCAACACTCTCATCACTTTTCCTCTCTCTCTCTCCCCCATCCCCTCTCTCTCCTTCCCCTCTCTCTCCCCCCACTCTGCTAAAGCTCTTTCTCCCCTCTCCTCTCTCCCCCATCCCCTCTCTCTCTCTCTCTCTCCCTCCCTCCCCTCTCTCTCCCTCTCTTCCCCCTCCTCACTCATCCTCTCTCACCCTCTCTCTTCCTCTCACCATCTCTCTCTCCCCCTCTCTCTCTCTCTGTGTTTTCATCTGGTATTTATAACCATAGAGGATCATTCCTCCGTCTCACGGGCCAATCGCAGCCTATTCCCAGTTTCCGCGGGGCAAAGTGGTGGTGGTGGTAGTGATGGGTGTGCCAGGGAGGTGATGACCTGACCTCTGAGGATAGCATCAGGGCAAGTAAAGAGTACGATGTACTCTTGGTCAAGTTGTTTTCCGGATTGATGTCGTTGAAAGATGAGAACTGCGTCATATACACAAAGAGGAAGGATATCAGTCTGCAATATCCACTCTGGTACCGCAAAAAAGTCACAGGGAGGGCAGTTGATCGCCACAACGCAGCGCTTATAATGGAGCAAAGTAAAATGCGACGCTGGCCCTTTCAGGAGCAGGTAGGAGTTAGGTTGCCGACAGGTAGTAATATCAGTGGTGATAAGAGGTGACCAACAGCTTTCATCTGGGAGGCTAAACACCACACCACCCGGTAGACAGTGTGATGTGATGTGTGTGTGTGTGTGTGTGTGTGTGTGTGTGTGTGTGTGTGTGTGTGTGTGTGTGTGTGTGTGTGTGTGTGTGTGTGTGTGTGTGTGTGTGTGTGTGTGTGTGTGTGTGTGTGTGTGTGTGTGTGTGTAGAAGATATGACGTCCTCCTGGGTTTGGTGTGATTGTGTGTCCTGAGGCCTACTTTGAATACAAAGGGGCTGTAAACACACCTCTATGTTTCACAGAAAACGCGTTCCCTTAGTCTGCTCTCGGCCTTAGGTCTCTCTCTCTCTCTCTCTCTCTCTCTCGCTCTCTCTCTCTCGTTGCGTTCTCTCTTTTAACATCTCCTTTTTTTCATTGCCATTTGATCGCTCACACACACACACACACACACACACACACACACACACACACACACACACACACAGACGCATGCAGCCCTCCCTCTTTGTCAAAGGATGTGGCTTTCTGTCGCAAACGTATGTTCGTTCTTTTACTAGTGTCTAAGAGTGTCTAGTGAGAGAGAGAGACAGAGAGACAGAGGCAGAGCGAGAGAGAGACAGAGAGACCGAGGCAGAGCGAGGGAGACAGAGAGAGAGAGAGAGAGAGAGAGCAAGAGAGCGAGAGAGAGAGAGAGAGAGAGAGAGAGACAGAGAGAGAGAGCGAGAGAGCGAGAGAGAGAGAGATGCAAAAGGGACAGAGATGGAAGAACCAATCAATAGAATGAAAGTGTGAAAAGAAGGAGAGGGGAAGAAACCAGGAGAGGAGTATGAGGGCAACTGGCAGTTGGGCTGAGGTCTGTGTGCGTCCCCTCCTAATATGATTATGAGGGGACGTCTCCCCTCCTCCTCGCCCTTGAGCAAAGCCAGAAGACTCTCTTTGTTCCTACTAAGCTAAATAAGCCGAGTGCACACTGGGAAACTAAACGCTGATGGTTGCTGAAATAAAAAAAAGGATATAAACGAATTAGCCTCAATGCAGCATGATATACTAAAACAATACAATATGTATTTATATCTATTAAATACGCTCACAACTATCTTAAGATAATAAAAATAACAATAAATTGGTTGGATACACAGTGCCATCAAAGCAGAATATACACAAAACTACTGTTTTCTATTCAGCCATTCAAAATGAACACATTGGAGAATATTGACAGTCGGGAGACTTCGAGGAAATCCTTCCCAAATACCTTGCTGTGCTGGGTTTCACTTCATCACAAAGGACGAGTTGCTCTTTAATTCAATGGCCACATAGAAAAACAAAGGGAAGAACACCTTACTTCCTCCTTGTATTACAGCAGTTTTGTTAACTTTGTTTTAAAACCTCAACTGTGTGTCCTCTGAACTAGTACCAGCATTCTCAATGGCCAAAGCCGTCAATAAAAACGTTTAGTGTACCCTTAGGGCAACTCTTCCGATTTCAAGAGCTTTTCTCCGATGCTGTAACATAATAGCACCCGCCGGTACGTTAGGGAATCCACTCAGTCTCTCTTTCACTTCCTCTTGGCCGTTATGAATGATGTTGGTTTTGTGTTTTTCAAAATAAAAGCGTTTCACGTTGAGTTCACATCTCACTTCCAGAAGCGTGCAGTTTATTTGAATAATAATTTGGAATTTCCTGCATTCTGATTAAGGCTGGCTTTCTTCTGCCTTGGTCACCATGATCGCCCACACACATGCAAACAGCCAGCCCCCCCCCCCACACACACACACACACACACACACACACGCACACAAACACACAACCACAGCAACAGAGTGAACTCTCGGAGTGAGATGCGTGTGAGATGCGATGCCGAGATCAACCCACATCCTTCCAGTGTGAACCAACGGGCTCAAAACAAAAGCGACCATCACGAGACAAAACCAGAACAACTCACCAGATGCTGAACCAAACTATAATAAGACCAGGGTGACTAAGTTAAGTCAGGCTCAACGGAGATACCATCAGAGTGGCCCGATTAGGCTCAGCTGCACCAACCGCCGAGAAGCTAAACCAACATCAAATATTTCCTTTTATGAAAATGTTAAAATGTAATAACAAAATTGAAAGTTGGGCTGAACTTAAATAAGTATACTCTCCCAACATGGGAAAGATCACCCTCCCTATAAGGTCTGAATATTTAATATATAATTAATACATAATCAAGATAAGATCAACTACGATGTGATCAGAGAGACTTAATTAAGATAAGCGTGAGGAGTAAGTGAACCTCCTGTATGAGCGTGAAAGTGAGCAATGTTGTATAGAAGACATGCCAAACTACTCAGACACATTATACTATTAACGTCTGAGAAACGTATCCCTCTTTCAGACGACATCCAAATCAACCGCTGGCCGGACAGAGCTCCCTACATCCACACGCACCCTTGCGTTGTACGACAAGTGTCTAAGAGGCTTAACCTTCTCTCGGACGCGCCCATCATCATCAGCCAGACAGACCTCCACACGCCCACAGACATCTCCCCACCGGTGTCCCTTTGTCCTGACATCAAAGAGCATACTGAAAGTTGTTTGCAGAACCTTAACGTATGTTGTACTTTCACTAGTCAAAGAGTGTACTGAAAGTTATACGTAGGCACTCGTTGTACTTCCTGGCACTCAGAAATAGTACTCAGCATTGTGAAGAGTCTTATCCTAGCTATCGTTGTATACGGGGAATGGGTTTACCTAGCAGTTGTAAATGCGTCACGCTTGTTTTAACGACAGAGATATATTGTTGTTTCTTCTGACAAATGTACTCATTGTATGTCTGCCAAATGCCCTAAATGCAAATGTTTGGACAACAGGGGAAAATTCACAAGCTTTTACTCCTGATTTTACTTCATTCGTGTAATTTTAGCAACAGTGACAAATTGATGACTATGCTGACCATCAACTTAGTACGAAAGAGAATTAGGGCCAAACATAAAAAAACTATTTTAGTTCGGACTTTATTCTCAGAAATCTGACTTTACAGTCAGAATTCTGGGAATAAAGTCAGAACTATTTTTTTTTTCCTACTGTGTGGGCCTTATCCTCTTCCGTAACTTAGACATATGACTGCGAGAAAGAGGTATTGAACCCCCAACTCACATGCGGGACGGGACGCACCCAAGGAGTGAACTTTTAGAAAACAGGAGGAGGCTCAGAGAGTTTAAAGAAAATGATGTCGGTTTATTTATACTTCCAAAAACATGCAAAAGGCAAAGCAAAGAATACAGCCTCTCCTCAAGCTGTTGCATCTCAAATACCCGCCCCCAACTCACACCATGTCTTCCCATTAAATAGGCCTACCAATCAGAGGCTGATTGGGAGAGCCCACTGGGATAGGTAAGAAATCAAAACAACCATGATCAATCAAACGCCACAGAACAACAGCCCAAACACAATATATTCATTAAACGATGCATACAAATATATATACACACACACAACACAGTCTTTGATAAATAAATCACACCAACCATAAAAATGTATGGTTAACTTTGTGAATTATGCATCATGTAAATAAATGAAGTGGATTAAACTGTGGTGTGTGGTTGTTGTTTGTAGTGTGTGCTATGCATGTATGCACAGGTAAACGGGGCTAAATGCTAGGATCTGGGGAAATGCGACCCTCGCTTTTCACAATGACCAAGTGAAAAAAGTTATTGTGTTATTGGTTCAGTACCCCTATAACTAAAAAGAATTGCAATTTAGTTGAGCTAAAATAAAATACATATCTAGGCTCTACCTCTCCATAAGTCATAATATGTAAAGTAAAAGTAAATACGTAAGCCCGTTTTATTCATTACATTTTACAGTCTGCTCACGGCGCAAATAGTTTTCCACCTCTGCTTAAAATAGAAACGGTTTCAGTTGATGAGCCATCTTTATTGGCTCTTGACGCGACCCTTGACCCCAACCATCTGTGAGTATATTTACGTTAAAATTCTAAGATTATATTGTTTTGGTTTCTTGTGGGCTATATTTGAACTGTAAACACACACGCACAGACACACACACACACACAGACACACACAGACACACACAGACACACACACACTCAAGCTGGGCCGATTGTCACAAACAGATGGGGTTCTTCATGTTGTTGCATTTCAAGAGGCACTCGAACACACACACCCACACACATACACGCATTGTATGCGGTTAATTGCTTGTATGTTTTGACTATTGTGTGTATGTGGGAGCATGTGAGGGCATTTGTGTGTGTGTGCTACTGTGTGACTGTGTTTCTGTTTTGTTTTTGTATGCAATTTATGTGGTTATTTGTTCGCATGCTTCGATGAGCATGTGTGTGTGTGTGTGTGTGTGTGTGTGTGTGTGTGTGCGTGCGTGCGTTTGTGTGTGTGTGTGTGTGCACTAGTTTTCTTTTTAAAGCCGAGAGAGAACCAGTAAATCTATTTTTGGCAACAGAGAGTGAGAGAGAGAGCGAGAGCGAAAGAGAGAGAGAGAGAGAGAGAGAGAGAGAGAGAGAGAGAGAGAGAGAGAGAGAGAGAGGAACACAGAGTGCTGTACTGTATACTCAGAAATAACAGAACGTAGATTAAATTAGAAGAAATTCATGCAGAAATAAATGAACGCAAAAAGGACCAGACAAAAGGACAAAGGAGGTGAGAGAAGGAGGGGAGTGGAGAGGAGAGGCGAGAGGCGAGGCGAGAGAAAAAGAGTTAGAAACAAATTAAAGAGGAAGTCTTGTGAGGGGGGTTTATATTTAGTTCAGTTTTTTTTTTTATGGCCAACGCCTGCGAGAGCACATCGGAGAGAGAGAGGCAGAGATAGCAAATGAGGAAGTGTGCGCGTCTGAGTGTTTCTCAGAGACACATTCTGGCCCGGAGCTCATGCAGGATTAACAGAATGGACTCCATTACACACCGGGATATACTCTGTTACATGGGGAAATCAGCCCTGACCGTCACTATACTCTACACAATGTCGTCCACCCGGTCATGGACGGAATCAACAACATCGCATTCTGGGATACACTCTGTCACATTTTGGATTCAGCTCCATCACACACACCGATATCGACACCATTACATGATGCGTTCCACTCACGTTCAACTCACACATAACACACAAGATTCAACCCCATTACCTGATGACTCCAACATCACACACAAGATTCAACCCCTTTACCTGATGAATTCAACATCATCACACGCTAGAATCAACCCCATTACCTGATGAATTCAACATCATCAAACACTAGAATCAACTCCATTACCTGATGAATTGAAGACCAATAAACACTAGAATTACCTGATGAATTCAACATCATTAAACACTAGAATCAACTCCATTACCTGATGAATTGAAGACCAATAAACACTAGAATCAACCCCATTACCTGATGAATTCAACATCATCAAACACTAGAATCAACCCCATTACCTGATGAATTCAACATCATCAAACACTAGAATCAACCCCATTACCTGATGAATTCAACATCATTAAACACTAGAATCAACCCCATTACCTGATGAATTCAACATCATTAAACACTGGAATCAACCCCATTACCTGATGAATTCAACATCATTAAACACTAGAATCAACTCCATTACCTGATGAATTCAACATCATTAAACACTGGAATCAACACCATTACCTGAATAATTCAACATAATTAAATACTACAATTAACCCCATTACCTGAATAATTTAACCTCATTTAACACTAGAATTAACCCCATTATCTGATGCACTCAACACCATCAAACACTATAGTCAACTCTAACCCTAGAATTAACCCCATTACCTGACACGTTCTACATGATGAATTCAACACCATTAAACGCTAGAAATAACCCCATTACATGAGGGAATCAACTCCATCACACAACTGAAATGAATCCTGCCCCATGATGGGTTCACTACCGTGACCACCGTAACGACGATGATGATGATACGCTCTGGTTTCTCCCTCTCCCCCTCTCTCCGTCTTCCTCATCCTCCCTCTCTCTGGTACACCGCATGTGTCTAATGATGATGATGTGGCTTCTATTTCCCTCCTTTCTCATTTCTCTCTCCCTCCCTCTCTCTCTCTCTACCCCTCCTCTCTCTTTCTCTCTACCTCTCTCACTCTTCCTCCCCTCCTCTCCCCTAATGGGCTTGCAGGTTGATGGATGACCAAGCTTGGCTTTAATGGAGGGAAGAAGAGAGAGGGAGAGAGAGAGAGAGAGAGAGAGAGAGAGAGATCTGGCAAGCTTGCCTTTAACGGAGGCCTCCATTAAATGAGGTAATGGCAAAAACGGAAAGAGAGGAAGGGAGCGATATAGAGAAAGACAGAGAAAGAGCAAGATAGAGGGAGATGGAGATAGAGAGAAAGAGAGTGGGAAAGAGATAGAGATAGAGTTTGAGGGAGGCGGATGGACGGAATCGAGGTAAGACGACATAAAGAACAAACATGATGATTTTCGGTCGTTATTCTCATTTTGCCCCAGGATATTCAGACTTCAACTCCCTTACCAGAATTTGAACCTTTTACTGAAATCCTGGAAATCAAACCCTGGATGTAGTAAGAATAATTTACAAGATAATTTCCCACACTATAACCCCTAAAAGGTTAAACACTGTCAGTGAAACTGGATAACAGTTAAGTATTCTAAACTATGTTTTTCAAGCAAGCGCGCCACCATCTTGTCCTAGCGTAGGGTGTGATGTTACTAGGTCAGTTGGCTCGAGTCCTACAGTCATTTATTAGAGAACAAAAGCTGACTCAGTGGAAAACAAGGAACCCCAAACTAACAAAGCGATGCATGGAGACTCAGTGTTGGATTGCCCCGGGATGTCGCAATGGACTGTACCGAGTCAAAAACCGAGAGATTGTCCAGGCTCAGGCTTTGCCTCTTAGGCAGGTGAGTGGTTCTTCAGCATGGATAGCTAGCGGCACTGAACCGGGAGAATCCTCTGATTATCTGTAAAGCTCGGGTTTGACGTGAGCACTGTGTAAACGGTGAATCTGTGGATTCAGGATAGGGTTGTGAGGAGAGGGTGGTTCACCGGACCAACAGGCTGAAGTTCCAGGCCGCTCCCTCTATGTTTGGCTGTTCCTGGTTTCAGGTTGGGTGTAGTGGCCGTCCGACCCCGTCCACTAGCAATGAAATAGGTGTGTGTGCCCTAAAGGAAATAGCCTCTCTGAGTGCCCTTAGAGAGGTCGTTACCTGCCAATAAGTCACCTATAATGAGGGACTTGACGAAAACCACAGATGTTTCAAACATTACTACGTCCCGTTGTACCGTAGCTAACAGCTGTCGTTTGCTAAGGTTAACATATCCGCAGTTGATTGGTTCGCACTGGGCTCTCCGCACGGATCTCTTGAGGGGAGGCCGTGCACACATCCGACACGTTCCCTTCACAGCAGGGCATCTGGTAGATAAATAGAGGCCGGGGTACTGCAGGGCAGATCTCGGTGCGGCCCACCCCCCTCCGCACCGAAGGGGGGCCGACGGCTCGACCATCCTCAGTTTGGGGTAACGTCTCGCTCATTTTTAGTATTTAGTTTGTTTGCTCCAGATATCTTACAATACTCATCGAAACTAGGCTGCTTCATGTCCGCTTTAACCTTATATGGAATAGTTATACTGAGATAAGATTGATTCATATCAAACACAAACTAAAGTCTATAGTAGAACCTGGTTTTGTGGCTTGCAGAGCTGGATTTCCTGTTGCACCTCTGACTTCACTTCCTGACTCAGCCATTGCCAGGGACTGAACAGTGTGTGGGTGTGTGTGAGTGGGCGTGATCATTGACCTGTGATTTCATTCTATTTAAGTAATCAATAGTGCACACACTCGCTCTCTGAAATACGAGCCCGCTATCTAGAACACCATGCATTAACCGCGTGTGTGTTAGTGCACGTATTGTGGCAGTGCATAGACCTAGGTGGTGTGTGTGTTTGTGTGTGTGTGTGTGTGTGTCTGTGTGTCTGTGTGTCTGTGTGTGTGTGCTGGGGTGAGGGGCCGAGGGGTTTACCCTTTTGGTAAAGGCACCTCCATCCAGCTGCAGGTTCAATTCCCTGTACTGCTACTGTTACCACTAGTGACTGCCTGCGTGTCCTTTGGGCAACGAAAAACCCACATTAGCTACTTTTTACAGCTACAGTTTGCAGAGGAACAGAGTTATGATAGTAAGCACCCAGGTATGTGTGTGTGTGTGTGTGTGTGTGTGTGTCTATGTGTGTGTGTGTGTGTGTGTGTGTGTGTGTGTGTGTGTGTGTGTGTGTGTGTGGAGTCAGCCCACATCAGTTACATAAGGAATAGGATAAGTGGGGTCTTCCTACTTCTAAACACCTGAGCATGTTTTTATTATACAACCAGAGAACACAGCACCGCCTTACCCACATGCAGGGGAATCACACCTACACAGACACAACACTGAGACCAAGAATACACAGCAAGAGAGGATAGAACAAGTGGAGGTTGAGCCAATCAAGATAAAGTAACACCAGATCAGATATTAATAACATAAAAATAGCCATAATAATTTATTTGAATTTGAGCACTTTCCAATGCGCTTCACAAAGTGAGCATGTATGTGTGTGTGTGTGTTTGTGTGTGTGTGTGTGTGTGTGTGATGGTGTATAACACCTCTTCCACCAGCAGCGTGTAGTACCCACCAGTATGCGCCAGAGTGTTCACCTCTTCACTGGCTATCGCAGTGAAGAGGTGAAGAGAGAACCTGTCCAATTGGAAGACCACGTCGGTATGTCAGTCAAATATAGATTTGATCAATCTATTCTAATGCGTCTTATCTAGCGGTTTCTATTCATATTGTTTCGAGATGCTTTATTGTAACGGCGACAATAATCAAGTAAGTACTGAGAGAAATGTATTAAAAGGATTGAATAAAACATCTCTTTCTCTCTCCATCGCTCTTGCTCGCTCTCTGTCTCTCTCACCGGCATCAGTCCACAGGCCTTGTTCAACATATTCACATCAGCACACACACACACACACACACACACACACGGTCAACCCACACACTATACGCTCTTGAAGTTATCCCTGTTCATCCCCCACACACGCACACACACACAACCCACACACACACACACACACAGTAAAGAGTACAGCTACATAACTCTACATACACCTACACAAAGTCGTGCAGAAGCAAGAGGAGAGGGACTTGTACAAGAGCATCGCTTCATTCCCCGGCTCCATATTGGAACAGACGCAAAGCAAATGGATGCAGACAGTGTTCGTTCAGCCTCCTTCAACACAGGGATTCATTTAAAGAAAATCGGTCTTATCAACACGTCAGACTCGATCACTGTCCGTCCCTCCAGTTCAGTACTAATACTCAAATGGATACGCTGAGATGTCTGTAAATAGGCGTTGGCCTGTCTTACTGAGATTCAGATGAGTTGTTTGATTCTGAATTCATCATTGTGCGTTTTAGGGGTGACTACATGTGATCTCAGTATCCCTGAAAGTGTTCAATAGTAATAATAATAAATTATATAATTATTATTATTATATTCTGGAACCATTTGAAGTCCTCTTACGTTACATTGTGCACACCTGTCTGTCAGAGCCCTGGGCAAAACCATTCCAGGCTTCAAAGGGTGGTCCAACCACTCTGATATACAGCATCCTTTGTAAAGTCGAGTTACAATACCTTCCAGTGCAGTAGGTGGCACCGTGCAACTTTAACGTTGGTAGTTTGCCCGAAAAAACAAAGGAGAAGAGGTAGATCTAATATCTGATTAAAAACAACTGTACGTTGAAACATGAGGGGATTCAACTGCTGAAAGTTCAGACAGAGAACCTTGGGTTGAATGAGTCGTTATTGCAAGGATTTGGAAAGTGTCTCATCATGGTTCAACGCGTTGGGCCACACAGCTATGTTCTCCCACACAAGAATGATCCACAGAGATGTTTGAGGCCAAAAGGGGTGGGAAGGGTAGAGTGAAATTGTGCTTAGGGTAAGATGGGCTGGGTTTTGGGTTGAGTTGAGCCAAGGTTATAACATCTTTACGTATTATTCATTTATTGTCTATGCCATACTGTCTTCCATGCCGGTAGTTCATGAAGAGGTGACTTTTATCTTTTTTTATTGGTTCAATATTTTGTATACCTTTTGTGATCCAGGTGATGGCTCGGTGGCTCTACATTGAATTTGGTCTTCTCAGATTTCAAAAAGAAAACTCTTAATTACAGTAACACACACACACACACACACACACACACACACACACACACACACACAAACCCACACATACACACACACACACAAGCTAAATCAGTTTTGAGCTTGATCAAGTTGCATGAACTTTAATTGTAGACAGCCTTCTCCAAGTCACAGCACAGGTTTCTGGGTGCAGAACTAGAGTTCGCAGGGTTAGCATTTGCTTTCCATTAGCAACTTCCATTGATTTGCAGAGATACAGTAGCCTAGCTCGTCTTCATGTGAGTGGAACACCCTTCGAATAACGATGTCCTATGTGATCTGAACAGTCGCTTATTATCACAGCGCTGGAAATGATGTCGAATTATCTCCGCGTTTGTAAATAAACTGGAATCTTACTGTGTTGCTACTCACAACGGTTTTAAATGAGCGACTTTGGAATACATTGAAACTCTTTGGAATGTAATTCAAAGTGTATTTCCCACAAATGAACAGGAGCTAGGCTACTGTAACCCTACAAGTCAATGGAGGCAGCTAACGGAAAGGAAATGCTAACCAAGCGAGGCCCCCTTCTGGACGCACAACAATGAATATGGAACTAACTAACTCGTCTAATCTTGCTAAGACAGTTTGATGCCAGTGTTCAGATAGCTCTGCGTATTTCGTGGAAAGAAAACATGAAGATAGCAACTGTGACTGTCATACAAGTTGTCAGTGGCGGTGGGTCAATAGAGGGCGCTAGGGCGCCTCCCCTCCGTGAAATATTCACTTGAATATATCTGCCAACTATTAATCAACTATTATCAATACAAAATAAATCAACAAAAATACATAGCGTTTATCCTCGTTTAATTGTGTGATATACTTGTCACTGCCAGCAACCATTTAAATGCGTCTGAACGTCAATGATTTGGGCTAGGCTAGTTATTGGTAATTCGAAATAAAGCCCTCCTCCAAGTCAGGGGCGCCGGCCACGTTGAAGTCAATGTAAGCTCGCTAACTTTTTGCTATCTATCAAGCAGAGACAGCTTTTCATTGGCGCAAGAAAGTTCGCCCTCGGGTAGCACCAGTGTGCGCCCCAGGCCAATGGTATCGCTTTTCTTTTTTGTTATCACCACATGATTGGATAATTCAGCGAATCAATCAAATAGGCTATCTCTCTCAGCAGCATTCGCGCTACACAACTGCATGTAGAGAAGATATAGATCACTAACTAGCAGAGAGTTGTAAGCACTTCCCACCCATTTCAGTAGCAGAATTGGACTCCCCAATTAATGTTATACTTAAAAGGAGCAAGTAAGTTTCATATTAATTTAGTCTTTCGGCCTGTGGCATATAAACAAAATGAAGTAACTGTCCCATATTTCTAACTGCATTTGAAGTAGACATTGAAACTCAGAAAAAATGGATGCTATAGGACAGTGATCATGATTTGTCTCAATATCAGAATATCAGAACAACAATGGGTCAAATAGCAATGGCTGGTGGAATGGCCATAAAGTAGGTCTGTATATGCAGTGTAAGCTTGTCCAGGCCCTGCAAGTCAGGATGTAGGCTATGAATCTGAATGAATAGTATAGGTAAAAAGGTTGTGGCCATCCCCAAAATGCTCCAGAATACAGGAAATCAAATCTATTAAATTCAACTTTTTTTATGGGGGGGGGGGGGGACCCCAGACTGTCTATTACTGTGCCCCACCAACATTTTCGATCACCAGCCGCCACTGCAAGTTGTGATGTGACAGTGATTGTGAAGGAAGAATATGTGCTGTATTGTAACACAAAAAATGAATACTAAAGATCCAGAGACCTTACATAAGTCTGCCAGGAGTAGATACACAATGGAAGAGAGCAAGATAGTGAGAGAGGTAGAGGCAGGGATAGACGAGAGAGATAGAGAATTGTTGATGGAAAACAAACTTCCATAACTCCTGTGACCCCAGTTGCCATAGTGATGCTAAACATGCTTCAGAGCTGCTTTCTCAGATCACTTTTCTCAGTCAAAATAGTTTATAAATAGCTTAGTCACTCTGGCCTCAATAAAAAAATGCTTAATTTGTAAATATGCATAGTGCATAGTGAACGAGTTATTAAGAACACGAGTTAGTTTTAGTAAGTTAACTAGACAGAAAGTTAATTAGCTGGACAGGCAGCCAGTTAGTTAGAGAGCTAGCTATTTAATTAGGTAACAAGTAATTTAGTTCAAAAACACTGTTATATTGCATTTATTGTATTTACCTCTTGATAATAACCAATTAACACTGTGCTTGAGTTTGAAATACAAAGGTGTGAAACACAGTAAACATAGCTTCCTCTATGGCTGTATTCTATTCTCTCTATTATGAGACATTACCACTAGTCATCTTAACATGTGAGTGTGGTTGTGTGTGTGTGTGTGTGTGTGTGTGTGTGTGTGTGTGTGTGTGTGTGTGTGTGTGTGTGTGTGTGTGTTAGTCAGTGAGTGGGTGTCAGTGAGTGTTAGTCAGCGACTGTGTGTATATGTTTGTGTGCGTGTGTGACTATGCGGCAGAGGAAATCACATTTCCAAATACGGTCCATTTACCATTCACACACAAGAAAGAGGTGTTATACAGACACAGGTGTCTGCGTGCGTGTGTGTGAACCAGGTCCCCCTAATTAGCTCACCTGGTTCACACACACACACACACACACACACACACACACACACACACACACACACACACACACACACACACAACTCCAAAAGGGAATGACTTCCTGTTCTCAAACGGTCGTGTTCCCATGGCGACGAGGCTGCACTAATTGCTGTTCCTAATAATAAAGACCCTCGATCTTAATACAGTCCTTCCAAACCTCTAGACCTTTCCTTCAAAATAAAAGCCAGGGTCAATCCTAATTATAGAGACCCATGATCTTAAAACAGACCTCTAAACCTCTAGGTAGCACCTTTAAGAACAAATGCTTGAGCTAATCCTAATTATAGAGACCCATGATCTAAAAATCAATCCTCCAAACCTCTAGACAGCCACCTTCAAAATAAAAGTCTTCTCACAATTCCCGCCTCTGAGCGGGCGGAACGGCAGCATGCTGTTGGGTTATCGCAGGACGCTGTGACTTAATTTGATAGTGTCAAGTGTCGGGGTCGGCACTCGCAGGAGTAAGCGCCCGGCTAACAAGTATGTTAGCGCGCGGCGTGCTAATGAGTATGCTAATAGGCTGTGGGACGCGGCGCTGGGGACGCCCTGAGTGACAGCCGCATGGTGAGGCGCCGGGGGAGGAAGCCAAGAGGGCCAGACGACCATATTTGGAAGAGAATGGAGAAGGAGTAGGAAGTGGAGGAAGAGGAGGGAGAAGGATGTGGGAAGTTTGGGGGCAGAGGAAGAGGGGATAGGAGCTGGACGAGGAGGTGGACATTTGAACCTTTGGATCATTCATCTACTGTATCTGTCAATCTAGCTATCCATCTGTTTCTCCATCTGTCTATACATGTCCCAGACACACACACACACACACACACACACACACACACACACACACACACACACACACAAACACACACAAATCCACTAAACCCTTTGCTTCCATTGAACCATAATCCCGGAGTCGATATTTAATCCGACTTGAATCACGTGACATTACACAAGCTAATCACACAAACACACACACACACACACACACACACACACACACACCGCACACACACACACACACACACACACACACACACACACACACACACCTTGTGTTGAATGAAGTGGTCGGCCAGGATCCAACAGGATTCCCCGGATCTCTGAGGCTACTGTGTTTATATATAGACTTTTAACCTTTATTATTTGGTTACTAACGGACAAAAGTTTCTCTCCATTCAAAAGTGAAAAAAAACGGTGAAGCTGTTTTGTTTAACTAGCCTTTCCGTTCCATCCGTGTATAAGATGAAAACTGGAAAAATTACATGATTCCCAACTCCACTCACTTCCCTCAGTTGTTAGGATCACTTGCACGGAGTCATCCTCTTCGTGTTATAATCAATAACTCTATCTCCCAGTGAACGCCTTGTTTGGCTATGCCTAGCCTACACTAGGCTCACCAGCAAAACCAACTCAAAAGTTCAATTCCTTCCATCATGAACAAATATTTGATATTCATGACAAAAAAAATTCTCAAGTATCAAATCTAAATGGTTTGAAATTGTATATTTTGTGCCACTTTCAGTAAGCAGAGCAATGCATTGATTTATCTCCACCCTCATCTTTGTATAGCATAAGCATTAACAAAAATCCTCTGCCAACTTTTACTGCACTCGAAATTCTATTCATCCATTTCCTGTTCCAAAAAAACCATGGCAACGGCTTCTCAAGATTCTCAAGGCCTCGGAGCAAACAAAACGGTACGCTCCACACCTGCAGCCAATCAGAGAGAGGCTGGTGTCGCGTGCACAACTCTCCTCTGCTCTTAGAAACATCCTAATGATATCACCACGGCGATACGGGATGTTGTCGCCACGGTTACCCAACACTGCTGCTCACGGGTATCGATCCATGTGTGATTACAGTAAAGCAACCGGAGCCGGTAAGGAATCCAACTATGGTCACACATGCACACGCAGACATACATACAAACCAGCACACACACTCCCACACAAGCACACACACACACACACACACACACACACACACACACACACACACACACACACACACACACACACACACAAAAACACACACATGCTAAATAATTCTAAAGCCATGACAATATTTAATATTGATAAAGATTATTAGTAAATCAATGATCATTGAAAGAGGATTTTGTGCATGTGTGTGTGTTTGTGTGTGTGTGCGCGTGTGTGTGTGTTTGCATAATCTGTTCCAATGCCCCCATGAAAAAAAAATTACTTCAAAAAATCAATAGTTTTGTGAGTTACTGGAAATCACAGTGAAAACAAGCCAACGCCGTCATTCCAGTAATTAAGCTTCTTCCTAATGACAAAATTACCCTCCAATCACTTCAGCTCTTCAGTGTACCCACAGCCAATCAGGTGGCTCGTCTGGACGAGGCCCCTTCACCAATAAAGGGGCGAAGGAAGCGCACTGACATCGGGCCAAAGGGCAGCTGACCCCATGGCCGAGTTCACAGATTGCAGGAAAACATTGTCATTGAGGAAGTAATAAAGGAAGGTAAAGAGAGGTTTAGAGGAATAGAGAAAGGAGAGAGAGAGAGAGAGAGAGAGAGAGAGAGAGAGAGAGAGAGGAGAGAGAGAAAGAATAAAACGTTATAAAGATGTTGAGAGAGACAAATTGTGTTTGAAGGGGCCAAGCAAGGCACCAGTGGCTAAATGCATGATGTCCTCGGGGGTCAGAGGTCAACAGCTTAGTGTGGGAGAGAGGCAACCATCACACACACACATATACACACACACACACACACACACACACACACACACACACACACCCAACAGTACAGTAATATGTCCATATGCATTAACATACGGACACATAATACAGCTCTTCCTCTGCCTCTCTGAGAGAGACAATTAGTCTCTCTCTCATCATCTTCCTAACTTTTTAACTCTCTCTCTCTCTCCAATCCTCATATACACATGTTTTCTCTCCCTCTTTCTCGGTCTCTCTCCCTCTCTCTCTCTCTCCCTGGCAAACACACACTCTATTTGTGTCTCCCTCTTACACACAATACACTCCATCTCTCTAGCTGTCTCTGGCGCTCTCTCTCTCTCTCTCTCTCTCTCTCTCTCTCTCTCTCTCTCTCTCTCTCTCTCTCTCTCTCTCTCTCTCTCTCTCTCTCTCTGACACACTCTCTCTCAATTCAATTTCAATTCTATTCAGAGGGATTCATTGCCCTGGGAAAAGTACATGTACAGTGACAAAGCGAGTAAGAAGTAGGGTTAATTCATTTCTCTCTCTCTCTCCCATCTTTCTCTCTCCATTTCGCATTAATATCTTGCCATTTCTCTCTCTTTAAACATATATACTCTCTCTCTCCCCCATAACATTTTTGTCTAATTCAATTAGCTTTATTGACATCGGAAACATACATTTACATTGCGAAAGCACGTAAGTAGAAGTAAAACAGAAATGCTCTCTCTCTCTCTCTCTCTCTCTCTCTCTCTCTCTCATCCTACCTTGGCTCTGATCTGACCCGAGGTCGACACTTTGCGGATCAGCTTGTGGGACGTTTCCTCCTGCTCCCCATCGCTGTCCGATGACTCCTCCCCCGCCTCCCCCGCCTGGAGGAGGAGAGGAGGAGGAGGATGGAAGATGAAGAGGAGAAGACGAGGCGAGGGGGAGTGGAAGGAGATTGAGAGAGCGGGGTTTAGAGGAGGAGAGGAGATAGCATGTTTAATTAAAGACTATTTGTCATTGTTGGTGATTAGAAAACTTAAATATCTGTCCATTCATGTAAAAAAAGTATTTCACAGAAATACAACAAATATATTGTTAAGATTATAAGAACTCCCTGATCAACTCACTCAACTGGCTTTTGAGTACTACACACTATTCTAATGTTATTGATGGAAACAAAACATTTACACAAATCCTCACCGGGCCCTTGAAACCCTATCTTGTGCTCCCAGAGGGGGGTCGCGACCCACAGGTTGAGATACCACAAGCCTAGTCATCTATTGAGCTGTCACTGCTCCAGACACTCTAATGTACTGGTTCCCAACCAGTGGGTTGGGAACCATCTTAGGGGAGTCTGATTTGCATACGGGGTCGTGGGAGATTTCAGATTAATTATTAATAAATTATAATTAATTATCGATAGCTATCTGATTATACATTGTCGATAAACAAGCATGTTGTTTAAAGACCTTATAAAGGTCTTATAAAGGTTATACAATCAGATTTGTCCCATGATTCGTGGCCACACTTTTAGTGGACTACAACTATTCCCTTAATGATTTACAACTTGGCGTGGTAGGATGCACACTCGCTCAATGGGACGCCCATATAAGGGCAGATGTTGGGTGCGGTCCAAACGACTGATACACAACCATTTAAGAAGTTGGGGTCTCAAATACTCTCAGCACTAGGGTGTCAAAGGCCGCAGTAAAAGGTGTGCACTTTGTGTGCGTCTGTACGTACGATGTGGGTCCTCTCAGAGTCCGGAGGTGTGGTGGCCAGCGAGTCCCCTGGATCCCCCACGTATAGCACGTTGGGGTTCAGCTTGGACGCCATGGCAACGGGAGACAGGGAGAGGGAGGCAGGGAGGGAGGGGGAAGGG